>NW_027480446.1:602442-1204884 GCF_051401765.1 Calliopsis andreniformis
GATCGAGGATTGAAGATTGAGGATTGAGGATTGAGTATTGAGGATTGAGGAATAAAGATTGAGGATTGGGGATTGAGGATTGAAGATTGAGGATTCAGGATAGAGGATTCATAATTGAGGTTTGAGGACTGAGGACTGAGGATTGAAGATTGAGTATTGAGGATTGAGGATTGAGGATTGAAGATTGAGGATTGAGGATTGAGGATTGAGGATTGAGGATTGAGTATTGAGGATTGAAGATTGAGGATTGAGTATTGAGGATTGAAGAATGAGGATTGAGGATTGAGGATTGAGGATTGAGGATTGAAGATTGAGTATTGAGGATTGAATGTTGACGGTTGAGGATTGAGGATTGAGGATTAAGAATTGCGGATTGAGGATTGAAGATTGAGTATTGAGGATTGAAGGTTGATGATTGGGGATTGAGGATTGAGGATTGAGGATTAAAGATTGAGGATTGAAGATTGAGTATTGAGGATTGAAGATTGAGGATTGAGGATTGCGGATTGAGTATTGAGGACTGAAGATTGAGGATTGGGGACTGAGTGTTGAGGGTTGAGTGATGAGAATTGATGTTTGTGGATAGAGACTTGAAGACTGCAGATTGAGTATTGAGTATTGAAAACTGTGAATTGATGATATTCTATTGAGGATTGAGGATTGACGTGTGATAGTTGAGGTCTCGTGTCTGAAGATTGAGGATTCAGGATTGAGGATTCAGGATTGAGGTTTGAGGACTGAGGATTGAAGGTTGAGGACTGAGGTTTGAGGATTGAGGATTGAGGATTGAAGATGTAGCATTGAGGATTGAGGATGAGGGCTGAGGGTTGAGGATTGAGGTTTGAGGACTGAGGACTGAGGATCGAGGATTGAGAGTTGAGGATTGAGCATTGAGGATTGAAGATTGAGGATTAGGTATTGAGGATTGAAGTATGAGGATTGGGTATTGAGGATTGAAGAATGAGGATTGAGGATTGAGGATTGAGGATCGAGGATTGAAGACTGAGTATCGAGGATTGAATATTGAGGATTGAGGATTGAGGATTGGGGATTGAGGATTGAGGATTGAGGATTGAGGATTGATTATTGAGGAATGAAGATTGAGGATTGAGGATTGAGGATTGAGGATTGAGGATTGAGGATTGAGGATTGAGGATTGAGGATTGGGGATTGAGGATTGAAGATTGAGGATTGGGTATTGAGGATTGAAGAATGAGGATTGAGGATTGAGTATTGAGGATTGAGGATTGAAGGTTGAGTATTCAGGATTGGAGATTGACGATTGAGGATTGAGGATTGAGGATCGAGGATTGAGGATTGGGTATCGCGGATTGAACATTGCGGATAGAGGATTCAGGATTGTGTATTGAGGATTGAGGACTGAAGATTGTATATTGATGATTGAAGGTTGAGGATTGAGGATTGAGGGTTGTGGATTGAGGTCGAGGACTGAGGGTTGAGTATTGATGTTTGAGGTCTGAGGATCGAGGATTGAGGATTGAGAATTGAGGATTGAGGATTGAGGATTGAAGATTGTGGATTTGGTATTGAGGATTGAAGAATGAGGATTGAGGATTGAGGATTGAGGATTGAGGATTGAGGATTGAGGATTGAGGATTGAGTATTGAGAATTGAGGACTGAAGATTGTATATTGATGATTGAGGATTGAGGATTGAGGATTGAGGATTGAAGATTGAGTATTGAGGATTGAAGATTGAGGATTGAGGATTGAGGATTGAGGATGGAGGATGAGGGCTGAGGGTTGAGGATTGAGGTTTGTGTATTGAATCCTGAGAATTCAGGATATTCTATTGAGTATTGAGGATGGAAGACTGACGATTGAGGATTGAGGATAGAGGATTGAGGATTGAGGATTGAGGATTGAGGATTGAGGATTCACAATTGAGGATTGAGGATTGAAGATTGAGTATTGAGGATTTAAGATTGAGGATTGAGGATTGAGGATTGAGGATTGAGGATTGAGGATGGAAGATTGAGGATTGAGGATTGAAGGTTGAGGATTGAGGATTGAGGATTGAGGATTGAGGATGAGGGCTGAGGGTTGAGGATTGTGGTTTGAGGACTGTGGACTGAGGATTGAGGATTGAGAATTCAGGATTGAGGATTTAGATTGAAGATTGAGGATTGGGTATTGAGGATTGAAGAATGAGGATTGAGGATTGAGTATTGAGGACTGAGGATTGAAGATTGAGTATTCAGGATAGGAGATTGACGATTGAGGATTGAGGATTGAGGATCTAGGATTGAGGATTGAGGATTGAAGATTGAGTATTGAGGATTGAAGATTGAGGATAGGGGTCTGAGTGTTGAGGATTGAGGATTGAAGATTGAGTATTCAGGATAGGAGATTGACGATTGAGGATTGAGGATTGAGGATCGAGGATTGAGGATTGAGGATTGAAGATTGAGTATTGAGGATTGAAGATTGAGGATTGGGGACTGAGTGTTGAGGATTGAGGATTGAAGATTGACGATTGGGGACTGAGTGTTGAGGGTTGAGTGATGAGAATTGATGTTTGCGGATAGAGATTTGAAGATTGCAGTTTGAGTATTGAGCATTGAAAGCTGTGAATTGATGATACTCTATTGAGGATTGAGGATTGACAACTGATTGTTGAGGACTGAGTGCTGAAGATTGAGGATTGAGGATTGAGGATTGAGGATTGAGGATTGAAGATTGAGTACTGAGGATTGAAGATTGAGGGTTGAGGATTGAGGATTGAAGATTGAGGATTTGGGACCGAGGATTGAGGATTGAGGATCGACGATTGAAGATTGAGGATTGAGGATTGAGTATTGAGGATTGAGGAATAAAGATTGAGGATTGGGGATTGAGGATTGAAGATTGAGGATTCAGGATAGAGGATTCAGAATTGAGGTTTGAGGACTGAGGACTGAGGATTGAAGATTGAGTATTGAGGATTGAGGATTGAGGATTGAAGATTGAGGATTGAGGATTGAGGATTGAGGATTGAGGATTGAGAATTGAGGATTGAGGATTGAAGATTGAGGATTGGGTATTGAGGATTGAAGAATGAGGATTGAGGATTGAGGATTGAGGATTGAGGATTGAAGATTGAGTATTGAGGATTGAATGTTGACGGTTGAGGATTGAGGATTGAGGATTGAGGATTGAGGATTGAGGATTGAGGATTGAAGATTGAGGATTGAAGATTGAGTATTGAGGATTGAAGATTGAGGATTGGGGACTGAGTGTTGAGGGTTGAGTGATGAGAATTGATGTTTGTGAATAGAGATTTGAAGATTGCAGTTTGAGTATTGAGCATTGAAAGCTGTGAATTGATGATATTCTATTGAGGATTGAGGATTGACAACTGATTCTTGAGGACTGAGTGCTGAAGATTGAGGATTCAGGATTGAGGATTGAGGATTGAGGATTGAAGATTGAGTACTGAGGATTGAAGATTGAGGGTTGAGGATTGAGGATTGAAGATTGAGGATTTGGGACTGAGGATTGAGGATTGAGGATCGAGGATTGAAGATTGAGGATTGAGGATTGAGTATTGGGGATTGAGGAATAAAGATTGAGTATTGGGGATTGAGGGTTGAAGATTGAGGATTCAGGATTGAGGATTGAGGATTGAGGATTGAAGATTGAGTACTGAGGATTGAAGATTGAGGGTTGAGGATTGAGGATTGAAGATTGAGGATTTGGGACTGAGGATTGAGGATTGAGGATTGAGGATTGAAGATTGAGGATTGGGTATTGAGCATTGAAGAATGAGGATTGAGGATAGAGTATTGAGGATTGAGGATTGAAGATTGAGTATACAGGATTGGAGATTGACGATTGAGGATTGAGGATTGAGGATAGAGGATTGAGGATTGGGTATCGCGGATTGAACATTGCGGATTGAGGATTCAGGATTGAGTATTGAGGATTGAGGACTGAAGTTTGTATATTGATGATTGAAGGTTGAGGATTGAGGATTGAGGGTTGTGGATTGAGGACGAGGACTGAGGGTTGAGTATTGATGTTTGAGGTCTGAGGATCGATGGTTGAGGATTGAGAATTGAGGATTGAGGATTGAGGATTGAAGATTGTGGATTTGGTATTGAGGATTGAAGAATGAGGATTGAGGATTGAGGATTGAGGATTGTGGATTGAAAATTGAGTATTGAGGATTGAGGATTGTGGATTGAGGATTGAGGATTCAGGATTGAGGATTGAGTATTGAGGATTGAGGACTGAAGATTGTATATTGATGATTGAGGATTGAGGATTGAGGATTGAGGATTGAAGATTGAGTATTGAGGATTGAAGATTGAGGATTGAGGATTGAGGATTGAGGATGGAGGATGAGGGCTGAGGGTTGAGGATTGAGGTTTGTGTATTGAATCCTGAGAATTCAGGATATTCTATTGAGTATTGAGGATGGAAGACTGACGATTGAGGATTGAGGATAGTGGATTGAGGATTGAGGATTGAGGATTGAGGATTGAGGATTCACAATTGAGGATTGAGTATTGAAGATTGAGTATTGAGGATTTAAGATTCAGGATTGAGGATTGAGGATTGAGGATTGAGGATTGAGGATTCACAATTGAGGACAGAGGACTGAGGATTGAGGATTGAGAATTGAGGATTGAGGATTGAGGATTGAAGATTGAGGATTGGTAATTGAGGATTGAAGATTGAGGATTGAGTGTTGAGGATTGAGGATTGAAGATTGAGGATTGGGGACCGAGGATTGAGGATTGAGGATCGAGGATTGAAGATTGAGGATTGAGGATTGAGTATTGAGGATTGAGGAATAAAGATTGAGGATTGGGGATTGAGGATTGAAGATTGAGGATTCAGGATAGAGGATTCAGAATTGAGGTTTGAGGACTGAGGACTGAGGATTGAAGATTGAGTATTGAGGATTGAGGATTGAGGATTGAAGATTGAGGATTAAGGATTGAGGATTGAGGATTGAAGATTGAGTATTGAGGATTGAGGATTGTGGATTGAGGATTGAGTATTGAGGATTGAGGATTGAGTATTGAGGTTTGAGGACTGAAGATTGTATATTGATGATTGAGGATTGAGGATTGAGGATTGAGGATTGAAGATTGAGTATTGAAGATTGAAGATTGAGGATTGAGGATTGAGGATTGAGGATGCAGGATGAGGGCTGAGGGTAGAGGATTGAGGTTTGTGTATTGAATCCTGAGAATTCAGGATATTCTATTGAGTATTGAGGATGGAAGACCGACAATTGAGGATTGAGGATAGAGGATTGAGGATTGAGGATTGAGGATTGAGGATTGAGGATTCACAATTGAGGATTGAGGATTGAAGATTGAGTATTGAGGATTTAAGATTGAGGATTGAGGATTGAGGATTGAGGATTGAGGATTGAGGATGGAAGATTGAGGATTGAGGAATGAAGGTTGAGAATTGAGGATTGAGGATTGAGGATTGAGGATGAGGGCTGAGGGCTGATGATTGTGGTTTGAGGACTGAGGACTGAGGATTGAGGATTGAGAATTCAGGATTGAGGATTTAGATTGACGATTGAGGATTGGGTATTGAGGATTGAAGAATGAGGATTGAGGATCGAGGATTGAGGATTGAGGATTGAAGATTGAGTATTGAGGATTGAATATTGAGGATTGGGGTCTGAGTGTTGAGGATTGATGATTGAAGATTGAGTATTCAGGTTAGGAGATTGACGATTGAAGATTGAGGATTGAGGATCGAGGATTGAGGATTGAGGATTGAAGATTGAGTATTGAGGATTGAAGATTGAGGATTGGGGACTGAGTGTTGAGGATTGAGGATTGAGGACTGAGGACTCAGGATCGAGGATTGAGAGTTGAGGATTGAGGATTGAGGATTGAAGATTGAGGATTAGGTATTGAGGATTGAAGTATGAGGATTGGGTATTGAGGATTGACGAATGAGGATTGACGATTGAGGATTGAGGATTGAGGATCGAGGATTGAGGATTGAGGATTGAAGATTGAGTATTGAGGATTGAAGATTGAGGATTGGGGACTGAGTGTTGAGGATTGAGGACTGAAGATTGAGGATTGGGGACTGAGTGTTGAGGGATGAGTGATGAGAATTGATGTTTGTGGATAGAGATTTGAAGATTGCAGTTTGAGTATTGAGCATTGAAAGCTGTGAATTGATGATATTCTATTGAGGATTGAGGATTGACAACTGATCCTTGAGGACTGAGTGCTGAAGATTGAGGATTCAGGATTGAGGATTGAGGATTGAGGATTGAAGATTGAGTACTGAGGATTGAAGATTGAGGGTTGAGGATTGAGGATTGAAGATTGTGGATTTGGGACTGAGGATTGAGGATTGAGGATCGAGGATTGAAGATTGAGGATTGAGGATTGAGTATTGAGGATTGAGGAATAAAGATTGAGGATTGGGGATTGAGGATTGAAGATTGAGGATTCAGGATAGAGGATTCATAATTGAGGTTTGAGGACTGAGGACTGAGGATTGAAGATTGAGTATTGAGGATTGAGGATTGAGGATTGAAGATTGAGGATTGAGGATTGAGGATTGAGGATTGAGGATTGAGTATTGAGGATTGAAGATTGAGGATTGAGTATTGAGGATTGAAGAATGAGGATTGAGGATTGAGGATTGAGGATTGAGGATTGAAGATTGAGTATTGAGGATTGAATGTTGACGGTTGAGGATTGAGGATTGAGGATTAAGAATTGCGGATTGAGGATTGAAGATTGAGTATTGAGGATTGAAGGTTGATGATTGGGGATTGAGGATTGAGGATTGAGGATTAAAGATTGAGGATTGAAGATTGAGTATTGAGGATTGAAGATTGAGGATTGAGGATTGCGGATTGAGTATTGAGGACTGAAGATTGAGGATTGGGGACTGAGTGTTGAGGGTTGAGTGATGAGAATTGATGTTTGTGGATAGAGACTTGAAGACTGCAGATTGAGTATTGAGTATTGAAAACTGTGAATTGATGATATTCTATTGAGGATTGAGGATTGACGTGTGATAGTTGAGGTCTGGTGTCTGAAGATTGAGGATTCAGGATTGAGGATTCAGGATTGAGGTTTGAGGACTGAGGATTGAAGGTTGAGGACTGAGGTTTGAGGATTGAGGATTGAGGATTGAAGATGTAGCATTGAGGATTGAGGATGAGGGCTGAGGGTTGAGGATTGAGGTTTGAGGACTGAGGACTGAGGATCGAGGATTGAGAGTTGAGGATTGAGGATCGAGGATTGAAGATTGAGGATTAGGTATTGAGGATTGAAGTATGAGGATTGGGTATTGAGGATTGAAGAATGAGGATTGAGGATTGAGGATTGAGGATCGAGGATTGAAGACTGAGTATCGAGGATTGAATATTGAGGATTGAGGATTGAGGATTGGGGATTGAGGATTGAGGATTGAGGATTGAGGATTGATTATTGAGGAATGAAGATTGAGGATTGAGGATTGAGGATTGAGGATTGAGGATTGAGGATTGAGGATTGAGGATTGAGGATTGAGGATTGGGGATTGAGGATTGAAGATTGAGGATTGGGTATTGAGGATTGAAGAATGAGGATTGAGGATTGAGTATTGAGGATTGAGGATTGAAGGTTGAGTATTCAGGATTGGAGATTGACGATTGAGGATTGAGGATTGAGGATCGAGGATTGAGGATTGGGTATCGCGGATTGAACATTGCGGATAGAGGATTCAGGATTGTGTATTGAGGATTGAGGACTGAAGATTGTATATTGATGATTGAAGGTTGAGGATTGAGGATTGAGGGTTGTGGATTGAGGTCGAGGACTGAGGGTTGAGTATTGATGTTTGAGGTCTGAGGATCGAGGATTGAGGATTGAGAATTGAGGATTGAGGATTGAGGATTGAAGATTGTGGATTTGGTATTGAGGATTGAAGAATGAGGATTGAGGATTGAGGATTGAGGATTGAGGATTGAGGATTGAGGATTGAGGATTGAGTATTGAGAATTGAGGACTGAAGATTGTATATTGATGATTGAGGATTGAGGATTGAGGATTGAGGATTGAAGATTGAGTATTGAGGATTGAAGATTGAGGATTGAGGATTGAGGATTGAGGATGGAGGATGAGGGCTGAGGGTTGAGGATTGAGGTTTGTGTATTGAATCCTGAGAATTCAGGATATTCTATTGAGTATTGAGGATGGAAGACTGACGATTGAGGATTGAGGATAGAGGATTGAGGATTGAGGATTGAGGATTGAGGATTGAGGATTCACAATTGAGGATTGAGGATTGAAGATTGAGTATTGAGGATTTAAGATTGAGGATTGAGGATTGAGGATTGAGGATTGAGGATTGAGGATGGAAGATTGAGGATTGAGGATTGAAGGTTGAGGATTGAGGATTGAGGATTGAGGATTGAGGATGAGGGCTGAGGGTTGAGGATTGTGGTTTGAGGACTGTGGACTGAGGATTGAGGATTGAGAATTCAGGATTGAGGATTTAGATTGAAGATTGAGGATTGGGTATTGAGGATTGAAGAATGAGGATTGAGGATTGAGTATTGAGGACTGAGGATTGAAGATTGAGTATTCAGGATAGGAGATTGACGATTGAGGATTGAGGATTGAGGATCTAGGATTGAGGATTGAGGATTGAAGATTGAGTATTGAGGATTGAAGATTGAGGATAGGGGTCTGAGTGTTGAGGATTGAGGATTGAAGATTGAGTATTCAGGATAGGAGATTGACGATTGAGGATTGAGGATTGAGGATCGAGGATTGAGGATTGAGGATTGAAGATTGAGTATTGAGGATTGAAGATTGAGGATTGGGGACTGAGTGTTGAGGATTGAGGATTGAAGATTGACGATTGGGGACTGAGTGTTGAGGGTTGAGTGATGAGAATTGATGTTTGCGGATAGAGATTTGAAGATTGCAGTTTGAGTATTGAGCATTGAAAGCTGTGAATTGATGATACTCTATTGAGGATTGAGGATTGACAACTGATTGTTGAGGACTGAGTGCTGAAGATTGAGGATTGAGGATTGAGGATTGAGGATTGAGGATTGAAGATTGAGTACTGAGGATTGAAGATTGAGGGTTGAGGATTGAGGATTGAAGATTGAGGATTTGGGACCGAGGATTGAGGATTGAGGATCGACGATTGAAGATTGAGGATTGAGGATTGAGTATTGAGGATTGAGGAATAAAGATTGAGGATTGGGGATTGAGGATTGAAGATTGAGGATTCAGGATAGAGGATTCAGAATTGAGGTTTGAGGACTGAGGACTGAGGATTGAAGATTGAGTATTGAGGATTGAGGATTGAGGATTGAAGATTGAGGATTGAGGATTGAGGATTGAGGATTGAGGATTGAGAATTGAGGATTGAGGATTGAAGATTGAGGATTGGGTATTGAGGATTGAAGAATGAGGATTGAGGATTGAGGATTGAGGATTGAGGATTGAAGATTGAGTATTGAGGATTGAATGTTGACGGTTGAGGATTGAGGATTGAGGATTGAGGATTGAGGATTGAGGATTGAGGATTGAAGATTGAGGATTGAAGATTGAGTATTGAGGATTGAAGATTGAGGATTGGGGTCTGAGTGTTGAGGATTGATGATTGAAGATTGAGTATTCAGGTTAGGAGATTGACGATTGAAGATTGAGGATTGAGGATCGAGGATTGAGGATTGAGGATTGAAGATTGAGTATTGAGGATTGAAGATTGAGGATTGGGGACTGAGTGTTGAGGATTGAGGATTGAGGACTGAGGACTCAGGATCGAGGATTGAGAGTTGAGGATTGAGGATTGAGGATTGAAGATTGAGGATTAGGTATTGAGGATTGAAGTATGAGGATTGGGTATTGAGGATTGACGAAAGAGGATTGACGATTGAGGATTGAGGATTGAGGATCGAGGATTGAGGATTGAGGATTGAAGATTGAGTATTGAGGATTGAAGATTGAGGATTGGGGACTGAGTGTTGAGGATTGAGGACTGAAGATTGAGGATTGGGGACTGAGTGTTGAGGGTTGAGTGATGAGAATTGATGTTTGTGGATAGAGATTTGAAGATTGCAGTTTGAGTATTGAGCATTGAAAGCTGTGAATTGATGATATTCTATTGAGGATTGAGGATTGACAACTGATCCTTGAGGACTGAGTGCTGAAGATTGAGGATTCAGGATTGAGGATTGAGGATTGAGGATTGAAGATTGAGTACTGAGGATTGAAGATTGAGGGTTGAGGATTGAGGATTGAAGATTGAGGATTTGGGACTGAGGATTGAGGATTGAGGATCGAGGATTGAAGATTGAGGATTGAGGATTGAGTATTGAGGATTGAGGAATAAAGATTGAGGATTGGGGATTGAGGATTGAAGATTGAGGATTCAGGATAGAGGATTCAGAATTGAGGTTTGAGGACTGAGGACTGAGGATTGAAGATTGAGTATTGAGGATTGAGGCTTGAGGATTGAAGATTGAGGATTGAGGATTGAGGATTGAGGATTGAGGATTGAGGATTGAGGATTGAAGATTGAGGATTGAGTATTGAGGATTGAAGAATGAGGATTGAGGATTGAGGATTGAGGATTGAGGATTGAAGATTGAGTATTGAGGATTGAATGTTGACGGTTGAGGATTGAGGATTGAGGATTAAGAATTGAGGATTGAGGATTGAAGATTGAGTATTGAGGATTGAAGGTTGATGATTGGGGATTGAGGATTGAGGATTGAGGATTAAAAATTGAGGATTGAAGATTGAGTATTGAGGATTGAAGATTGAGGATTGAGGATTGCGGATTGAGGATTGAGGACTGAAGATTGAGGATTGGGGACTGAGTGTTGAGGGTTGAGTGATGAGAATTGATGGTTGTGGATAGAGACTTGAAGACTGCAGATTGAGTATTGAGTATTGAAAACTGTGAATTGATGATATTCTATCGAGGATTGAGGATTGACGTGTGATAGTTGAGGTCTGGTGTCTGAAGATTGAGGATTCAGGATTGAGGATTCAGGATTGAGGTTTGAGGACTGAGGATTGAAGGTTGAGGACTGAGGTTTGAGGATTGAGGATTGAGGATTGAAGATGTAGCATTGAGGATTGAGGATGAGGGCTGAGGGTTGAGGATTGAAGTTTGAGGACTGAGGACTGAGGATCGAGGATTGAGAGTTGAGGATTGAGGATTGAGGATTGAAGATTCAGGATTAGGTATTGAGGATTGAAGTATGAGGATTGGGTATTGAGGATTGAAGAATGAGGATTGAGGATTGAGGATTGAGGATTGAGGATTGAAGACTGAGTCTCGAGGATTGAATATTGAGGATTGAGGATTGAGGATTGGGGATTGAGGATTGAGGATTGAGGATTGAGGATTGATTATTGAGGAATGAAGATCGAGGATTGAGGATTGAGGATTGAGGATTGAGGATTGAGGATTGAGGATTGAGGATTGGGGATTGAGGATTGAAGATTGAGGATTGGGTATTGAGGATTGAAGAATGAGGATTGAGGATTGAGTATTGAGGATTGAGGATTGAAGGTTGAGTATTCAGGATTGGAGATTGACGATTGAGGATTGAGGATTGAGGATCGAGGATTGAGGATTGGGTATCGCGGGTTGAACATTGCGGATAGAGGATTCAGGATTGTGTATTGAGGATTGAGGACTGAAGATTGTATATTGATGGTTGAAGGTTGAGGATTGAGGATTGAGGGTTGTGGATTGAGGTCGAGGACTGAGGGTTGAGTATTGATGTTTGAGGTCTGAGGATCGAGGATTGAGGATTGAGAATTGAGGATTGAGGATTGAGGATTGAAGATTGTGGATTTGGTATTGAGGATTGAAGAATGAGGATTGAGGATTGAGGATTGAGGATTGAGGATTGAGGATTGAGGATTGAGGATTGAGTATTGAGCATTGAGGACTGAAGATTGTATATTGATGATTGAGGATTGAGGATTGAGGATTGAGGATTGAAGATTGAGTATTGAGGATTGAAGATTGAGGATAGGGGTCTGAGTGTTGAGGATTGAGGATTGAAGATTGAGTATTCAGGATAGGAGATTGACGATTGAGGATTGAGGATTGAGGATCGAGGATTGAGGATTGAGGATTGAAGATTGAGTATTGAGGATTGAAGATTGAGGATTGGGGACTGAGTGTTGAGGATTGAGGATTGAAGATTGACGATTGGGGACTGAGTGTTGAGGGTTGAGTGATGAGAATTGATGTTTGCGGATAGAGATTTGAAGATTGCAGTTTGAGTATTGAGCATTGAAAGCTGTGAATTGATGATACTCTATTGAGGATTGAGGATTGACAACTGATTGTTGAGGACTGAGTGCTGAAGATTGAGGATTGAGGATTGAGGATTGAGGATTGAGGATTGAAGATTGAGTACTGAGGATTGAAGATTGAGGGTTGAGGATTGAGGATTGAAGATTGAGGATTTGGGACCGAGGATTGAGGATTGAGGATCGACGATTGAAGATTGAGGATTGAGGATTGAGTATTGAGGATTGAGGAATAAAGATTGAGGATTGGGGATTGAGGATTGAAGATTGAGGATTCAGCATAGAGGATTCAGAATTGAGGTTTGAGGACTGAGGACTGAGGATTGAAGATTGAGTATTGAGGATTGAGGATTGAGGATTGAAGATTGAGGATTGAGGATTGAGGATTGAGGATTGAGGATTGAGGATTGAGGATTGAAGATTGAGAATTGAGGATTGAGGATTGAGGATTGAGGATTGTGGATTAAAGATTGAGGATTGAGGATTGAGGATTGAGGATTGAGGATTGAGGATTGAGGATTGTAGATTGAAGATTGATGATTGAAGATTGAGGGTTGAGTATTGAGGGTTGTGGATTGAGGACGAGGACTGAAGGTTGAATATTGATGTTTGAGGTCTGAGGATTGAGGATTGAGGATTGAGAATTGAGGATTGAGGATTGAGGATTGAAGATTGAGGATTGGGTATTGAGGATTGAAGAGTGAGGATTGAGGATTGAGGATTGAGGATTGAATACTGCAGATTGAGTTTTGAGGATTGAAGATTGAGGATTGAGGTTTGAGGATTGAGGATTGAGGACTGAGGATTGAGGATTGAAGATTGAGTATTGACGATTGAAGACTGACGATTGAGGATTGAGGATTGAGGATTGAGGATTGAGGATTGAGGATTGAGGATTGAGAATTGAGGATTGAGTATTGAAGATTGAGTATTGAGGATTGAGGATTGAGGATTGAAGATTGAGGATCGAGGATTGTGCATGAGGGATGAGGGTTGAGGATTGAGGTTTGAGGACTGAGGACTGAGGATTGAGGATTGAGAATTGAGGATTGAGGATTGAGGATTAAAGATTGAGGATTGAGAATTGGGTATTGAGGATTGAAGACTGACGATTGAGGATTGAGGATTGAGGATTGAGGATTGAGGATTGAGGATTGAGGATTGAGAATTGAGGATTGATGATTGAAGATTGAGTATTGAGCATTGAAGATTGACGAATGAGGATTGAAGATTGAGGATTGACGATCAGGACTGAGGACTGAGGATTGAGGATTGAGAATTGAGGATTGAGGATTGAGGATTGAAGATTGAGGATTGGGTATTGAGGATTGACGAATGAGGATTGAGGATTGAGGATTGAGGATTGAGGATTGAAGCTTGTGTATTGAGGACTGAGGACAGAGGATTGAGGATTGATAATTGACGATTGAGGATTGGGGATTGACGATCGAGAATTGAGGATTGAGGATTGATGATTGAAGATTGAGGATTGGTAATTGAGGATTGAAGATTGAGGATTGAGGATTGAGGATTGAGGATTGAGGATTGAGGATTGAGGATTGAAGATTAAGTATTGAGGATTGAAGACTGACGATTGAGGATTGAGGATTGAGGATTGAGTATTGAGGATTGAGGATTGAAGTTTGAGTATTGAGGATTGAAGGTTGAGGATTGAGGATTGAGGACTGAGGATTGAGGATTAAAGATTGAGGATTGAGAATTGGGTATTGAGGATTGAAGACTGACGATTGAGGATTGAGGATTGAGGATTGAGGATTGAGGATTGAGGATTGAGGATTGAGGATTGAGGATTGAGGATTGACGATGAGGGCGAAGGATTGAGGGTTGAGGTTTGAGGATTGAGGATTGAATACTGCAGATTGAGTTTTGAGGATTGAAGATTGAGGATTGAGGTTTGAGGATTGAGGATTGAGGACTGAGGATTGAGGATTGAAGAATGAGTATTGACGATTGAAGACTGACGATTGAGGATTGAGGATTGAGGATTGAGGATTGAGGATTGAGGGTTGAGGATTGAAGATTGAGTATTGAGGATTGAGGATTGTGGATTGAGGATTGAGGATTGAGGATTGAGGATTGAGTATTGAGGATTGAGGACTGAAGATTGTATATTGATGATTGAGGATTGAGGATTGAGGATTGAGGATTGAAGATTGAGTATTGAGGATTGAAGATTGAGGATTGAGGATTGAGGATTGAGGATTGAGGATGGAGGATGAGGGCTGAGGGTTGTGGATTGAGGTTTGTGTATTGAATCCTGATAATTCAGGATATTCTATTGAGTATTGAGGATGGAAGACTGACGATTGAGGATTGAGGATAGAGGATTGAGGATTGAGGATTGAGGATTGAGGATTGAGGATTGAGGATTGAGGATTGAGGATTGAGGATTGAGAATTGAGGATTGATGATTGAAGATTGAGTATTGAGCATTGAAGATTGACGAATGAGGATTGAAGATTGAGGATTGACGATGAGGACTGAGGACTGAGGATTGAGGATTGAGAATTGAGGATTGAGGATTGAGGATTGAAGATTGAGGATTGGGTATTGAGGATTGACGAATGAGGATTGAGGATTGAGGATTGAGGATTGAGGATTGAAGCTTGTGTATTGAGGACTGAGGACTGAGGATTGAGGATTGATAATTGACGATTGAGGATTGAGGATTGAGGATCGAGAATTGAGGATTGAGGATTGAGGATTGAAGATTGAGGATTGGTAATTGAGGATTGAAGATTGAGGATTGAGGATTGAGGATTGAGGATTGAGGATTGAAGATTAAGTATTGAGGATTGAAGACTGACGATTGAGTATTGAGGATTGAGGATTGCGTATTGAGGATTGAGGACTGCAGTTTGAGTATTGAGGATTGAAGGTTGAGGATTGAGGATTGAGGATTGAGGATTGAGGATTGAGGATGAGGGCTGAGGGTTGAGGATTGAGGTTTGAGGACTGAGGACTGAGGATTGTGGATTGAGAATTCAGGATTGAGGATTGAGGATTGAAGATTGAGGATTGGGTATTGAGGATTGAAGAATTAGGATTGAGGATTGAGTATTGAGGATTGAGGATTGAAGGTTGAGTATTCAGGATTGGAGATTGACGATTAAGGATTGAGGATTGAGGATCGAGGATTGAGGATTGGGTATCGCGGATTGAACATTGCGGATTGAGGATTCAGGATTGTGTATTGAGGATTGAGGACTGAAGATTGTATATTGATGATTGAAGGTTGAGGATTGAGGATTGAGGGTTGTGGATTGAGTTCGAGGACTGAGGGTTGAGTATTGATGTTTGAGGTCTGAGGATCGAGGATTGAGGATTGAGAATTGAGGATTGAGGATTGAGGATTGAAGATTGTGGATTTGGTATTGAGGATTGAAGTATGAGGATTGAGGATTGAGGATTGAGGATTGAGGATTGAAGATTGAGTATTGAGGATTGAGGATTGTGGATTGAGGATTGAGGATTGAGGATTGAGGATTGAGTATTGAGGATTGAGGACTGAAGATTGTATATTGATGATCGAGGATTGAGGATTGAGGATTGAGGATTGAAGATTGAGTATTGAGGATTGAAGATTGAGGATTGAGGATTGAGGATTGAGGATGGAGGATGAGGGCTGAGGGTTGAGGATTGAGGTTTGTGTATTGAATCCTGATAATTCAGGATATTCTATTGAGTATTGAGGACGGAAGACTGACGATTGAGGATTGAGGATAGAGGATTGAGGATTGAGGATTGAGGATTGAGGATTGAGGATTCACAATTGAGGATTGAGGATTGAAAATTGAGTATTGAGGATTTAAGATTGAGGATAGAGGATTGAGGATTGAGGATTGAGGATTGAGGATGGAAGATTGAGGATTGAGGAATCAAGGTTGAGGATTGAGGATTGAGGATTGAGGATTGAGGATGAGGGCTGAGGGTTGAGGATTGTGGTTTGAGGACTGAGGACTGAGGATTGAGGATTGAGAATTCAGGACTGAGGATTTAGATTGAGGATTGAGGATTGGGTATTGAGGATTGACGAATGAGGATTGAGGATTGAGTATTGAGGACTGAGGATTGAAGATTGAGTATTCAGGATAGGAGATTGACGATTGAGGATTGAGAATTGAGGATCGAGGATTGAGGATTGAGGATTGAAGATTGAGTATTGAGGATTGAAGATTGAGGATTGGGGACTGAGTGTTGAGGATTGAGGATTGAAGATTGAGGATTGGGGACTGAGTGTTGAGGGTTGAGTGATGAGAATTGATGTTTGTGGATAGAGATTTGAAGATTGCAGTTTGAGTATTGAGCATTGAAAGCTGTGAATTGATGATATTCTATTGAGGATTGAGGATTGACAACTGATTCTTGAGGACTGAGTGCTGAAGATTGAGGATTCAGGATTGAGGATTGAGGATTGAGGATTGAAGATTGAGTACTGAGGATTGAAGATTGAGGGTTGAGGATTGAGGATTGAAGATTGAGGATTTGGGACTGAGGATTGAGGATTGAGGATCGAGGATTGAAGATTGAGGGTTGAGGATTGAGTATTGAGGATTGAGGAATAAAGATTGAGGATTGGGGATTGAGGATTGAAGATTGAGGATTCAGGATAGAGGATTCAGAATTGAGGTTTGAGGACTGAGGACTGAGGATTTAAGATTGAGTATTGAGGATTGAGGATTGAGGATTGAAGATTGAGGATTGAGGATTGAGGATTGAGGATTGAGGATTGAGGATTGAGGATTGAAGATTGAGGATTGGGTATTGAGGATTGAAGAATGAGGATTGAGGATTGAGGATTGAGGATTGAGGATTGAAGATTGAGTATTGAGGATTGAATGTTGACGGTTGAGGATTGAGGATTGAGGATTGAGAATCGAGGATTGAGGATTGAAGATTGAGTATTGAGGATCGAAGGTTGATGATTGGGGATTGAGGATTGAGGATTGAGGATTAAAGATTGAAGATTGAAGATTGAAGATTGAGTATTGAGGATTGAAGATTGAGGATTGAGGATTGCGGATTGAGGATTGAGGACTGAAGATTGAGGATTGGGGACTGAGTGTTGAGGGTTGAGTGATGAGAATTGATGTTTGTGGATAGAGACTTGAAGACTGCAGATTGAGTATTGAGTATTGAAAACTGTGAATTGATGATATTCTATTGAGGATTGAGGATTGACGTGTGATAGTTGAGGTCTGGTGTCTGAAGATTGAGGATTCAGGTTTGAGGATTCAGGATTGAGGTTTGAGGACTGAGGATTGAAGGTTGAGGACTGAGGTTTGAGGATTGAAGATTGAGGATTGAAGATGCAGCATTGAGGATTGAGGATGAGGGCTGAGGGTTGAGGATTGAGGTTTGAGGACTGAGGACTGAGGATCGAGGATTGAGAGTTGAGGATTGAGGATTGAGGATTGAAGATTGAGGATTAGGTATTGAGGATTGAAGTATGAGGATTGGGTATTGAGGATTGAAGAATGAGGATTGAGGATTGAGGATTGAGGATTGAGGATTGAAGACTGAGTATCGAGGATTGAATACTGAGGATTGAGGATTGAGGATTGGGGATTGAGGATTGAGGATTGAGGATTGAGGATTGATTATTGAGGAATGAAGATTGAGGATTGAGAATTGAGGATTGAGGATTGAGGGTTGAAGATTGTGGATTTGGTATTGAGGATTGAAGAATGAGGATTGAGGATTGAGGATTGAGGATTGAGGATTGAAGATTGAGTATTGAGGATTGAGGATTGTGGATTGAGGATTGAGGATTGAGGATTGAGGATAGAGGATTGAGGATTGAGGATTGAGGATTGAGGATTGAGGATTCACAATTGAGGATTGAGGATTGAAGATTGAGTATTGAGGATTTAAGATTGAGGATAGAGGATTGAGGATTGAGGATTGAGGGTTGAGGATGGAAGATTGCGGATTGAGGAATGAAGGTTGAGGATTGAGGATTGAGGATTGAGGATTGAGGATGAGGGCTGAGGGTTGAGGATTGTGGTTTGAGGACTGAGGACTGAGGATTGAGGATTGAGAATTCAGGATTGAGGATTTAGATTGAGGATTGAGGATTGGGTATTGAGGATTGACGAATGAGGATTGAGGATTGAGTATTGAGGACTGAGGATTGAAGATTGAGTATTCAGGATAGGAGATTGACGATTGAGGATTGAGGATTGAGGATCGAGGATTGAGGATTGAGGATTGAAGATTGAGTATTGAGGATTGAAGATTGAGGATTGGGGACTGAGTGTTGAGGATTGAGGATTGAAGATTGAGGATTGGGGACTGAGTGTTGAGGGTTGAGTGATGAGAATTGATGTTTGTGGATAGAGATTTGAAGATTGCAGTTTGAGTATTGAGCATTGAAAGCTGTGAATTGATGATGTTCTATTGAGGATTGAGGATTGACAACTGATTCTTGAGGACTGAGTGCTGAAGATTGAGGGTTGAGGATTGAGGATTGAGGATTGAGGATTGAAGATTGAGTACTGAGGATTGAGGATCGAGGATTGAGGATTGAGGATTGAGCATTGAGGATTGAGGATTGAAGATTGAGGATTGGGTATTGAGGATTGAAGAATGAGGATTGAGGATTGAGGATTGAGGATTGAGGATTGAAGATTGAGTATTGAGGATTGAATGTTGACGGTTGAGGATTGAGGATTGAGGATTGAGGATTGAGGATTGAGGATTGAAGATTGAGTATTGAGGATTGAAGGTTGATGATTGGGGATTGAGGATCGAGGATTGAGAGTTGAGGATTGAGGATTGAGGATTGAAGATTGAGGATTAGGTATTGAGGATTGAGGATTGAGGATTGAGGATTGTAGACTGAGTATCGAGGATTGAATATTGAGGATTGAGGATTGAGGATTGGGGATTGAGGATTGAGGATTGAGGATTGAGGATTGATTATTGAGGAATGAAGATTGAGGATTGAGGATTGAGGATTGAGGATTGAGGATTGAGGATTGAGGATTGAGGATTGGGGATTGAGGATTGACGATTGAGGATTGAGTATTGAGGATTGAGAATTGAAGATTGATTATTGAAGATTGAGTATTGAGGATTTAGAATTGAGGATTGAGTATTGAGGATTGAGGATTGAGGATTGAGGATTGAGGATGAGGGCTGAGGGTTGAGGATTGAGGTTTGAGGACTGAGGACTGAGGATTGAGGATTGAAGATTGAGGATTGGGGACTGAGTGTTGAGGGTTGAGTGATGAGAATTGATGTTTGTGGATAGAGATTTGAAGATTGCAGTTTGAGTATTGAGCATTGAAAGCTGTGAATTGATGATGTTCTATTGAGGATTGAGGATTGACAACTGATTCTTGAGGACTGAGTGCTGAAGATTGAGGGTTGAGGATTGAGGATTGAGGATTGAGGATTGAAGATTGAGTACTGAGGATTGAGGATCGAGGATTGAGGATTGAGGATTGAGGATTGAGGATTGAGGATTGAAGATTGAGGATTGGGTATTGAGGATTGAAGAATGAGGATTGAGGATTGAGGATTGAGGATTGAGGATTGAAGATTGAGTATTGAGGATTGAATGTTGACGGTTGAGGATTGAGGATTGAGGATTGAGGATTGAGGATTGAGGATTGAAGATTGAGTATTGAGGATTGAAGGTTGATGATTGGGGATTGAGGATCGAGGATTGAGAGTTGAGGATTGAGGATTGAGGATTGAAGATTGAGGATTAGGTATTGAGGATTGAAGTATGAGGATTGGGTAATGAGGATTGAAGAATGAGGATTGAGGATTGAGGATTGAGGATTGAGGATTGTAGACTGAGTATCGAGGATTGAATATTGAGGATAGAGGATTGAGGATTGGGGATTGAGGATTGAGGATTGAGGATTGAGGATTGATTATTGAGGAATGAAGATTGAGGATTGAGGATTGAGGATTGAGGATTGAGGATTGAGGATTGAGGATTGAATACTGAGGATTGAGGATTGAGGATTGGGGATTGAGGATTGAGGATTGAGGATTGAGGATTGATTATTGAGGAATGAAGATTGAGGATTGAGAATTGAGGATTGAGGATTGAGGATTGAAGATTGTGGATTTGGTATTGAGGATTGAAGAATGAGGATTGAGGATTGAGGATTGAGGATTGAGGATTGAAGATTGAGTATTGAGGATTGAGGATTGTGGATTGAGGATTGAGGATTGAGGATTGAGGATAGAGGATTGAGGATTGAGGATTGAGGATTGAGGATTGAGGATTCACAATTGAGGATTGAGGATTGAAGATTGAGTATTGAGGATTTAAGATTGAGGATAGAGGATTGAGGATTGAGGATTGAGGATTGAGGATGGAAGATTGAGGATTGAGGAATGAAGGTTGAGGATTGAGGATTGAGGATTGAGGATTGAGGATGAGGGCTGAGGGTTGAGGATTGTGGTTTGAGGACTGAGGACTGAGGATTGAGGATTGAGAATTCAGGATTGAGGATTTAGATTGAGGATTGAGGATTGGGTATTGAGGATTGACGAATGAGGATTGAGGATTGAGTATTGAGGACTGAGGATTGAAGATTGAGTATTCAGGATAGGAGATTGACGATTGAGGATTGAGGATTGAGGATCGAGGATTGAGGATTGAGGATTGAAGATTGAGTATTGAGGATTGAAGATTGAGGATTGGGGACTGAGTGTTGAGGATTGAGGATTGAAGATTGAGGATTGGGGATTGAGTGTTGAGGGTTGAGTGATGAGAATTGATGTTTGTGGATAGAGATTTGAGGATTGCACTTTGAGTATTGAGCATTGAAAGCTGTGAATTGATGATGTTCTATTGAGGATTGAGGATTGACAACTGATTCTTGAGGACTGAGTGCTGAAGATTGAGGGTTGAGGATTGAGGATTGAGGATTGAGGATTGAAGATTGAGTACTGAGGATTGAGGATCGAGGATTGAGGATTGAGGATTGAGGATTGAGGATTGAGGATTGAAGATTGAGGATTGGGTATTGAGGATTGAAGAATGAGGATTGAGGATTGAGGATTGAGGATTGAGGATTGAAGATTGAGTATTGAGGATTGAATATTGAGGATTGAGGATTGAGGATTGGGGATTGAGGATTGAGGATTGAGGATTGAGGATTGAGGATTGAGGATTGAGGATAGAGGATTGAGGATTGAGGATTGAGGATTGAGGATTGAGGATTCACAATTGAGGATTGAGGATTGAAGATTGAGTATTGAGGATTTAAGATTGAGGATAGAGGATTGAGGATTGAGGATTGAGGATTGAGGATGGAAGATTGCGGATTGAGGAATGAAGGTTGAGGATTGAGGATTGAGGATTGAGGATTGAGGATGAGGGCTGAGGGTTGAGGATTGTGGTTTGAGGACTGAGGACTGAGGATTGAGGATTGAGAATTCAGGATTGAGGATTTAGATTGAGGATTGAGGATTGGGTATTGAGGATTGACGAATGAGGATTGAGGATTGAGTATTGAGGACTGAGGATTGAAGATTGAGTATTCAGGATAGGAGATTGACGATTGAGGATTGAGGATTGAGGATCGAGGATTGAGGATTGAGGATTGAAGATTGAGTATTGAGGATTGAAGATTGAGGATTGGGGACTGAGTGTTGAGGATTGAGGATTGAAGATTGAGGATTGGGGACTGAGTGTTGAGGGTTGAGTGATGAGAATTGATGTTTGTGGATAGAGATTTGAAGATTGCAGTTTGAGTATTGAGCATTGAAAGCTGTGAATTGATGATGTTCTATTGAGGATTGAGGATTGACAACTGATTCTTGAGGACTGAGTGCTGAAGATTGAGGGTTGAGGATTGAGGATTGAGGATTGAGGATTGAAGATTGAGTACTGAGGATTGAGGATCGAGGATTGAGGATTGAGGATTGAGGATTGAGGATTGAGGATTGAAGATTGAGGATTGGGTATTGAGGATTGAAGAATGAGGATTGAGGATTGAGGATTGAGGATTGAGGATTGAAGATTGAGTATTGAGGATTGAATGTTGACGGTTGAGGATTGAGGATTGAGGATTGAGGATTGAGGATTGAGGATTGAAGATTGAGTATTGAGGATTGAAGGTTGATGATTGGGGATTGAGGATCGAGGATTGAGAGTTGAGGATTGAGGATTGAGGATTGAAGATTGAGGATTAGGTATTGAGGATTGAAGTATGAGGATTGGGTAATGAGGATTGAAGAATGAGGATTGAGGATTGAGGATTGAGGATTGAGGATTGTAGACTGAGTATCGAGGATTGAATATTGAGGATTGAGGATTGAGGATTGGGGATTGAGGATTGAGGATTGAGGATTGAGGATTGATTATTGAGGAATGAAGATTGAGGATTGAGGATTGAGGATTGAGGATTGAGGATTGAGGATTGAGGATTGAGGATTGGGGATTGAGGATTGACGATTGAGGATTGAGTATTGAGGATTGAGAATTGAAGATTGATTATTGAAGATTGAGTATTGAGGATTGAGAATTGAGGATTGAGTATTGAGGATTGAGGATTGAGGATTGAGGATTGAGGATGAGGGCTGAGGGTTGAGGATTGAGGTTTGAGGACTGAGGACTGAGGATTGAGGATTGAAGATTGATGACTGGGGACTGAGTGTTGAGGGTTGAGTGATGAGAATTGATGTTTGTGGATAGAGATTTGAAGATTGCAGTTTGAGTATTGAGCATTGAAAGCTGTGAATTGATGATGTTCTATTGAGGATTGAGGATTGACAACTGATTCTTGAGGACTGAGTGCTGAAGATTGAGGGTTGAGGATTGAGGATTGAGGATTGAGGATTGAAGATTGAGTACTGAGGATTGAGGATCGAGGATTGAGGATTGAGGATTGAGGATTGAGGATTGAGGATTGAAGATTGAGGATTGGGTATTGAGGATTGAAGAATGAGGATTGAGGATTGAGGATTGAGGATTGAGGATTGAAGATTGAGTATTGAGGATTGAATGTTGACGGTTGAGGATTGAGGATTGAGGATTGAGGATTGAGGATTGAGGATTGAAGATTGAGTATTGAGGATTGAAGGTTGATGATTGGGGATTGAGGATCGAGGATTGAGAGTTGAGGATTGAGGATTGAGGATTGAAGATTGAGGATTAGGTATTGAGGATTGAAGTATGAGGATTGGGTAATGAGGATTGAAGAATGAGGATTGAGGATTGAGGATTGAGGATTGAGGATTGTAGACTGAGTATCGAGGATTGAATATTGAGGATTGAGGATTGAGGATTGGGGATTGAGGATTGAGGATTGAGGATTGAGGATTGATTATTGAGGAATGAAGATTGAGGATTGAGGATTGAGGATTGAGGATTGAGGATTGAGGATTGAGGATTGAGGATTGGGGATTGAGGATTGACGATTGAGGATTGAGTATTGAGGATTGAGAATTGAAGATTGATTATTGAAGATTGAGTATTGAGGATTGAGAATTGAGGATTGAGTATTGAGGATTGAGGATTGAGGATTGAGGATTGAGGATGAGGACTGAGGTTTGAGGATTGAGGATTGAGGATTGAAGATGCAGCATTGAGGATTGAGGATGAGGGCTGAGGGTTGAGGATTGAGGTTTGAGGACTGAGGACTGAGGATCGAGGATTGAGAGTTGAGGATTGAGGATTGAGGATTGAAGATTGAGGATTAGGTATTGAGGATTGAAGTATGAGGATTGGGTATTGAGGATTGAAGAATGAGGATTGAGGATTGAGGATTGAGGATTGAGGATTGAAGACTGAGTATCGAGGATTGAATACTGAGGATTGAGGATTGAGGATTGGGGATTGAGGATTGAGGATTGAGGATTGAGGATTGATTATTGAGGAATGAAGATTGAGGATTGAGAATTGAGGATTGAGGATTGAGGATTGAAGATTCTGGATTTGGTATTGAGGATTGAAGAATGAGGATTGAGGATTGAGGATTGAGGATTGAGGATTGAAGATTGAGTATTGAGGATTGAGGATTGTGGATTGAGGATTGAGGATTGAGGATTGAGGATAGAGGATTGAGGATTGAGGATTGAGGATTGAGGATTGAGGATTCACAATTGAGGATTGAGGATTGAAGATTGAGTATTGAGGATTTAAGATTGAGGATAGAGGATTGAGGATTGAGGATTGAGGATTGAGGATGGAAGATTGAGGATTGAGGAATGAAGGTTGAGGATTGAGGATTGAGGATTGAGGATTGAGGATGAGGGCTGAGGGTTGAGGATTGTGGTTTGAGGACTGAGGACTGAGGATTGAGGATTGAGAATTCAGGATTGAGGATTTAGATTGAGGATTGAGGATTGGGTATTGAGGATTGACGAATGAGGATTGAGGATTGAGTATTGAGGACTGAGGATTGAAGATTGAGTATTCAGGATAGGAGATTGACGATTGAGGATTGAGGATTGAGGATCGAGGATTGAGGATTGAGGATTGAAGATTGAGTATTGAGGATTGAAGATTGAGGATTGGGGACTGAGTGTTGAGGATTGAGGATTGAAGATTGAGGACTGGGGACTGAGTGTTGAGGGTTGAGTGATGAGAATTGATGTTTGTGGATAGAGATTTGAAGATTGCACTTTGAGTATTGAGCATTGAAAGCTGTGAATTGATGATGTTCTATTGAGGATTGAGGATTGACAACTGATTCTTGAGGACTGAGTGCTGAAGATTGAGGGTTGAGGATTGAGGATTGAGGATTGAGGATTGAAGATTGAGTACTGAGGATTGAGGATCGAGGATTGAGGATTGAGGATTGAGGATTGAGGATTGCGGATTGAAGATTGAGGATTGGGTATTGAGGATTGAAGAATGAGGATTGAGGATTGAGGATTGAGGATTGAGGATTGAAGATTGAGTATTGAGGATTGAATGTTGACGGTTGAGGATTGAGGATTGAGGATTGAGGATTGAGGATTGAGGATTGAAGATTGAGTATTGAGGATTGAAGGTTGATGATTGGGGATTGAGGATCGAGGATTGAGAGTTGAGGATTGAGGATTGAGGATTGAAGATTGAGGATTAGGTATTGAGGATTGAAGTATGAGGATTGGGTAATGAGGATTGAAGAATGAGGATTGAGGATTGAGGATTGAGGATTGAGGATTGTCGACTGAGTATCGAGGATTGAATATTGAGGATTGAGGATTGAGGATTGGGGATTGAGGATTGAGGATTGAGGATTGAGGATTGATTATTGAGGAATGAAGATTGAGGATTGAGGATTGAGGATTGAGGATTGAGGATTGAGGATTGAGGATTGAGGATTGGGGATTGAGGATTGACGATTGAGGATTGAGTATTGAGGATTGAGAATTGAAGATTGATTATTGAAGATTGAGTATTGAGGATTGAGAATTGAGGATTGAGTATTGAGGATTGAGGATTGAGGATTGAGGATTGAGGATGAGGGCTGAGGGTTGAGGATTGAGGTTTGAGGACTGAGGACTGAGGATTGAGGATTGAGAATTGAGGATTGAGGATTGAGAATTGAAGATTGAGGATTGGGTATTGAGGATTGAAGAATGTGGATTGAGGATTGAGGATTGAGGATTGAGGATTGAAGATTGGGGATTGAGGATCGAGGATTGAGGATTGAATATTGAGTATTGAGTATTGAAGATAGAGGGTCGAGGATTGAGTGTTGTGGATTGAGGACGAGGACTGAGGGTTGAGTATTGATGTTTGAGGTCTGAGGATTGAGGATTGAAGATTGAGAATTGAGGATTGAGGATTGAGGATTGAGGATTGTGGATTAAAGATTGAGGATTGAGGATTGAGGATTGAGGATTGAGTATTGAGGATTGAGGATTGAAGATTGAAAATTGATGATTGAAGATTAAGGGTTGAGTATTGAGTGTTGTGGATTGAGGACGAGGACTGAAGGTTGAATATTGATGTTTGAGGTGTGAGGATTGAGGATTGAGGATTGAGAATTGAGGATTGAGGATTGAGGATTGAAGATTGAGGATTGGGTATTGAGGATTGAAGTGTGAGGATTGAGGATTGAGGATTGAGGATTGAGGATTGAGGATTGAAGATTGGGGATTGAGGATCGAGGATTGAGGATTGAATATTGAGTATTGAGTATTGAAGATAGAGGATTGAGGATTGAGGATTGAGGATTGTGGATTAAAGATTGAGGATTGAGGATTGAAGATTGAGGATTGAGGATTGTGTATGAGGGATGAGGGTTGAGGATTGAGGTTTGTGGACTGAGGACTGAGGATTGAGGATTGAGAATTGAGGATTGAGGATTGAGGATTAAAGATTGAGGATTGAGAATTGGGTATTGAGGATTGAAGAATGAGGATTGAGGTTTGAGGATTGAGGATTGAGGATTGAAAATTGAGTATTGAGGATTGAAGACTGACGATTGAGGATTGAGGATTGAGGATTGAGGATTGAGGATTGAGGATTGAGGATTGAGAATTGAGGATTGAGGATTGAATATTGAGTATTGAGCATTGAAGATTGACGAATGAGGATTGAGATTGAGGATTGACGATGAGGACTGAGGACTGAGGATTGAGGATTGAGAATTGAGGATTGAGGATTGAGGATTGAAGATTGAGGATTGGGTATTGAGGATTGACGAATGAGGATTGAGGATTGAGGATTGAGGATTGAGGATTGAGGATGAGGGCTGAGGGTTGAGGATTGAGGTTTGAGGACTGAGGACTGAGGATTGTGGATTGAGAATTCAGGATTGAGGATTGAGGATTGAAGATTGAGGATTGAGTATTGAGGATTGAAGAATGAGGATTGAGGATTGAGTATTGAGGATTGAGTATTGAAGATTGAGTATTCAGGATTGGAGATTGACGATTGAGGATTGAGGATTGAGGATCGAGGATTGAGGATTGGGTATCGCGGATTGAACATTGCGGATTGAGGATTCAGGATTGAGTATTGAGGATTGAGGACTGAAGATTGTATATTGATGATTGAATGTTGAGGATTGAGGATTGAGGGTTGTGGATTGAGGACGAGGACTGTTGGTTGAGTATTGATGTTTGAGGTCAGAGGATCGAGGATTGAGGATTGAGAATTGAGGATTGAGGATTGAGGATTGAAGATTGTGGATTTGGTATTGAGGATTGAAGAATGAGGATTGAGGATTGAAAATTGAGGATTGAGCATTCAAGATTGAGTATTGAGGATTGAGGATTGTGGATTGAGGATTGAGGATTGAGGATTGAGGATTGAGTATTGAGGATTGAGGACTGAAGATTGTATATTGATGATTGAGGATTGAGGATTGAGGATTGAGGATTGAAGATTGAGTATTGTGGATTGAAGATTGAGGATTGAGGATTGAGGATTGAGGATGGAGGATGAGGGCTGAGGGTTGAGGATTGAGGTTTGTGTATTGAATCCTGAGAATTCAGGATATTCTATTGAGTATTGAGGATGGAAGACTGACGATTGAGGATTGAGGATAGAGGATTGAGGATTGATTATTGAGGATTGAGGATTGAGGATTCACAATTGAGGATTGAGGATTGAAGATTGAGTATTGAGGATTTAAGATTGAGGATTGAGGATTGAGGAGTGAGGATTGAGGATTGAGGATGGAAGATTGAGGATTGAGGAATGAAGGTTGAGGATTGAGGATTGAGGATTGAGGATTGAGGATGAGGGCTGAGGGTTGAGGATTGTGGTTTGAGGACTGAGGACTGAGGATTGAGGATTGAGAATTCAGGATTGAGGATTTAGATTGAAGATTGAGGATTAGGTATTGAGGATTGAAGAATGAGGATTGAGGATTGAGTATTGAGGACTGAGGATTGAAGATTGAGTATTCAGGATAGGAGGATGACGATTGAGGATTGAGGATTGAGGATCGAGGATTGAGGATTGAGGATTGAAGATTGAGTATTGAGGATTGAAGATTGAGGATTGGGGTCTGAGTGTTGAGGATTGATGATTGAAGATTGAGTATTCAGGTTAGGAGATTGACGATTGAGGATTGAGGATTGAGGATCGAGGATTGAGGATTGAGGATTGAAGATTGAGTATTGAGGATTGAAGATTGACGATTGGGGACTGAGTGTTGAGGATTGAGGATTGAAGATTGAGGATTGGGGACTGAGTGTTGAGGGTTGAGTGATGAGAATTGATGTTTGTGGATAGAGATTTGAAGATTGCAGTTTGAGTATTGAGCATTGAAATCTGTGAATTGATGATATTCTATTGAGGATTGAGTATTGACAACTGATTCTTGAGGACTGAGTGCTGAAGATTGAGGATTCAGGATTGAGGATTGAGGATTGAGGATTGAAGATTGAGTACTGAGGATTGAAGATTGAGGGTTGAGGATTGAGGATTGAAGATTGAGGATTTGGGACTGAGGATTGAGGATTGAGGATCGAGGATTGAAGATTGAGGATTGAGGATTGAGTATTGAGGATTGAGGAATAAAGTTTGAGGATTGGGGATTGAGGATTGAAGATTGAGGATTCAGGATAGAGGATTCAGAATTGAGGTTTGAGGACTGAGGACTGAGGATTGAAGATTGAGTATTGAGGATTGAGGATTGAGGATTGAAGATTGAGGATTGAGGATTGAGGATTGAGGATTGAGGATTGAGGATTGAGGATTGAAGATTGAGGATTGGGTATTGAGGATTGAAGAATGAGGATTGAGGATTGAGGATTGAGGATTGAGGATTGAAGATTGAGTATTGAGGATTGAATGTTGACGGTTGAGGATTGAGGATTGAGGATTGAGAATTGAGGATTGAGGATTGAAGATTGAGTATTGAGGATTGAAGGTTGATGATTGGGGATTGAGGATTGAGGATTGAGGATTAAAGATTGAGGATTGAAGATTGAGTATTGAGGATTGAAGGTTGAGGATTGAGGATTGCGGATTGAGGATTGAGGACTGAAGATTGAGGATTGGGGACTGAGTGTTGAGGGTTGAGTGATGAGAATTGATGTTTGTGGATAGAGACTTGAAGACTGCAGATTGAGTACTGAGTATTGAAAACTGTGAATTGATGATATTCTATTGAGGATTGAGGATTGACGTGTGATAGTTGAGGTCTGGTGTCTGAAGATTGAGGATTCAGGATTGAGGATTCAGGATTGTGGTTTGAGGACTGAGGATTGAAGGTTGAGGACTGAGGTTTGAGGATTGAGGATTGAGGATTGAAGATGTAGCATTGAGGATTGAGGATGAGGGCTGAGGGTTGAGGATTGAGGTTTGAGGACTGAGGACTGAGGATCGAGGATTGAGAGTTGAGGATTGAGGATTGAGGATTGAAGATTGAGGATTAGGTATTGAGGATTGAAGTATGAGGATTGGGTATTGAGGATTGAAGAATGAGGATTGAGGATTGAGGATTGAGGATTGAGGATTGAAGACTGAGTATCGAGGATTGAATATTGAGGATTGAGGATTGAGGATTGGGGATTGAGGATTGAGGATTGAGGATTGAGGATTGATTATTGAGGAATGAAGATTGAGGATTGAGGATTGAGGATTGAGGATTGAGGATTGAGGATTGAGGATTGAGGATTGGGGATTGAGGATTGACGATTGAGGATTGAGTATTGTGGATTGAGAATTGAAGATTGATTATTGAAGATTGAGTATTGAGGATTGAGAATTGAGGATTGAGGATTGAGGATTGAGGATTGAGGATTGAGGATTGAGGAAGAGGGCTGAGGGTTGAGGATTGAGGTTTGAGGACTGAGGACTGAGGATTGAGGATTGAAGATTGAGGATTGGGTATTGAGGATTGAAGAATGTGGATTGAGGATTGAGGATTGAGGATTGAGGATTGAAGATTGGGGATTGACGATGAGGACTGAGGACTGAGGATTGAGGATTGAGAATTGAGGATTGAGGATTGAGGATTGAAGATTGAGGATTGGGTATTGAGGATTGACGAATGAGGATTGAGGATTGAGGATTGAGGATTGAGGATTGAGGGTGAGGGCTGAGGGTTGAGGATTGAGGTTTGATGACTGAGGACTGAGGATTGTGGATTGAGAATTCAGGATTGAGGATTGAGGATTGAAGATTGAGGATTGAGTATTGAGGATTGAAGAATGAGGATTGAGGATTGAGTATTGAGGATTGAGGATTGAAGATTGAGTATTCAGGATTGGAGATTGACGATTGAGGATTGAGGATTGAGGATCGAGGATTGAGGATTGGGTATCGCGGATTGAACATTGCGGATTGAGGATTCAGGATTGAGTATTGAGGATTGAGGACTGAAGATTGTATATTGATGATTGAATGTTGAGGATTGAGGATTGAGGGTTGTGGATTGAGGACGAGGACTGTTGGTTGAGTATTGATGTTTGAGGTCAGAGGATCGAGGATTGAGGATTGAGAATTGAGGATTGAGGATTGAGGATTGAAGATTGTGGATTTGGTATTGAGGATTGAAGAATGAGTATTGAGGATTGAGGATTGAGGATTGAGCATTCAAGATTGAGTATTGAGGATTGAGGATTGTGGATTGAGGATTGAGGAATGAGGATTGAGGATTGAGTATTGAGGATTGAGGACTGAAGATTGTATATTGATGATTGAGGATTGAGGATTGAGGATTGAGGATTGAAGATTGAGTATTGTGGATTGAAGGTTGAGGATTGAGGATTGAGGATTGAGGATTGAAGATTGAGTATTGTGGATAGAAGATTGAGGATTGAGGATTGAGGATTGATAATGGAGTATGTGGGCTGAGGGTTGAGGATTGAGGTTTGTGTATTGAATCCTGAGAATTCAGGATATTCTATTGAGTATTGAGGATGGAAGACTGAGGATTGAGGATTGAGGATAGAGGATTGAGGATTGAGGATTGAGGATTGAGGATTGAGGATTGACAATTGAGGATTGAGGATTGAAGATTGAGTATTGAGGATTTAAGATTGAGGATTGAGGATTGAGGATTGAGGATTGAGGATTGAGGGTGGAAGATTGAGGATTGAGGGTCGAAGGTTGAGGATTGAGGATTGAGGATTGAGGATGAGGGCTGAGGTTTGAGGATTGTTGTCTGAGGACTGAGGACTGAGGATTGAGGATTGAGAATTCAGGATTGAGGATTTAGATTGAAGATTGAGGATTGGGTATTGAGGATTGAAGAATGAGGATTGAGGATTGAGTATTGAGGACTGAGGATTGAAGATTGAGTATCCAGGATAGGAGATTGACGATTGAGGATTGAGGATTGAGGATCGAGGATTGAGGATTGAGGATTGAAGATTGAGTATTGAGGATTGAAGGTTGAGGATTGGGGTCTGAGTGTTGAGGATCGAGGATTGAAGATTGAGTATTCAGGATAGGGGATTGACGATTGAGGATTGAGGATTGAGGATCGAGGATTGAGGATTGAGGATTGAAGATTGAGTATTGAGGATTGAAGATTGAGGATTGGGGACTGAGTGTTGAGGATTGAGGATTGAAGATTGAGGATTGGGGACTGAGTGTTGAGGGTTGAGTGATGAGAATTGATGTTTGTGCATAGAGGTTTGAAGATTGCAGTTTGAGTATTGAGCATTGAAAGCTGTGAATTGATGATATTCTATTGAGGATTGAGGATTGACAACTGATTCTTGAGGACTGAGTGCTGAAGATTGAGGATTCAGGATTGAGGATTGAGGATTGAGGATTGGAGATTGAGTACTGAGGATTGAAGATTGAGGGTTGAGGATTGAGGATTGAAGATTGAGGATTTGGGACAGAGGATTGAGGATTGAGGTTCGAGGATTGAAGATTGAGGATTGAGGATTGAGTATTGAGGATTGAGGAATAAAGATTCAGGATTGGGGATTGAGGATTGAAGATTGAGGATTCAGGATAGAGGATTCAGAATTGAGGTTTGAGGACTGAGGACTGAGGATTGAAGATTGAGTATTGAGGATTGAGGATTGAGGATTGAAGACTGAGGATTGAGGATTGAGGATTGAGGATTGAGGATTGAGGATTGAGGATTGAAGATTGAGGATTGGGTATTGAGGATTGAAGAATGAGGATTGAGGATTGAGGATTGAGGATTGAGGATTGAAGATTGAGTATTGAGGATTGAATGTTGACGGTTGAGGATTGAGGATTGAGGATTAAGGATTGAGGATTGAGGATTGAAGATTGAGTATTGAGGATTGAAGGTTGATGATTGGGGATTGAGGATTGAGGATTGAGGATTAAAGATTGAGGATTGAAGATTGAGTATTGAGGATTGAAGATTGAGGATTGAGGATCGCGGATTGAGGATTGAGGACTGAAGATTGAGGGTTGGGGACTGAGTGTTGAGGGTTGAGTGATGAGAATTGATGTTTGTGGATAGAGACTTGAAGACTGCAGATTAAGTATTGAGTATTGAAAACTGTGAACTGATGATATTCTGTTGAGGATTGAGGATTGACGTGTGATAGTTGAGGTCTGGCGTCTGAAGATTGAGGATTCAGGATTGAGGATTCAGGATTGAGGTTTGAGGACTGAGGATTGAAGGTTGAGGACTGAGGTTTGAGGATTGTGGATTGAGGATTGAAGATGTAGCATTGAGGATTGAGGATGAGGGCTGAGGGTTGAGGATTGAGGTTTGAGGACTGAGGACTGAGGATCGAGGATTGAGAGTTGAGGATTGATTATTGAGGATTGAAGATTGAGGATTAGGTATTGAGGATTGAAGTATGAGGATTGGGTATTGAGGATTGAAGAATGAGGATTGAGGATTGAGGATTGAGGATTGAGGATTGAAGACTGAGTATCGAGGATTGAATATTGAGGATTGAGGATTGAGGATTGGGGATTGAGGATTGAGGATTGAGGATTGAGGATTGATTATTGAGGAATGAAGATTGAGGATTGAGGATTGAGGATTGAGGATTGAGGATTGAGGATTGAGGATTGAAGATTGGGGATTGAGGATTGACGATTGAGGATTGAGTATTGAGGATTGAGAATTGAAGATTGATTATTGAAGATTGATTATTGAGGATTGAGAATTGAGGATTGAGGATTGAGGATTGAGGATTGAGGATGAGGGCTGAGGGTTGAGGATTGAGGTTTGAGGACTGAGGACTGAGGATTGAGGATTGAGAACTGAGGATTGAGGATTGAGGATTGAAGATTGAGGATTGGGTATTGAGGATTGAAGAATGTGGATTGAGGATTGAGGATTGAGGATTGAGGATTGAAGATTGGCGATTGAGGATCGAGGATTGAGGATTGAATATTGAGTATTGAGTATTGAAGATAGAGGATCGAGGATTGAGGGTTGTGGATTGAGGACGAGGACTGAGGGTTGAGTATTGATGTTTGAGGTCTGAGGATTGAGGATTGAAGATTGAGAATTGAGGATTGAGGATTGAGGATTGAGGATTGTGGATTAAAGATTGAGTATTGAGGATTGAGGATTGAGGATTGAGTATTGAGGATTGAGGATTGAAGATTGAAAATTGATGATTGAAGATTGAGGGTTGAGTATTGAGGGTTGTGGATTGAGGACGAGGACTGAAGGTTGAATATTGATGTTTGAGGTGTGAGGATTGAGGATTGAGGATTGAGAATTGAGGATTGAGGATTGAGGATTGAAGATTGAGGATTGGGTATTGAGGATTGAAGAGTGAGGATTGAGGATTGAGGATTGAGGATTGAGGATTGAGGATTGAAGATTGGGGATTGAGGATCGAGGATTGAGGATTGAATATTGAGTATTGAGTATTGAAGATAGAGGATTGAGGATTGAGGATTGAGGATTGTGGATTAAAGATTGAGGATTGAGGATTGAAGATTGAGGATTGAGGATTGTGGATGAGGGATGAGGGTTGAGGATTGAGGTTTGTGGACTGAGGACTGAGGATTGAGGATTGAGAATTGAGGATTGAGGATTGAGGATTAAAGATTGAGGATTGAGAATGGGGTATTGAGGATTGAAGAATGAGGATTGAGGTTTGAGGATTGAGGATTGAGGATTGAGTATTGAGGATTGAGGATTGAAGATTGAGTATTCAGGATTGGAGATTGACGATTGAGGATTGAGGATTGAGGATCGAGGATTGAGGATTGGGTATCGCGGATTGAACATTGCGGATTGAGGATTCAGGATTGAGTATTGAGGATTGAGGACTGAAGATTGTATATTGATGATTGAATGTTGAGGATTGAGGATTGAGGGTTGTGGATCGAGGACGAGGACTGTTGGTTGAGTATTGATGTTTGAGGTCAGAGGATCGAGGATTGAGGATTGAGAATTGAGGATTGAGGATTGAGGATTGAAGATTGTGGATTTGGTATTGAGGATTGAAGAATGAGGATTGAGGATTGAAAATTGAGGATTGAGCATTCAAGATTGAGTATTGAGGATTGAGGATTGTGGATTGAGGATTGAGGATTGAGGATTGAGGATTGAGTATTGAGGATTGAGGACTGAAGATTGTATATTGATGATTGAGGATTGAGGATTGAGGATTGAGGATTGAAGATTGAGTATTGTGGATTGAAGATTGAGGATTGAGGATTGAGGATTGAGGATGGAGGACGAGGGCTGAGGGTTGAGGATTGAGGTTTGTGTATTGAATCCTGAGAATTCAGGATATTCTAATGAGTATTGAGGATGGAAGACTGACGATTGAGGATTGAGGTTAGAGGATTGAGGATTGAGGATTGAGGATTGAGGATTGAGGATTCACAATTGAGGATTGAGGATTGAAGATTGAGTATTGCGGATTTAAGATTGAGGATTGAGGATTGAGGAGTGAGGATTGAGGTTTGAGGATGGAAGATTGAGGATTGAGGAATGAAGGTTGATGATTGAGGATTGAGGATTGAGGATTGAGGATGAGGGCTGAGGGTTGAGGATTGTGGTTTGAGGACTGAGGACTGAGGATTGAGGATTGAGAATTCAGGATTGAGGATTTAGATTGAAGATTGAGGATTGGGTATTGAGGATTGAAGAATGAGGATTGAGGATTGAGTATTGAGGACTGAGGATTGAAGATTGAGTATTCAGGATAGGAGATTGACGATTGAGGATTGAGGATTGAGGATCGAGGATTGAGGATTGAGAATTGAGGATTGAGGATTGAGGATTGAAGATTGAGGATTGGGTATTGAGGATTGACGAATAAAGATTGAGGATTGGGGTTTGAGGATTGAAGATTGAGGATTCAGGATAGAGGATTCAGAATTGAGGTTTGAGGACTGAGGACTGAGGATTGAAGATTGAGTGTTGAGGATTGAGGATTGAGGATTGAGGATTGAAGATTGAGGATTGAGGATTGAGGATTGAGGATTGAGGATTGAGGATTGAGGATTGAAGATTGAGGGTTGGGTATTGAGGATTGAAGAATGAGGATTGAGGATTGAGGATTGAGGATTGAGGATTGAAGATTGAGTATTGAGGATTGAGGATTGAGGATTGAAGATTGAGTATTGAGGATTGAAGGTTGATGATTGGGGATTGAGGATTGAGGATTGAGGATTAAAGATTGAGGATTGAAGATTGAGTATTGAGGTTTGAAGATTGAGGATTGTGGATTGCGGATTGAGGATCGAGGATTGAGGATTGAATATTGAGTATTGAGTATTGAAGATAGAGGATCGAGGATTGAGGGTTGTGGATTGAGGACGTGGACTGAGGGTTGAGTATTGATGTTTGAGGTCTGAGGATTGAGGATTGAAGATTGAGAATTGAGGATTAAGGATTCACAATTGAGGATTGAGGATTGAAGATTGAGAATTGAGGATTTAAGATTGAGGATAGAGGATTGAGGATTGAGGATTGAGGATTGAGGATGGAATATTGAGTATTGAGGAATGAAGGTTGAGGATTGAGGATTGAGGATTGAGGATTGAGGATGAGGGCTGAGGGTTGAGGATTGTGGTTTGAGGATTGAGGACTGAGGATTGAGGATTGAGAATTCAGGATTGAGGATTTAGATTGAGGATTGAGGATTGGGTATTGAGGATTGACGAATGAGGATTGAGTATTGAGGACTGAGGATTGAAGATTGAGTATTCAGGATAGGAGATTGACGATTGAGGATTGAGGATTGAGGATCGAGGATTGAGGATTGAGGATTGAAGATTGAGTATTGAGGATTGAAGATTGAGGATTGGGGACTGAGTGTTGAGGATTGAGGATTGAAGATTGAGGATTGGGGACTGAGTGTTGAGGGTTGAGTGATGAGAATTGATGTTTGTGGATAGAGATTTGAAGATTGCAGTTTGAGTATTGAGCATTGAAAGCTGTGAATTGATGATATTCTATTGAGGATTGAGGATTGACAACTGATTCTCGAGGAACGAGTGCTGGAGATTGAGGATTCAGGATTGAGGATTGAGGACTGAGGATTGAAGATTGAGTACTGAGGATTGAAGATTGAGGGTTGAGGATTGAGGATTGAAGATTGAGGATTTGGGACTGAGGATTGAGGATTGAGGATCGAGGATTGAAGATTGAGGATTGAGGATTGAGTATTGAGGATTGAGGAATAAAGATTGAGGATTGGGGATTGAGGATTGAAGATTGAGGATTCAGGATAGAGGATTCAGAATTGAGGTTTGAGGTCTGAGGACTGAGGGTTGAAGATTGAGTATTGAGGATTCAGGATTGAGGATTGAAGATTGAGGATTGAGGATTGAGGATTGAGGATTGAGGATTGAGGATTGAGGATTGAGTATTGAAGATTGAGGATTGGGTATTGAGGATTGAAGAATGAGGACTGAGGATTGAGGATTGAGGATTGAGGATTGAGGATTGAGGATTGAGGATTGAAGATTGCGGATTGGGTATTGAGGATTGAAGAATGAGGATTGAGGATTGAGGATTGAGGATTGAGGATTGAAGATTGAGTATTGAGGATTGAATGTTGACGGTTGAGGGTTGAGGATTGAGGATTGAGGATTGAGGATTGAGGATTGAAGATTGAGTATTGAGGATTGAAGGTTGATGATTGGGGATTGAGGATTGAGGATTGAGGATTAAAGATTGAGGATTGAAGATTGAGTATTCAGGATTGAAGATTGAGGATTGAGGATTGCGGATTGAGGATTGAGGACTGAAGATTGAGGATTGGGGACTGAGTGTTGAGGGTTGAGTGATGAGGATTGATGTTTGTGGATAGAGACTTGAAGACTGCAGATTGAGTATTGAGTATTGAAAACTGTGAATTGATGATATTCTATTGAGGATTGAGGATTGACGTGTGATAGTTGAGGTCTGGTGTCTGAAGATTGAGGATTCAGGATTGAGGATTCAGGATTGAGGTTTGAGGACTGAGGATTGAAGGTTGAGGACTGAGGTATGAGGATTGAGGATTGAGGATTGAAGATGTAGCATTGAGGATTGAGGATGAGGGCTGAGGGTTGAGGATTGAGGTTTGAGGACTGAGGACTGAGGATCGAGGATTGAGAGTTGAGGATTGAGGGTTGAGGATTGAAGATTGAGGATTAGGTATTGAGGATTGATGTATGAGGATTGGGTATTGAGGATTGAAGAATGAGGATTGAGGATTGAGGATTGAGGATTGAGGATTGAAGACTGAGTATCGAGGATTGAATATTGAGGATTGAGGATTGAGGATTGGGGATTGAGGATTGAGGATTGAGGATTGAGGATTGATTATTGAGGAATGAAGATTGAGGATTGAGGATTGAGGATTGAGGATTGGGGATTGAGGATTGACGATTGAGGATTGAGTATTGAGGATAGAGAATTGAAAATTGATTATTGAAGATTGAGTATTGAGGATTGAGAATTGAGGATTGAGGATTGAGGATTGAGGATTGAGGATTGAGGATTGAGGATGAGGGCTGAGGGTTGAGGATTGAGGTTTGAGGACTGAGGACTGAGGATTGAGAATTGAGAATTGAGGATTGAGGATTGAGGATTGAAGATTGAGGATTGGGTATTGAGGATTGAAGAATGTGGATTGAGGATTGAGGATTGAGGATTGAGGATTGAAGATTGGGGATTGAGGATCGAGGATTGAGGATTGAATATTGAGTATTGAGTATTGAAGATAGAGGATCGAGGATTGAGGGTTGTGGATTGAGGACGAGGACTGAGGGTTGAGTATTGATGTTTGAGGTCTGAGGATTGAGGATTGAAGATTGAGAATTGAGGATTGAGGATTGAGGATTGAGGATTGTGGATTAAAGATTGAGGATTGAGGATTGAGGATTGAGGATTGAGTATTGAGGATTGAGGATTGAAGATTGAAAATTGATGATTGAAGATTGAGGGTTGAGTATTGAGGGTTGTGGATTGAGGACGAGGACTGAAGGTTGAATATTGATGTTTGAGGTGTGAGGATTGAGGATTGAGGATTGAGAATTGAGGATTGAGGATTGAGGATTGAAGATTGAGGATTGGGTATTGAGGATTGAAGAGTGAGTATTGAGGATTGAGGATTGAGGATTGAGGATTGAGGATTGAAGATTGGGGATTGAGGATCGAGGATTGAGGATTGAATATTGAGTATTGAGTATTGAAGATAGAGGATTGAGGATTGAGGATTGAGGATGAGGGCTGAGGGTTGAGGATTGTGGTTTGAGGACTGAGGACTGAGGATTGAGGATTGAGAATTCAGGATTGAGGGTTTAGATTGAAGATTGAGGATTGGGTATTGAGGATTGAAGAATGAGGATTGAGGATTGAGTATTGAGGACTGAGGATTGAAGATTGAGTATTCAGGATAGGAGATTGACGATTGAGGATTGAGGATTGAGGATCGAGGATTGAGGATTGAGGATTGAAGATTGAGTATTGAGGATTGAAGATTGAGGATTGGGGTCTGAGTGTTGAGGATTGAGGATTGAAGATTGAGTATTCAGGATAGGAGATTGACGATTGAGGATTGAGGATTGAGGATCGAGGATTGAGGATTGAGGATTGAAGATTGAGTATTGAGGATTGAAGATTGAGGATTGGGGACTGAGTGTTGAGGGTTGAGGATTGAAGATTGAGGATTGGGGACTGAGTGTAGAGGGTTGAGTGATGAGAATTGATGTTTGTGGATAGAGATTTGAAGATTGCAGTTTGAGTATTGAGCATTGAAAGCTGTGAATTGATGATATTCTATTGAGGATTGAGGATTGAGAACTGATTGTTGAGGACTGAGTGCTGAAGATTGAGGATTCAGGATTGAGGATTGAGGACTGAGGATTGAAGATTGAGTACTGAGGATTGAAGATTGAGGGTTGAGGATTGAGGATTGAAGATTGAGGATTTGGGACTGAGGATTGAGGATTGCGGATAGAGGACTGAAGATTGAGGATTGAGGATTGAGTATTGAGGATTGAGGAATAAAGATTGAGGATTGGGGATTGAGGATTGAAGATTGAGGATTCAGGATAGAGGATTCAGAATTGAGGTTTGAGGACTGAGGACTGAGGATTGAAGATTGAGTATTGAGGATTGAGGATTGAGGATTGAAGATTGAGGATTGAGGATTGAGGATTGAGGATTGAGGATTGAGGATTGAGGATTGAAGATTAAGGATTGGGTATTGAGGATTGAAGAATGAGGATTGAGGATTGAGGATTGAGGATTGAGGATTGAAGATTGAGCATTGAGGATTGAATGTTGACGGTTGAGGATTGAGGATTGAGGGTTGAGGATTGAGGATTGAGGATTGAAGATTGAGTATTGAGGATTGAAGGTTGATGATTGGGGATTGAGGATTGAGGATTGAGGATTAAAGATTGAGGATTGAAGATTGAGTATTGAGGATTGAAGATTGAGGATTGAGGATTGCGGATTGAGGATTGAGGACTGAAGATTGAGGATTGGGGACTGAGTGTTGAGGGTTGAGTGATGAGAATTGATGTTTGTGAATAGAGACTTGAAGATTGCAGATTGAGTATTGAGTATTGAAAACTGTGAATTGATGATATTGTATTGAGGATTGAGGACTGACGTCTGATAGTTGAGGTCTGATGTCTGAAGATTGAGGATTCAGGATTGAGGATTGAGGATTGAGGTTTGAGGACTGAGGATTGAAGGTTGAGGACTGAGGCTTGAGGATTGAGGATTGAGGATTGAAGATGGAGGATTGAGGATTGAGGGTGAGGGCTGAGTGTTGAGGATTGAGGTTTGAGGACTGAGTGTTGAGGGTTGAGTGATGAGAATTGATGTTTGTGGATAGAGATTTGAAGATTGCAGTTTGAGTATTGAGCATTGAAAGCTGTGAATTGATGATATTCTATTGAGGATTGAGGATTGACAACTGATTGTTGAGGAATGAGTGCTGAAGATTGAGGATTCAGGATTGAGGATTGAGGATTGAGGATTGAAGATTGAGTACTGAGGATTGAAGATTGAGGGTTGAGGATTGAGGATTGAAGATTGAGGATTGAGGAATAAAGATTGAGGATTGGGGATTGAGGATTGAAGATTGAGGATTCAGGATCGAGGATTCAGAATTGAGGTTCGAGGACTGAGGACTCAGGATTGAAGATTGAGTATTGAGGATTGAGGATTGAGGATTGAAGATTGAGGATTGAGGATTGAAGATTGAGGATTGGGTATTGAGGATTGAAGAATGAGGACTGAGGATTGAGGATTGAGGATTGAGGATTGAGGATTGAGGATTGAGGATTGAAGATTGCGGATTGGGTATTGAGGATTGAAGAATGAGGATTGAGGATTGAGGATTGAGGATTGAGGATTGAAGATTGAGTATTGAGGATTGAATGTTGACGGTTGAGGGTTGAGCATTGAGGATTGAGGATTGAGGATTGAGGATTGAAGATTGAGTATTGAGGATTGAAGGTTGATGATTGGGGATTGAGGATTGAGGATTGAGGATTAAAGATTGAGGATTGAAGATTGAGTATTGAGGATTGAAGATTGAGGATTGAGGATTGCGGATTGAGGATTGAGGACTGAAGATTGAGGATTGGGGACTGAGTGTTGAGGGTTGAGTGATGAGGATTGATGTTTGTGGATAGAGACTTGAAGACTGCAGATTGAGTATTGAGTATTGAAAACTGTGAATTGATGATATTCTATTGAGGATTGAGGATTGACGTGTGATAGTTGAGGTCTGGTGTCTGAAGATTGAGGATTCAGGATTGAGGATTCAGGATTGAGGTTTGAGGACTGAGGATTGAAGGTTGAGGACTGAGGTATGAGGATTGAGGATTGAGGATTGAAGATGTAGCATTGAGGATTGAGGATGAGGGCTGAGGGTTGAGGATTGAGGTTTGAGGACTGAGGACTGAGGATCGAGGATTGAGAGTTGAGGATTGAGGGTTGAGGATTGAAGATTGAGGATTAGGTATTGAGGATTGATGTATGAGGATTGGGTATTGAGGATTGAAGAATGAGGATTGAGGATTGAGGATTGAGGATTGAGGATTGAAGACTGAGTATCGAGGATTGAATATTGAGGATTGAGGATTGAGGATTGGGGATTGAGGATTGAGGATTGAGGATTGAGGATTGATTATTGAGGAATGAAGATTGAGGATTGAGGATTGAGGATTGAGGATTGAGGATTGAGGATTGAGGATTGGGGATTGAGGATTGACGATTGAGGATTGAGTATTGAGGATAGAGAATTGAAAATTGATTATTGAAGATTGAGTATTGAGGATTGAGAATTGAGGATTGAGGATTGAGGATTGAGGATTGAGGATTGAGGATTGAGGATGAGGGCTGAGGGTTGAGGATTGAGGTTTGAGGACTGAGGACTGAGGATTGAGAATTGAGAATTGAGGATTAGGTATTGAGGATTGAAGTATGAGGATTGGGTATTGAGGATGGCAGAATGAGGATTGAGGATTGAGGATTGAGGATTGAGGATTGAAGACTGAGTATCGAGGATTGAATATTGAGGATTGAGTATTGAGGATTGAGAATTGAAGATTGATTATTGAAGATTGAGTATTGAGGATTGAGAATTGAGGATTGAGGATTGAGGATTGAGGATTGAGGATTGAGGATTGAGGATGAGGGCTGAGGGTTGAGGATTGAGGTTTGAGGACTGAGGACTGAGGATTGAGGATTGAGAATTGAGGATTGAGGATTGAGGATTGAAGATTGAGGATTGGGTATTGAGGATTGAAGAATGAGGATTGAGGATTGAGGATTGAGGATTGAGGATTGAAGATTGGGGATTGAGGATCGAGGATTGAGGATTGAATATTGAGTATTGAGTATTGAAGATAGAGGATCGACGATTGAGGGTTGTGGATTGAGGTAGAGGACTGAGGGTTGAGTATTGATGTTTGAGGTCTGAGGATTGAGGATTGAAGATTGAGAATTGAGGATTGAGGATTGAGGATTGAGGATTGCGGATTAAAGATTGAGGATTGAGGATTGAGGATAGAGGTTTGAGGATTGAGGGTTGAGGATTGAAGATTGAAAACTGATGATTGAAGATTGAGGGTTGAGTATTGAGGGTTGTGCATTGAGGACGAGGACTGAAGGTTGAATATTGATGTTTGAGGTGTGAGGATTGAGGATTGAGGATTGAGAATTGAGGATTGAGGATTGAGGATTGAAGATTGAGGATTGGGTATTGAGGATTGAAGAGTGAGGATTGAGGATTGAGGATTGAGGATTGAGGATAGAAGATTGGGGATTGAGGATCGAGGATTGAGGATTGAATATTGAGTATTGAGTATTGAAGATAGAGGATTGAGGATTGAGGATTGAGGATTGTGGATTAAAGATTGAGGATTGAGGATTGAAGATTGAGGATTGAGGATTGTGGATGAGGGATGAGGGTTGAGGATTGAGGTTTGAGGACTGAGGACTGAGGATTGAGGATTGAGGATTGAAGATTGAGTATTGAGGATTGAAGACTGACGATTGAGGATTGAGGATTGAGGATTGAGGATTGAGGATTGAGGATTGAGGATTGAGAATTGAGGACTGAGGATTGAAGATTGAGTATTGAGCATTGAAGATTGACGAATGAGGATTGAAGATTGAGGATTGACGATGAGGACTGAGGACTGAGGATTGAGGATTGAGGATTGAAGGTTGAGGATTGGGTATTGAGGATGGACGAATGAGGATTGAGTATGGAGGATTGAGGATTGAGGATTGAAGATTGTGTATTGAGGACTGAGGACTGAGGATTGAGGATTGATAATTGACGATTGAGGATTGAGGATTGAGGATCGAGAATTGAGGATTGAGGATTGAGTATTGAAGATTGAGGATTGGTAATTGAGGATTGAAGATTGAGTATTGAGGATTGAGGATTGAGGATGGAGGATTGAAGATTAAGTATTGAGGATTGAAGACTGACGATTGAGGATTGAGGATTGAGGATTGAGTATTGAGGATTGAGGATCGAGGATTGAGGATTGAGGATTGAAGATTGAGTATTGAGGAATGAAGATTGAGGATTGGGGTCTGAGTGTTGAGGATTGAGGATTGAAGATTGAGTATTCAGGATAGGAGATTGACGATTGAGGATTGAGGATTGAGGATCGAGGATTGAGGATTGAGGATTGAAGATTGAGTATTGAGGATTGAAGGTTGAGGATTGGGGACTGAGTGTTGAGGATTGAGGATTGAAGATTGAGGATTGGGGACTGAGTGTTGAGGGTTGAGTGATGAGAATTGATGTTTGCGGATAGAGATTTGAAGATTGCAGTTTGAGTATTGAGCATTGAAAGCTGTGAATTGATGATATTCTATTGAGGATTGAGGATTGACAACTGATTGTTGAATGACTGAGTGCTGAAGATTGAGGATTCAGGATTGAGGATTGAGGATTGAGGATTGAAGATTGAGTACTGAGGATTGAAGATTGAGGGTTGAGGATTGAGGATTGAAGATTGAGGATTTGAGACTGAGGATTGAGGATTGAGGATCGAGGATTGAAGATTGAGGATTGAGGATTGAGTATTGAGGATTGAGGAATAAAGATTGAGGATTGGGGATTGAGGATTGAAGATTGAGGATTCAGGATAGAGGATTCAGAATTGAGGTTTGAGGACTGAGGACTGAGGATTGAAGATTGAGTGTTGAGGATTGAGGATTGAGTACTGAGGATTGAAGATTGAGGATTGAGGATTGAGGATTGAGGATTGAGGATTGAGGATTGAGGATTGAAGATTGAGGATTGGGTATTGAGGATTGAAGAATGAGGATTGAGGATTGAGGATTGAGGATTGAGGATTGAAGATTGAGTATTGAGGATTGAGGATTGAGGATTCAAGATTGAGTATTGAGGATTGAAGGTTGATGATTGGGGATTGAGGTTTGAGGTTTGAGGATTAAAGATTGAGGATTGAAGATTGAGTATTGAGGATTGAAGATTGAGGATTGAGGATTGCGGATTGAGGATCGAGGATTGAGGATTGAATATTGAGTATTGAGTATTGAAGATAGAGTATCGAGGATTGAGGGTTGTGGATTGAGGACGTGGACTGAGTGTTGAGTATTGATGTTTGAGGTCTGAGGATTGAGGATTGAAGATTGAGAATTGAGGATTGAGGATTGAGGATTGAGGATTGTGGATTAAAGATTGAGGATTGAGGATTGAGGATTGAGTATTGAGGATTGAGGATTGAGGATTGAAGATTGAAAATTGATGATTGAAGATTGAGGGTTGAGTATTGAGGGTTGTGGATTGAGGACGAGGACTGAATGTTGAATATTGATGTTTGAGGTCTGAGGATTGAGGATTGAGGATTGAGAATTGAGGATTGAGGATTGAGGATTGAAGACTGAGGATTGGGTATTGAGGATTGAAGAGTGAGGATTGAGGATTGAGGATTGAGGATTGAATACTGCAGATTGAGTTTTGAGGATTGAAGATTGAGGATTGAGGTTTGAGGATTGAGGATTGAGGACTGAGGATTGAGGATTGAATATTGAGTATTGACGATTGAAGACTGACGATTGAGGATTGAGGATTGAGGATTGAGGATTGAGGATTGAGGATTGAGGATTGAGATTTGAGGATTGAGTATTGAAGATTGAGTATTGAGGATTGAGGATTGAGGATTGAAGATTGAGGATTGAGGATTGTGGATGAGGGATGAGGGTTGAGGATTGAGGTTTGAGGACTGAGGACTGAAGATTGAGGATTGAGAATTGGGGATTGAGGATTGAGGATTACAGATTGAGGATTGAGAATTGGGTATTGAGGATTGAAGATTGACGATTGAGGATTGAGGATTGAGGATTGAGGATTGAGGGTTGAGGATTGAGGATTGAGAATTGAGGATTGAGGATTGAAGATTGAGTATTGAGCATTGAAGATTGACGAATGAGGATTGAAGATTGAGGATTGACGATGAGGACTGAGGACTGAGGATTGAGGATTGAGAATTGAGGATTGAGGATTGAGGATTGAAGATTGAGGATTGGGTATTGAGGATTGACGAATGAGGATTGAGGATTGAGGATTGAGGATTGAGGATTGAAGCTTGCGTATTGAGGACTGAGGACTGAGGATTGAGGATTGATAATTGACGATTGAGGATTGAGGATTGAGGATCGAGAATTGAGGATTGAGGATTAAGGATTGAAGATTCAGGATTGGCAATTGAGGATTGAAGATTGAGGATTGAGGATTGAGGATTGAGGATTGAGGATTGAAGATTAAGTATTGAGGATTGAAGACTGACGATTGAGGATTGAGGATTGAGGATTGAGGATCGAGGATTGAGGATTGGGTATCGCGGATTGAACATTGCGGATTGAGGATTCAGGATTGTGTATTGAGGATTGAGGACTGAAGATTGTATATTGATGATTGAATGTTGAGGATTGAGGATTGAGGGTTGTGGATTGAGGACGAGGACTGAGGGTTGAGTATTGATGTTTGAGGTCTGAGGATCGAGGATTGAGGATTGAGAATTGAGGATTGAGGATTGAGGATTGAAGATTGTGGATTTGGTATTGAGGATTGAAGAATGAGGATTGAGGATTGAGGATTGAGAATTGAGGATTGAAGATTGAGTGTTGAGGATTGAGGATTGTGGATTGAGGATTGAGGATTGAGGATTGAGGATTGAGTATTGAGGATTGAGGACTGAAGATTGTATATTGATGATTGAGGATTGAGGATTGAGGATCGAGGGTTGAAGACTGAGTATTGAGGATTGAAGATTGAGGATTGAGGATTGAGGATTGAGGATGGAGGATGAGGGCTGAGGGTTGAGGATTGAGGATTGAGGATTGAGGATTGAAGATTGAGTATTGAGGATTGAGGATTGAGGATTCAAGATTGAGTATTGAGGATTGAAGGTTGATGATTGGGGATTGAGGTTTGAGGTTTGAGGATTAAAGATTGAGGATTGAAGATTGAGTATTGAGGATTGAAGATTGAGGATTGAGGATTGCGGATTGAGGATCGAGGATTGAGGATTGAATATTGAGTATTGAGTATTGAAGATAGAGTATCGAGGATTGAGGGTTGTGGATTGAGGACGTGGACTGAGGATTGAGTATTGATGTTTGAGGTCTGAGGATTGAGGATTGAAGATTGAGAATTGAGGATTGAGGATTGAGGATTGAGGATTGTGGATTAAAGATTGAGGATTGAGGATTGAGGATTGAGTATTGAGGATTGAGGATTGAGGATTGAAGATTGAAAATTGATGATTGAAGATTGAGGGTTGAGTATTGAGGGTTGTGGATTGAGGACGAGGACTGAATGTTGAATATTGATGTTTGAGGTCTGAGGATTGAGGATTGAGGATTGAGAATTGAGGATTGAGGATTGAGGATTGAAGACTGAGGATTGGGTATTGAGGATTGAAGAGTGAGGATTGAGGATTGAGGATTGAGGATTGAATACTGCAGATTGAGTTTTGAGGATTGAAGATTGAGGATTGAGGTTTGAGGATTGAGGATTGAGGACTGAGGATTGAGGATTGAAGATTGAGTATTGACGATTGAAGACTGACGATTGAGGATTGAGGATTGAGGATTGAGGATTGAGGATTGAGGATTGAGGATTGAGATTTGAGGATTGAGTATTGAAGATTGAGTATTGAGGATTGAGGATTGAGGATTGAAGATTGAGGATTGAGGATTGTGGATGAGGGATGAGGGTTGAGGATTGAGGTTTGAGGACTGAGGACTGAAGATTGAGGATTGAGAATTGGGGATTGAGGATTGAGGATTACAGATTGAGGATTGAGAATTGGGTATTGAGGATTGAAGATTGACGATTGAGGATTGAGGATTGAGGATTGAGGATTGAGGGTTGAGGATTGAGGATTGAGAATTGAGGATTGAGGATTGAAGATTGAGTATTGAGCATTGAAGATTGACGAATGAGGATTGAAGATTGAGGATTGACGATGAGGACTGAGGACTGAGGATTGAGGATTGAGAATTGAGGATTGAGGATTGAGGATTGAAGATTGAGGATTGGGTATTGAGGATTGACGAATGAGGATTGAGGATTGAGGATTGAGGATTGAGGATTGAAGCTTGCGTATTGAGGACTGAGGACTGAGGATTGAGGATTGATAATTGACGATTGAGGATTGAGGATTGAGGATCGAGTATTGAGGATTGAGGATTGAGGATTGAAGATTCAGGATTGGCAATTGAGGATTGAAGATTGAGGATTGAGGATTGAAGATTGAGGATTGAGGATTGAAGATTAAGTATTGAGGATTGAAGACTGACGATTGAGGATTGCGGATTGAGGATTGAGGATCGAGGATTGAGGATTGGGTATCGCGGATTGAACATTGCGGATTGAGGATTCAGGATTGTGTATTGAGGATTGAGGACTGAAGATTGTATATTGATGATTGAAGGTTGAGGATTGAGGATTGAGGGTTGTGGATTGAGGACGAGGACTGAGGGTTGAGTATTGATGTTTGAGGTCTGAGGATCGAGGATTGAGGATTGAGAATTGAGGATTGAGGATTGAGGATTGAAGATTGTGGATTTGGTATTGAGGATTGAAGAATGAGGATTGAGGATTGAGGATTGAGAATTGAGGATTGAAGATTGAGTGTTGAGGATTGAGGATTGTGGATTGAGGATTGAGGATTGAGGATTGAGGATTGAGTATTGAGGATTGAGGACTGAAGATTGTATATTGATGATTGAGGATTGAGGATTGAGGATCGAGGGTTGAAGACTGAGTATTGAGGATTGAAGATTGAGGATTGAGGATTGAGGATTGAGGATGGAGGATGAGGGCTGAGGGTTGAGGATTGAGGATTGAGGATTGAGGATTGAAGATTGAGTATTGAGGATTGAGGATTGAGGATTCAAGATTGAGTATTGAGGATTGAAGGTTGATGATTGGGGATTGAGGTTTGAGGTTTGAGGATTAAAGATTGAGGATTGAAGATTGAGTATTGAGGATTGAAGATTGAGGATTGAGGATTGCGGATTGAGGATCGAGGATTGAGGATTGAATATTGAGTATTGAGTATTGAAGATAGAGTATCGAGGATTGAGGGTTGTGGATTGAGGACGTGGACTGAGGGTTGAGTATTGATGTTTGAGGTCTGAGGATTGAGGATTGAAGATTGAGAATTGAGGATTGAGGATTGAGGATTGAGGATTGTGGATTAAAGATTGAGGATTGAGGATTGAGGATTGAGTATTGAGGATTGAGGATTGAGGATTGAAGATTGAAAATTGATGATTGAAGATTGAGGGTTGAGTATTGAGGGTTGTGGATTGAGGACGAGGACTGAATGTTGAATATTGATGTTTGAGGTCTGAGGATTGAGGATTGAGGATTGAGAATTGAGGATTGAGGATTGAGGATTGAAGACTGAGGATTGGGTATTGAGGATTGAAGAGTGAGGATTGAGGATTGAGGATTGAGGATTGAATACTGCAGATTGAGTTTTGAGGATTGAAGATTGAGGATTGAGGTTTGAGGATTGAGGATTGAGGACTGAGGATTGAGGATTGAAGATTGAGTATTGACGATTGAAGACTGACGATTGAGGATTGAGGATTGAGGATTGAGGATTGAGGATTGAGGATTGAGGATTGAGATTTGAGGATTGAAGATTGAGTATTGAGCATTGAAGATTGACGAATGAGGATTGAAGATTGAGGATTGACGATGAGGACTGAGGACTGAGGATTGAGGATTGAGAATTGAGGATTGAGGATTGAGGATTGAAGATTGAGGATTGGGTATTGAGGATTGACGAATGAGGATTGAGGATTGAGGATTGAGGATTGAGGATTGAAGCTTGCGTATTGAGGACTGAGGACTGAGGATTGAGGATTGATAATTGACGATTGAGGATTGAGGATTGAGGATCGAGAATTGAGGATTGAGGATTGAGGATTGAAGATTCAGGATTGGCAATTGAGGATTGAAGATTGAGGATTGAGGATTGAAGATTGAGGATTGAGGATTGAAGATTAAGTATTGAGGATTGAAGACTGACGATTGAGGATTGAGGATTGAGGATTGAGGATCGAGGATTGAGGATTGGGTATCGCGGATTGAACATTGCGGATTGAGGATTCAGGATTGTGTATTGAGGATTGAGGACTGAAGATTGTATATTGATGATTGAAGGTTGAGGATTGAGGATTGAGGGTTGTGGATTGAGGACGAGGACTGAGGGTTGAGTATTGATGTTTGAGGTTTGAGGATCGAGGATTGAGGATTGAGAATTGAGGATTGAGGATTGAGGATTGAAGATTGTGGATTTGGTATTGAGGATTGAAGAATGAGGATTGAGGATTGAGGATTGAGAATTGAGGATTGAAGATTGAGTGTTGAGGATTGAGGATTGTGGATTGAGGATTGAGGATTGAGGATTGAGGATTGAGTATTGAGGATTGAGGACTGAAGATTGTATATTGATGATTGAGGATTGAGGATTGAGGATTGAGGGTTGAAGACTGAGTATTGAGGATTGAAGATTGAGGATTGAGGATTGAGGATTGAGGATGGAGGATGAGGGCTGAGGGTTGAGGATTGAGGTTTGTGTATGAATCCTGAGAATTCAGGATATTCTTTTGAGTATTGAGGATGGAAGACTGACGATTGAGGATTGAGGATAGAGGATTGAGGATTGAGGATTGAGGATTGAGGATTGAGGATTCACAATTGAGGATTGAGGATTGAAGATTGAGTATTGAGGATTTAAGATTGAGGATAGAGGATTGAGGATTGAGGATTGAGGATTGAGGATGGAAGATTGAGGATTGAGGAATGAAGGTTGAGGATTGAGGATTGAGGATTGAGGATTGAGGATGAGGGCTGAGGGTTGAGGATTGTGGTTTGAGGACTGAGGACTGAGGATTGAGGATTGAGAATTCAGGATTGAGGATTTAGATTGAAGATTGAGGATTGGGTATTGAGGATTGAAGAATGAGGATTGAGGATTGAGTATTGAGGACTGAGGATTGAAGATTGAGTATTCAGGATAGGAGATTGACGATTGAGGATTGAGGATTGAGGATTGAGGATCGAGGATTGAGGATTGAGGATTGAAGATTGAGTATTGAGGATTGAAGATTGAGGATTGGGGTCTGAGTGTTGAGGATTGAGGATTGAAGATTGAGTATACAGGTTAGGAGATTGACGATTGAGGATTGAAGATTGAGTATTGAGGATTGAAGGTTGATGATTGGGGATTGAGGATTGAGGATTGAGGATTAAAGATTGAGGATTGAAGATTGAGTATTGAGGATTGAAGGTTGAGGATTGAGGATTGCGGATTGACGATCGAGGATTGAGGATTGAATATTGAGTATTGAGTATTGAAGATACAGTATCGAGGATTGAGGGTTGTGGATTGAGGACGTGGACTGAGGGTTGAGTATTGATGTTTGAGGTCTGAGGATTGAGGATTGAAGATTGAGAATTGAAGATTGAGGATTGAGGATTGAGGATTGTGGATTAAAGATTGAGGATTGAGGATTGAGGATTGAGGATTGAGGATTGAGGATTGAGGATTGAAGATTGAAAATTGATGATTGAAGATTGAGGGTTGAGTATTGAGGTTTGTGGATTGAGGACGAGGACTGAATGTTGAATATTGATGTTTGAGGTCTGAGGATTGAGGATTGAGGATTGAGAATTGAGGATTGCGGATTGAGGATTGAAGATTGAGGATTGGGTATTGAGGATTGAAGAGTGAGGATTGAGGATTGAGGATTGAGGATTGAATACTGCAGATTGAGTTTTGAGGATTGAAGATTGAGTATTGAGGTTTGAGTATTGAGGATTGAGGACTGAGGATTGAGGATTGAAGATTGAGTATTGACGATTGAAGTCTGACGATTGAGGATTGAGGATTGAGGATTGAGGATTGAGGATTGAGGATTGAGGATTGAGAATTGAGGTTTGAGTATTGAAGATTGAGTATTGAGGATTGAGGATTGAGGATTGAAGATTGAGGATTGAGGATTGTGGATGAGGGATGAGGGCTGAGGATTGGGGTTTGAGGACTGAGGACTGAGGATTGAGGATTGAGAATTGAGGATTGAGGATTGAGTATTAAAGATTGAGGATTGAGAATTGGGTATTGAGGATTGAAGACTGACGATTGAGGATTGAGGATTGAGGATTGAGGATTGAGGATTGAGGATTGAGTATTGAGAATTGAGGATTGAGGATTGAAGATTGAGTATTGAGCATTGAAGATTGACGAATGAGGATTGAAGATTGAGGATTGACGATGAGGACTGAGGACTGAGGATTGAGGATTGAGAATTGAGGATTGAGTATTGAGGATTGAAGATTGAGGATTGGGTATTGAGGATTGAAGAGTGAGGATTGAGGATTGAGGATTGAGGATTGAGGATTGAAGATTGGGTATTGAGGATCGAGGATTGAGGGTTGAATATTGAGTATTGAGTATTGAAGATAGAGGATTGAGGATTGAGGATTGAGGATTGGCGATGAGGACTGAGGACTGAGGATTGAGGATTGAGAATTGAGGATTGAGGATTGAGGATTGAAGATTGAGGATTGGGTATCGAGGATTGACGAGTGAGGATTGAGGATTGATGATTGAATGTTGAGGATTGAGGATTGAGGGTTGAGGATTGAGGATGGAGGATTAAAGATTGAGGATTGAGAATTGGGTATTGAGGATTGAAGAATGAGGATTGAGGTTTGAGGATTGAGGATTGAGGATTGAAGATAGAGTATTGAGGATTGAAGACTGACGATTGAGGATTGAGGATAGAGGATTGAGGATTGAGGATTGAGGATTGAGGATTGAGAATTGAGTATTGAGGATTGAAGATTGAGTATTGAGCATTGAAGATTGACGAATGAGGATTGAGATTGAGGATTGACGATGAGGACTGAGGACTGAGGATTGAGGATTGAGAATTGAGGATTGAGGATTGAGGATTGAAGATTGAGGATTGGGTATTGAGGATTGACGAATGAGGATTGAGGATTGAGGATTGAGGGTTCAGGATTGAGGATTGAAGATTGAGGATTTGGGACTGAGGATTGAGGATTGAGGATCGAGGATTGAAGATTGAGGATTGAGGATTGAGTATTGAGGATTGACGAATAAAGATTGAGGATTGGGGATTGAGGATTGAAGATTGAGGATTCAGGATAGAGGATTCAGAATTGAGGTTTGAGGACTGAGGACTGAGGATTGAAGATTGAGTGTTGAGGATTGAGGATTGAGGATTGAGGATTGAAGATTGAGGATTGAGGATTGAGGATTGAGGATTGAGGATTGAGGATTGAGGATTGAAGATTGAGGGTTGGGTATTGAGGATTGAAGAATGAGTATTGAGGATTGAGGATTGAGGATTGAGGAATGAAGGTTGAGTATTGAGGATTGAGGATTGAGGATTGAAGATTGAGTATTGAGGATTGAAGGTTGATGATTGGGGATTGAGGATTGAGGATTGAGGATTAAAGATTGAGGATTGAAGATTGAGTATTGAGGATTGAAGATTGAGGATTGAGGATTGCGGATTGAGGATCGAGGATTGAGGATTGAATATTGAGTATTGAGTATTGAAGATAGAGGATCGAGGATTGAGGGTTGTGGATTGAGGACGTGGACTGAGTGTTGAGTATTGATGTTTGAGGTCTGAGGATTGAGGATTGAAGATTGAGTATTGAGGATTGAGGATTGAGGATTGAGGATTGTGGATTAAAGATTGAGGATTGAGGATTGAGGATTGAGGATTGAGGATTGAGGATTGAGGATTGAGGATTGAAGATTGAAAATTGATGATTGAAGATTGAGGGTTGAGTATTGAGGGTTGTGGATTGAGGACGAGGACTGAAGGTTGAATATTGATGTTTGAGGTCTGAGGATTGAGGATTGAGGATTGAGAATTGAGGATTGAGGATTGAGGATTGAAGATTGAGGATTGGGTTTTGAGGATTGAAGAGTGAGGATTGAGGATTGAGGATTGAGGATTGAATACTGCAGATTGAGTTTTGAGGATTGAAGATTGAGGATTGAGGTTTGAGGATTGAGGATTGAGGACTGAGGGTTGAGGATTGAAGATTGAGTATTGACGATTGAAGACTGACGATTGAGGATTGAGGATTGAGGATTGATGATTGAGGATTGAGGATTGAGGATTGAGAATTGAGGATTGAGGATTGAAGATTGAGTATTGAGCATTGAAGATTGACGAATGAGGATTGAAGATTGAGGATTGACGATGAGGACTGAGGACTGAGTATTGAGGATTGAGAATTGAGGATTGAGGATTGAGGATTGAAGATTGAGGATTGGGTATTGAGGATTGACGTATGAGGATTGAGGATTGAGGATTGAGGATTGAGGATTGAAGCTTGCGTATTGAGGACTGAGGACTGAGGATTGAGGATTGATAATTGACGATTGAGGATTGAGGATTGAGGATCGAGAATTGAGGATTGAGGATTGAGGATTGAAGATTCAGGATTGGCAATTGAGGATTGAAGATTGAGGATTGAGGTTTGAGGATTGAGGATTGAGGATTGAAGATTAAGTATTGAGGATTGAAGACTGACGATTGAGGATTGAGGATTGAGGATTGAGGATCGAGGATTGAGGATTGGGTATCGCGGATTGAACATTGCGGATTGAGGATTCAGGATTGTGTATTGAGGATTGAGGATTGAAGATTGAGTATTGAGGATTGAGGATTGAGGATTCAAGATTGAGTATTGAGGATTGAAGGTTGATGATTGGGGATTGAGGTTTGAGGTTTGAGGATTAAAGATTGAGGATTGAAGATTGAGTATTGAGGATTGAAGATTGAGGATTGAGGATTGCGGATTGAGGATCGAGGATTGAGGATTGAATATTGAGTATTGAGTATTGAAGATAGAGTATCGAGGATTGAGGGTTGTGGATTGAGGACGTGGACTGAGGGTTGAGTATTGATGTTTGAGGTCTGAGGATTGAGGATTGAAGATTGAGAATTGAGGATTGAGGATTGAGGATTGAGGATTGTGGATTAAAGATTGAGGATTGAGGATTGAGGATTGAGTATTGAGGATTGAGGATTGAGGATTGAAGATTGAAAATTGATGATTGAAGATTGAGGGTTGAGTATTGAGGGTTGTGGATTGAGGACGAGGACTGAATGTTGAATATTGATGTTTGAGGTCTGAGGATTGAGGATTGAGGATTGAGAATTGAGGATTGAGGATTGAGGATTGAAGACTGAGGATTGGGTATTGAGGATTGAAGAGTGAGGATTGAGGATTGAGGATTGAGGATTGAATACTGCAGATTGAGTTTTGAGGATTGAAGATTGAGGATTGAGGTTTGAGGATTGAGGATTGAGGACTGAGGATTGAGGATTGAAGATTGAGTATTGACGATTGAAGACTGACGATTGAGGATTGAGGATTGAGGATTGAGGATTGAGGATTGAGGATTGAGGATTGAGATTTGAGGATTGAAGATTGAGTATTGAGCATTGAAGATTGACGAATGAGGATTGAAGATTGAGGATTGACGATGAGGACTGAGGACTGAGGATTGAGGATTGAGAATTGAGGATTGAGGATTGAGGATTGAAGATTGAGGATTGGGTATTGAGGATTGACGAATGAGGATTGAGGATTGAGGATTGAGGATTGAGGATTGAAGCTTGCGTATTGAGGACTGAGGACTGAGGATTGAGGATTGATAATTGACGATTGAGGATTGAGGATTGAGGATCGAGAATTGAGGATTGAGGATTGAGGATTGAAGATTCAGGATTGGCAATTGAGGATTGAAGATTGAGGATTGAGGATTGAAGATTGAGGATTGAGGATTGAAGATTAAGTATTGAGGATTGAAGACTGACGATTGAGGATTGAGGATTGAGGATTGAGGATCGAGGATTGAGGATTGGGTATCGCGGATTGAACATTGCGGATTGAGGATTCAGGATTGTGTATTGAGGATTGAGGACTGAAGATTGTATATTGATGATTGAAGGTTGAGGATTGAGGATTGAGGGTTGTGGATTGAGGACGAGGACTGAGGGTTGAGTATTGATGTTTGAGGTTTGAGGATCGAGGATTGAGGATTGAGAATTGAGGATTGAGGATTGAGGATTGAAGATTGTGGATTTGGTATTGAGGATTGAAGAATGAGGATTGAGGATTGAGGATTGAGAATTGAGGATTGAAGATTGAGTGTTGAGGATTGAGGATTGTGGATTGAGGATTGAGGATTGAGGATTGAGGATTGAGTATTGAGGATTGAGGACTGAAGATTGTATATTGATGATTGAGGATTGAGGATTGAGGATTGAGGGTTGAAGACTGAGTATTGAGGATTGAAGATTGAGGATTGAGGATTGAGGATTGAGGATGGAGGATGAGGGCTGAGGGTTGAGGATTGAGGTTTGTGTATGAATCCTGAGAATTCAGGATATTCTTTTGAGTATTGAGGATGGAAGACTGACGATTGAGGATTGAGGATAGAGGATTGAGGATTGAGGATTGAGGATTGAGGATTGAGGATTCACAATTGAGGATTGAGGATTGAAGATTGAGTATTGAGGATTTAAGATTGAGGATAGAGGATTGAGGATTGAGGATTGAGGATTGAGGATGGAAGATTGAGGATTGAGGAATGAAGGTTGAGGATTGAGGATTGAGGATTGAGGATTGAGGATGAGGGCTGAGGGTTGAGGATTGTGGTTTGAGGACTGAGGACTGAGGATTGAGGATTGAGAATTCAGGATTGAGGATTTAGATTGAAGATTGAGGATTGGGTATTGAGGATTGAAGAATGAGGATTGAGGATTGAGTATTGAGGACTGAGGATTGAAGATTGAGTATTCAGGATAGGAGATTGACGATTGAGGATTGAGGATTGAGGATTGAGGATCGAGGATTGAGGATTGAGGATTGAAGATTGAGTATTGAGGATTGAAGATTGAGGATTGGGGTCTGAGTGTTGAGGATTGAGGATTGAAGATTGAGTATACAGGTTAGGAGATTGACGATTGAGGATTGAAGATTGAGTATTGAGGATTGAAGGTTGATGATTGGGGATTGAGGATTGAGGATTGAGGATTAAAGATTGAGGATTGAAGATTGAGTATTGAGGATTGAAGGTTGAGGATTGAGGATTGCGGATTGACGATCGAGGATTGAGGATTGAATATTGAGTATTGAGTATTGAAGATACAGTATCGAGGATTGAGGGTTGTGGATTGAGGACGTGGACTGAGGGTTGAGTATTGATGTTTGAGGTCTGAGGATTGAGGATTGAAGATTGAGAATTGAAGATTGAGGATTGAGGATTGAGGATTGTGGATTAAAGATTGAGGATTGAGGATTGAGGATTGAGGATTGAGGATTGAGGATTGAGGATTGAAGATTGAAAATTGATGATTGAAGATTGAGGGTTGAGTATTGAGGTTTGTGGATTGAGGACGAGGACTGAATGTTGAATATTGATGTTTGAGGTCTGAGGATTGAGGATTGAGGATTGAGAATTGAGGATTGCGGATTGAGGATTGAAGATTGAGGATTGGGTATTGAGGATTGAAGAGTGAGGATTGAGGATTGAGGATTGAGGATTGAATACTGCAGATTGAGTTTTGAGGATTGAAGATTGAGTATTGAGGTTTGAGTATTGAGGATTGAGGACTGAGGATTGAGGATTGAAGATTGAGTATTGACGATTGAAGTCTGACGATTGAGGATTGAGGATTGAGGATTGAGGATTGAGGATTGAGGATTGAGGATTGAGGATTGAGAATTGAGGTTTGAGTATTGAAGATTGAGTATTGAGGATTGAGGATTGAGGATTGAAGATTGAGGATTGAGGATTGTGGATGAGGGATGAGGGCTGAGGATTGAGGTTTGAGGACTGAGGACTGAGGATTGAGGATTGAGAATTGAGGATTGAGGATTGAGTATTAAAGATTGAGGATTGAGAATTGGGTATTGAGGATTGAAGACTGACGATTGAGGATTGAGGATTGAGGATTGAGGATTGAGGATTGAGGATTGAGTATTGAGAATTGAGGATTGAGGATTGAAGATTGAGTATTGAGCATTGAAGATTGACGAATGAGGATTGAAGATTGAGGATTGACGATGAGGACTGAGGACTGAGGATTGAGGATTGAGAATTGAGGATTGAGTATTGAGGATTGAAGATTGAGGATTGGGTATTGAGGATTGAAGAGTGAGGATTGAGGATTGAGGATTGAGGATTGAGGATTGAAGATTGGGTATTGAGGATCGAGGATTGAGGGTTGAATATTGAGTATTGAGTATTGAAGATAGAGGATTGAGGATTGAGGATTGAGGATTGGCGATGAGGACTGAGGACTGAGGATTGAGGATTGAGAATTGAGGATTGAGGATTGAGGATTGAAGATTGAGGATTGGGTATCGAGGATTGACGAGTGAGGATTGAGGATTGATGATTGAATGTTGAGGATTGAGGATTGAGGGTTGAGGATTGAGGATGGAGGATTAAAGATTGAGGATTGAGAATTGGGTATTGAGGATTGAAGAATGAGGATTGAGGTTTGAGGATTGAGGATTGAGGATTGAAGATAGAGTATTGAGGATTGAAGACTGACGATTGAGGATTGAGGATAGAGGATTGAGGATTGAGGATTGAGGATTGAGGATTGAGAATTGAGTATTGAGGATTGAAGATTGAGTATTGAGCATTGAAGATTGACGAATGAGGATTGAGATTGAGGATTGACGATGAGGACTGAGGACTGAGGACTGAGGATTGAGAATTGAGGATTGAGGATTGAGGATTGAAGATTGAGGATTGGGTATTGAGGATTGACGAATGAGGATTGAGGATTGAGGATTGAGGGTTCAGGATTGAGGATTGAAGATTGAGGATTTGGGACTGAGGATTGAGGATTGAGGATCGAGGATTGAAGATTGAGGATTGAGGATTGAGTATTGAGGATTGACGAATAAAGATTGAGGATTGGGGATTGAGGATTGAAGATTGAGGATTCAGGATAGAGGATTCAGAATTGAGGTTTGAGGACTGAGGACTGAGGATTGAAGATTGAGTGTTGAGGATTGAGGATTGAGGATTGAGGATTGAAGATTGAGGATTGAGGATTGAGGATTGAGGATTGAGGATTGAGGATTGAGGATTGAAGATTGAGGGTTGGGTATTGAGGATTGAAGAATGAGTATTGAGGATTGAGGATTGAGGATTGAGGAATGAAGGTTGAGTATTGAGGATTGAGGATTGAGGATTGAAGATTGAGTATTGAGGATTGAAGGTTGATGATTGGGGATTGAGGATTGAGGATTGAGGATTAAAGATTGAGGATTGAAGATTGAGTATTGAGGATTGAAGATTGAGGATTGAGGATTGCGGATTGAGGATCGAGGATTGAGGATTGAATATTGAGTATTGAGTATTGAAGATAGAGGATCGAGGATTGAGGGTTGTGGATTGAGGACGTGGACTGAGGGTTGAGTATTGATGTTTGAGGTCTGAGGATTGAGGATTGAAGATTGAGTATTGAGGATTGAGGATTGAGGATTGAGGATTGTGGATTAAAGATTGAGGATTGAGGATTGAGGATTGAGGATTGAGGATTGAGGATTGAGGATTGAGGATTGAAGATTGAAAATTGATGATTGAAGATTGAGGGTTGAGTATTGAGGGTTGTGGATTGAGGACGAGGACTGAAGGTTGAATATTGATGTTTGAGGTCTGAGGATTGAGGATTGAGGATTGAGAATTGAGGATTGAGGATTGAGGATTGAAGATTGAGGATTGGGTTTTGAGGATTGAAGAGTGAGGATTGAGGATTGAGGATTGAGGATTGAATACTGCAGATTGAGTTTTGAGGATTGAAGATTGAGGATTGAGGTTTGAGGATTGAGGATTGAGGACTGAGGGTTGAGGATTGAAGATTGAGTATTGACGATTGAAGACTGACGATTGAGGATTGAGGATTGAGGATTGATGATTGAGGATTGAGGATTGAGGATTGAGAATTGAGGATTGAGTATTGAAGATTGAGTATTGAGGATTGAGGATTGAGGATTGAAGATTGAGGATTGAGGATTGTGGATGAGGGATGAGGGCTGAGGATTGAGGTTTGAGGACTGAGGACTGAGGATTGAGGATTGAGAATTGAGGATTGAGGATTGAGTATTAAAGATTGAGGATTGAGAATTGGGTATTGAGGATTGAAGACTGACGATTGAGGATTGAGGATTGAGGATTGAGGATTGAGGATTGAGGATTGAGTATTGAGAATTGAGGATTGAGGATTGAAGATTGAGTATTGAGCATTGAAGATTGACGAATGAGGATTGAAGATTGAGGATTGACGATGAGGACTGAGGACTGAGGATTGAGGATTGAGAATTGAGGATTGAGTATTGAGGATTGAAGATTGAGGATTGGGTATTGAGGATTGAAGAGTGAGGATTGAGGATTGAGGATTGAGGATTGAGGATTGAAGATTGGGTATTGAGGATCGAGGATTGAGGGTTGAATATTGAGTATTGAGTATTGAAGATAGAGGATTGAGGATTGAGGATTGAGGATTGGCGATGAGGACTGAGGACTGAGGATTGAGGATTGAGAATTGAGGATTGAGGATTGAGGATTGAAGATTGAGGATTGGGTATCGAGGATTGACGAGTGAGGATTGAGGATTGATGATTGAATGTTGAGGATTGAGGATTGAGGGTTGAGGATTGAGGATGGAGGATTAAAGATTGAGGATTGAGAATTGGGTATTGAGGATTGAAGAATGAGGATTGAGGTTTGAGGATTGAGGATTGAGGATTGAAGATAGAGTATTGAGGATTGAAGACTGACGATTGAGGATTGAGGATAGAGGATTGAGGATTGAGGATTGAGGATTGAGGATTGAGAATTGAGTATTGAGGATTGAAGATTGAGTATTGAGCATTGAAGATTGACGAATGAGGATTGAGATTGAGGATTGACGATGAGGACTGAGGACTGAGGACTGAGGATTGAGAATTGAGGATTGAGGATTGAGGATTGAAGATTGAGGATTGGGTATTGAGGATTGACGAATGAGGATTGAGGATTGAGGATTGAGGGTTCAGGATTGAGGATTGAAGATTGAGGATTTGGGACTGAGGATTGAGGATTGAGGATCGAGGATTGAAGATTGAGGATTGAGGATTGAGTATTGAGGATTGACGAATAAAGATTGAGGATTGGGGATTGAGGATTGAAGATTGAGGATTCAGGATAGAGGATTCAGAATTGAGGTTTGAGGACTGAGGACTGAGGATTGAAGATTGAGTGTTGAGGATTGAGGATTGAGGATTGAGGATTGAAGATTGAGGATTGAGGATTGAGGATTGAGGATTGAGGATTGAGGATTGAGGATTGAAGATTGAGGGTTGGGTATTGAGGATTGAAGAATGAGTATTGAGGATTGAGGATTGAGGATTGAGGAATGAAGGTTGAGTATTGAGGATTGAGGATTGAGGATTGAAGATTGAGTATTGAGGATTGAAGGTTGATGATTGGGGATTGAGGATTGAGGATTGAGGATTAAAGATTGAGGATTGAAGATTGAGTATTGAGGATTGAAGATTGAGGATTGAGGATTGCGGATTGAGGATCGAGGATTGAGGATTGAATATTGAGTATTGAGTATTGAAGATAGAGGATCGAGGATTGAGGGTTGTGGATTGAGGACGTGGACTGAGGGTTGAGTATTGATGTTTGAGGTCTGAGGATTGAGGATTGAAGATTGAGTATTGAGGATTGAGGATTGAGGATTGAGGATTGTGGATTAAAGATTGAGGATTGAGGATTGAGGATTGAGGATTGAGGATTGAGGATTGAGGATTGAGGATTGAAGATTGAAAATTGATGATTGAAGATTGAGGGTTGAGTATTGAGGGTTGTGGATTGAGGACGAGGACTGAAGGTTGAATATTGATGTTTGAGGTCTGAGGATTGAGGATTGAGGATTGAGAATTGAGGATTGAGGATTGAGGATTGAAGATTGAGGATTGGGTTTTGAGGATTGAAGAGTGAGGATTGAGGATTGAGGATTGAGGATTGAATACTGCAGATTGAGTTTTGAGGATTGAAGATTGAGGATTGAGGTTTGAGGATTGAGGATTGAGGACTGAGGGTTGAGGATTGAAGATTGAGTATTGACGATTGAAGACTGACGATTGAGGATTGAGGATTGAGGATTGATGATTGAGGATTGAGGATTGAGGATTGAGAATTGAGGATTGAGGATTGAAGATTGAGTATTGAGCATTGAAGATTGACGAATGAGGATTGAAGATTGAGGATTGACGATGAGGACTGAGGACTGAGTATTGAGGATTGAGAATTGAGGATTGAGGATTGAGGATTGAAGATTGAGGATTGGGTATTGAGGATTGACGTATGAGGATTGAGGATTGAGGATTGAGGATTGAGGATTGAAGCTTGCGTATTGAGGACTGAGGACTGAGGATTGAGGATTGATAATTGACGATTGAGGATTGAGGATTGAGGATCGAGAATTGAGGATTGAGGATTGAGGATTGAAGATTCAGGATTGGCAATTGAGGATTGAAGATTGAGGATTGAGGATTGAGGATTGAGGATTGAGGATTGAAGATTAAGTATTGAGGATTGAAGACTGACGATTGAGGATTGAGGATTGAGGATTGAGGATCGAGGATTGAGGATTGGGTATCGCGGATTGAACATTGCGGATTGAGGATTCAGGATTGTGTATTGAGGATTGAGGACTGAAGATTGTATATTGATGATTGAAGGTTGAGGATTGAGGATTGAGGGTTGTGGATTGAGGACGAGGACTGAGGGTTGAGTATTGATGTTTGAGGTCTGACGATCGAGGATTGAGGATTGAGAATTGAGGATTGAGGATTGAGGATTGAAGATTGTGGATTTGGTATTGAGGATTGAAGAATGAGGGTTGAGGATTGAGGATTGAGAATTGAGGATTGAAGATTGAGTATTGAGGATTGAGGATTGTGGATTGAGGATTGAGGATTGAGGATTGAGGATTGAGTATTGAGGATTGAGGACTGAAGATTGTATATTGATGATTGAGGATTGAGGATTGAGGATTGAGGGTTGAAGATTGAGTATTGAGGATTGAAGATTGAGGATAGAGGATTGAGGATTGAGGATGGAGGATGAGGGCTGAGGGTTGAGGATTGAGGATTGTGTATTGAATCCTGAGAATTCAGGATATTCTTTTGAGTATCGAGGATGGAAGACTGACGATTGAGGATTGAGGATAGAGGATTGAGGATTGAGGATTGAGGATTGAGGATTGAGGATTCACAATTGAGGATTGAGGATTGAAGATTGAGTATTGAGGATTTAAGATTGAGGATAGAGGATTGAGGATTGAGGATTGAGGATTGAGGATGGAAGATTGAGGATTGAGGAATGAAGGTTGAGGATTGAGGATTGAGGATTGAGGACTGAGGATGAGGGCTGAGGGTTGAGGATTGTGGTTTGAGGACTGAGGACTGACGATTGAGGATTGAGAATTCAGGATTGAGGATTTAGATTGAAGATTGAGGATTGGGTATTGAGGATTGAAGAATGAGGATTGAGGATTGAGAATTGAGGACTGAGGATTGAAGATTGAGTATTCAGGATAGGAGATTGACGATTGAGGATTGAGGATCGAGGATTGAGGATTGAGGATTGAAGATTGAGTATTGAGGATTGAAGATTGAGGATTGGGGTCTGAGTGTTGAGGATTGAGGATTGAAGATTGAGTATTCAGGTTAGGAGATTGACGATTGAGGATTGAAGATTGAGTATTGAGGATTGAAGGTTGATGATTGGGGATTGAGGATTGAGGATTGAGGATTAAAGATTGAGGATTGAAGATTGAGTATTGAGGATTGAAGATTGAGGATTGAGGATTGCGGATTGACGATCGAGGATTGAGGATTGAATATTGAGTATTGAGTATTGAAGATACAGTATCGAGGATTGAGGGTTGTGGATTGAGGACGTGGACTGAGGGTTGAGTATTGATGTTTGAGGTCTGAGGATTGAGGATTGAATATTGAGTATTGAGTATTGAAGATAGAGGATCGAGGATTGAGGGTTGTGGATTGAGGACGTGGACTGAGGGTTGAGTATTGATGTTTGAGGTCTGAGGATTGAGGATTGAAGATTGAGAATTGAGGATTGAGGATTGAGGATTGAGGATTGTGGATTAAAGATTGAGGATTGAGGATTGAGGATTGAGGATTGAGGATTGAGGATTGAGGATTGAAGATTGAAAGTTGATGATTGAAGATTGAGGGTTGAGTATTGAGGGTTGTGGATTGAGGACGAGGACTGAAGGTTGAATATTGATGTTTGAGGTCTGAGGATTGAGGATTGAGGATTGAGAATTGAGGATTGAGGATTGAGGATTGAAGATTGAGGATTGGGTTTTGAGGATTGAAGAGTGAGGATTGAGGATTGAGGATTGAGGATTGAATACTGCAGATTGAGTTTTGAGGATTGAAGATTGAGGATTGAGGTTTGAGGATTGAGGATTGAGGACTGAGGGTTGAGGATTGAAGATTGAGTATTGACGATTGAAGACTGACGATTGAGGATTGAGGATTGAGGATTGATGATTGAGGATTGAGGATTGAGGATTGAGAATTGAGGATTGAGGATTGAAGATTGAGTATTGAGCATTGAAGATTGACGAATGAGGATTGAAGATTGAGGATTGACGATGAGGACTGAGGACTGAGGATTGAGGATTGAGAATTGAGGATTGAGGATTGAGGATTGAAGATTGAGGATTGGGTATTGAGAATTGACGTATGAGGATTGAGGATTGAGGATTGAGGATTGAGGATTGAAGCTTGCGTATTGAGGACTGAGGACTGAGGATTGAGGATTGATAATTGACGATTGAGGATTGAGGATTGAGGATCGAGAATTGAGGATTGAGGATTGAGGATTGAAGATTCAGGATTGGCAATTGAGGATTGAAGATTGAGGATTGAGGATTGAGGATTGAGGGTTGAGGATTGAAGATTAAGTATTGAGGATTGAAGACTGACGATTGAGGATTGAGGATTGAGGATTGAGGATCGAGGATTGAGGATTGGGTATCGCGGATTGAACATTGCGGATTGAGGATTCAGGATTGTGTATTGAGGATTGAGGACTGAAGATTGTATATTGATGATTGAAGGTTGAGTATTGAGGATTGAGGGTTGTGGATTGAGGACGAGGACTGAGGGTTGAGTATTGATGTTTGAGGTCTGAGGATCGAGGATTGAGGATTGAGAATTGAGGATTGAGGATTGAGGATTGAAGATTGTGGATTTGGTATTGAGGATTGAAGAATGAGGGTTGAGGATTGAGGATTGAGAATTGAGGATTGAAGATTGAGTATTGAGGATTGAGGATTGTGGATTGAGGATTGAGGATTGAGGATTGAGGATTGAGTATTGAGGATTGAGGACTGAAGATTGTATATTGATGATTGAGGATTGAGGATTGAGGATTGAGGGTTGAAGATTGAGTATTGAGGATTGAAGATTGAGGATAGAGGATTGAGGATTGAGGATGGAGGATGAGGGCTGAGGGTTGAGGATTGAGGATTGTGTATTGAATCCTGAGAATTCAGGATATTCTTTTGAGTATCGAGGATGGAAGACTGACGATTGAGGATTGAGGATAGAGGATTGAGGATTGAGGATTGAGGATTGAGGATTGAGGATTCACAATTGAGGATTGAGGATTGAAGATTGAGTATTGAGGATTTAAGATTGAGGATAGAGGATTGAGGATTGAGGATTGAGGATTGAGGATGGAAGATTGAGGATTGAGGAATGAAGGTTGAGGATTGAGGATTGAGGATTGAGGACTGAGGATGAGGGCTGAGGGTTGGGGATTGTGGTTTGAGGACTGAGGACTGAGGATTGAGGATTGAGAATTCAGGATTGAGGATTTAGATTGAAGATTGAGGATTGGGTATTGAGGATTGAAGAATGAGGATTGAGGATTGAGAATTGAGGACTGAGGATTGAAGATTGAGTATTCAGGATAGGAGATTGACGATTGAGGATTGAGGATCGAGGATTGAGGATTGAGGATTGAAGATTGAGTATTGAGGATTGAAGATTGAGGATTGGGGTCTGAGTGTTGAGGATTGAGGATTGAAGATTGAGTATTCAGGTTAGGAGATTGACGATTGAGGATTGAAGATTGAGTATTGAGGATTGAAGGTTGATGATTGGGGATTGAGGATTGAGGATTGAGGATTAAAGATTGAGGATTGAAGATTGAGTATTGAGGATTGAAGATTGAGGATTGAGGATTGCGGATTGACGATCGAGGATTGAGGATTGAATATTGAGTATTGAGTATTGAAGATACAGTATCGAGGATTGAGGGTTGTGGATTGAGGACGTGGACTGAGGGTTGAGTATTGATGTTTGAGGTCTGAGGATTGAGGATTGAATATTGAGTATTGAGTATTGAAGATAGAGGATCGAGGATTGAGGGTTGTGGATTGAGGACGTGGACTGAGGGTTGAGTATTGATGTTTGAGGTCTGAGGATTGAGGATTGAAGATTGAGAATTGAGGATTGAGGATTGAGGATTGAGGATTGTGGATTAAAGATTGAGGATTGAGGATTGAGGATTGAGGATTGAGGATTGAGGATTGAGGATTGAAGATTGAAAATTGATGATTGAAGATTGAGGGTTGAGTATTGAGGGTTGTGGATTGAGGACGAGGACTGAAGGTTGAATATTGATGTTTGAGGTCTGAGGATTGAGGATTGAGGATTGAGAATTGAGGATTGAGGATTGAGGATTGAAGATTGAGGATTGGGTTTTGAGGATTGAAGAGTGAGGATTGAGGATTGAGGATTGAGGATTGAATACTGCAGATTGAGTTTTGAGGATTGAAGATTGAGGATTGAGGTTTGAGGATTGAGGATTGAGGACTGAGGGTTGAGGATTGAAGATTGAGTATTGACGATTGAAGACTGACGATTGAGGATTGAGGATTGAGGATTGATGATTGAGGATTGAGGATTGAGGATTGAGAATTGAGGATTGAGGATTGAAGATTGAGTATTGAGCATTGAAGATTGACGAATGAGGATTGAAGATTGAGGATTGACGATGAGGACTGAGGACTGAGGATTGAGGATTGAGAATTGAGGATTGAGGATTGAGGATTGAAGATTGAGGATTGGGTATTGAGGATTGACGTATGAGGATTGAGGATTGAGGATTGAGGATTGAGGATTGAAGCTTGCGTATTGAGGACTGAGGACTGAGGATTGAGGATTGATAATTGACGATTGAGGATTGATGATTGAGGATCGAGAATTGAGGATTGAGGATTGAGGATTGAAGATACAGGATTGGCAATTGAGGATTGAAGATTGAGGATTGAGGATTGAGGATTGAGGATTGAAGATTGAGTATTCAGCATTGAAGATTGACGAATGAGGATTGAGATTGAGGATTGACGATGAGGACTGAGGACTGAGGATTGAGGATTGAGAATTGAGGATTGAGGATTGAGGATTGAAGATTGAGGATTCGGTATTGAGGATTGACGAATGAGGATTGAGGATTCATGATTGAATGTTGAGGATTGAGGATTGAGGGTTGTGGATTGAAGACGAATTTCTGAGGGTTGAGTATTGATGTTTGAGGTCTGAGGATCGAGGGTTGAGGATTGAGAATTGAGGATTGAGGATTGAGGATTGAAGATTGTGGATTTGGTATTGAGGATTGAAGAATGAGTATTGAGGATTGAGGATTGAGGATTGAGGATTGAAGATTGAGTATTGAGGATTGAGGATTGTGGATTGAGGATTGAGGATGGAGGATTAAAGATTGAGGATTGAGAATTGGGTATTGAGGATTGAAGAATGAGGATTGAGGTTTGAGGATTGAGGATTGAGGATTGAAGATTGAGTATTGAGGATTGAAGACTGACGATTGAGGATTGAGGATTGAGGATTGAGGATTTAGGATTGAGGATTGAGGATTGAGAATTGAGGATTGAGGATTGAGGATTGAGTATTGAGGATTGACGAATAAAGATTGAGGATTGGGGATTGAGGATTGAAGATTGAGGATTCAGGATAGAGGATTCAGAATTGAGGTTTGAGGACTGAGGACTGAGGATTGAAGATTGAGGATTGAGGATTGAGGATTGAGGAATGAAGGTTGAGTATTGAGGATTGAGGATTGAGGATTGAGGATTGAGGATTGAAGATTGAGGATTGGGTATTGAGGATTGACGTATGAGGATTGAGGATTGAGGATTGAGGATTGAGGATTGAAGCTTGCGTATTGAGGACTGAGGACTGAGGATTGAGGATTGAGGATTGAGAATTGAGGATTGAGGATTGAAGATTGAGTATTGAGCATTGAAGATTGACGAATGAGGATTGAAGATTGAGGATTGACGATGAGGACTGAGGACTGAGGATTGAGGATTGAGAATTGAGGATTGAGGATTGAGGATTGAAGATTGAGGATTGGGTATTGAGGATTGACGTATGAGGATTGAGGATTGAGGATTGAGGATCGAGGATTGAAGCTTGCGTATTGAGGACTGAGGACTGAGGATTGAGGATTGATAATTGACGATTGAGGATTGAGGATTGAGGATCGAGAATTGAGGATTGAGGATTGAGGATTGAAGATTCAGGATTGGCAATTGAGGATTGAAGATTGAGGATTGAGGATTGAGGATTGAGGATTGAGGATTGAAGATTAAGTATTGAGGATTGAAGACTGACGATTGAGGATTGAGGATTGAGGATTGAGGATCGAGGATTGAGGATTGGGTATCGCGGATTGAACATTGCGGATTGAGGATTCAGGATTGTGTATTGAGGATTGAGGACTGAAGATTGTATATTGATGATTGAAGGTTGAGGATTGAGGATTGAGGGTTGTGGATTGAGGACGAGGACTGAGGGTTGAGTATTGATGTTTGAGGTCTGAGGATCGAGGATTGAGGATTGAGAATTGAGGATTGAGGATTGAGGATGGAAGATTGTGGATTTGGTATTGAGGATTGAAGAATGAGGGTTGAGGATTGAGGATTGAGAATTGAGGATTGAAGATTGAGTATTGAGGATTGAGGATTGTGGATTGAGGACAGAGGATTGAGGATTGAGGATTGAGTATTGAGGATTGAGGACTGAAGATTGTATATTGATGATTGAGGATTGAGGATTGAGGATTGAGGGTTGAAGATTGAGTATTGAGGATTGAAGATTGAGGATTGAGGATTGAGGATTGAGGATGGAGGATGAGGGCTGAGGGTTGAGGATTGAGGATTGTGTATTGAATCCTGAGAATTCAGGATATTCTTTTGAGTATCGAGGATGGAAGACTGACGATTGAGGATTGAGGATAGAGGATTGAGGATTGAGGATTGAGGATTGAGAATTGAGGATTGAGGATTGAGGATGGAAGATTGAGGATTGAGGAATGAAGGTTGAGGATTGAGGATTGAGGATTGAGGACTGAGGATGAGGGCTGAGGGTTGAGGATTGTGGTTTGAGGACTGAGGACTGAGGATTGAGGATTGAGAATTCAGGATTGAGGATTTAGATTGAAGATTGAGGATTGGGTATTGAGGATTGAAGAATGAGGATTGAGGATTGAGTATTGAGGACTGAGGATTGAAGATTGAGTATTCAGGATAGGAGATTGACGATTGAGGATTGAGGATCGAGGATTGAGGATTGAGGATTGAAGATTGAGTATTGAGGATTGAAGATTGAGGATTGGGGTCTGTGTGTTGAGGATTGAGGATTGAAGATTGAGTATTCAGGTTAGGAGATTGACGATTGAGGATTGAAGATTGAGTATTGAGGATTGAAGGTTGATGATTGGGGATTGAGGATTGAGGATTAAAGATTGAGGATTGAAGATTGAGTATTGAGGATTGAAGATTGAGGATTGAGGATTGCGGATTGACGATCGAGGATTGAGGATTGAATATTGAGTATTGAGTATTGAAGATACAGTATCGAGGATTGAGGGTTGTGGATTGAGGACGTGGACTGAGGGTTGAGTATTGATGTTTGAGGTCTGAGGATTGAGGATTGAAGATTGAGAATTGAAGATTGAGGATTGAGGATTGAGGATTGTGGATTAAAGATTGAGGATTGAGGATTGAGGATTGAGGATTGAGGATTGAGGATTGAGGATTGAAGATTGAAAATTGATGATTGAAGATTGAGGGTTGAGTATTGAGGGTTGTGGATTGAGGACGAGGACTGAATGTTGAATATTGATGTTTGAGGTCTGAGGATTGAGGATTGAGGATTGAGAATTGAGGATTGCGGATTGAGGATTGAAGATTGAGGATTGGGTATTGAGGATTGAAGAGTGAGGATTGAGGATTGAGGATTGAGGATTGAATACTGCAGATTGAGTTTTGAGGATTGAAGACTGAGGATTGAGGTTTGAGGATTGAGGATTGAGGACTGAGGATTGAGGATTGAAGATTGAGTATTGACGGTTGAAGACTGACGATTGAGGATTGAGGATTGAGGATTGAGGATTGAGGATTGAGGATTGAGGATTGAGAATTGAGGATTGAGTATTGAAGATTGAGTATTGAGGATTGAGGATAGAGGATTGAAGATTGAGGATTGAGGATTGTGGATGAGGGATGAGGGTTGAGGATTGAGGTTTGAGGACTGAGGACTGAGGATTGAGGATTGAGAATTGAGGATTGAGGATTGAGGATTAAAGATTGAGGATTGAGAATTGGGTATTGAGGATTGAAGACTGACGATTGAGGATTGAGGATTGAGGATTGAGGATTGAGGATTGAGGATTGAGGATTGAGAATTGAGGATTGAGGATTGAAGATTGAGTATTGAGTATTGAAGATTGACGAATGAGGATTGAAGATTGAGGATTGACGATGAGGACTGAGGACTGATGATTGAGGATTGAGAATTGAGGATTGAGGATTGAGGATTGAAGATTGAGGATTGGGTATTGAGGATTGAAGAGTGAGGATTGAGGATTGAGGATTGAGGATTGAGGATTGAAGATTGGGTATTGAGGATCGAGGATTGAGGGTTGAATATTGAGTATTGAGTATTGAAGATATAGGATTGAGGATTGAGGATTGAGGATTGTGGATTAAAGATTGAGGATTGAGGATTGAAGATTGAGGATTGAGGATTGAGGATTGAGGATTGAGGGTTCACAATTGAGGATTGAGGATTGAAGTTTGAGTATTGAGGATTTAAGATTGAGGATAGAGGATTGAGGATTGAGGATTGAGGATTGAGGATGGAATATTGAGGATTGAGGAATGAAGGTTGAGGATTGAGGATTGAGGATTGAGGATTGAGGATGAGGGCTGAGGGTTGAGGATTGAGGATTGAGGATTGAGGATGAGGGCTGAGGGTTGAGGATTGTGGTTTGAGGACTGAGGACTGAGGATTGAGGATTGAGAATTCAGGATTGAGGATTTAGATTGAAGATTGAGGATTGGGTATTGAGGATTGAAGAATGAGGATTGAGGATTGAGGATTGAGGATTGAGGATTGAGGATTCACAATTGAGGATTGAGGATTGAATATTGAGTATTGAGGATTTAAGATTGAGGATAGAGGATTGAGGATTGAGGATTGAGGATTGAGGATGGAAGATTGAGGATTGAGGAATGAAGTTTGAGGATTGAGGATTGAGGATTGAGGATTGAGGATGAGGGCTGAGGGTTGAGGATTGTGGTTTGAGGACTGAGGACTGAGGATTGAGGATTGAGAATTCAGGATTGAGGATTTAGATTGAAGATTGAGGATTGGGTATTGAGGATTGAAGAATGAGGATTGAGGATTGAGTATTGAGGACTGAGGATTGAAGATTGAGTATTCAGGATAGGAGATTGACGATTGAGGATTGAGGATTGAGGATCGAGGATTGAGGATTGAGGATTGAAGATTGAGTATTGAGGATTGAAGATTGAGGGTTGGGGTCTGAGTGTTGAGGATTGAGGATTGAAGATTGAGTATACAGGTTAGGAGATTGACGATTGAGGATTGAAGATTGAGTATTGAGGATTGAAGGTTGATGATTGGGGATTGAGGATTGAGGATTGAGGATTAAAGATTGAGGATTGAAGATTGAGTATTGAGGATTGAAGGTTGAGGATTGAGGATTGCGGATTGACGATCGAGGATTGAGGATTGAATATTGAGTATTGAGTATTGAAGATACAGTATCGAGGATTGAGGGTTGTGGATTGAGGACGTGGACTGAGGGTTGAGTATTGATTTTTGAGGTCTGAGGATTGAGGATTGAAGATTGAGAATTGAAGATTGAGGATTGAGGATTGAGGATTGTGGATTAAAGATTGAGGATTGAGGATTGAGGATTGAGGATTGAGGATTGAGGATTGAGGATTGAAGATTGAAAATTGATGATTGAAGATTGAGGGTTGAGTATTGAGGTTTGTGGATTGAGGACGAGGACTGAATGTTGAATATTGATGTTTGAGGTCTGAGGATTGAGGATTGAGGATTGAGAATTGAGGATTGCGGATTGAGGATTGAAGATTGAGGATTGGGTATTGAGGATTGAAGAGTGAGGATTGAGGATTGAGGATTGAGGATTGAGTACTGCAGATTGAGTTTTGAGGATTGAAGATTGAGTATTGAGGTTTGAGTATTGAGGATTGAGGACTGAGGATTGAGGATTGAAGATTGAGTATTGACGATTGAAGTCTGACGATTGAGGATTGAGGATTGAGGATTGAGGATTGAGGATTGAGGATTGAGGATTGAGAATTGAGGATTGAGTATTGAAGATTGAGTATTGAGGATTGAGGATTGAGGATTGAAGATTGAGGATTGAGGATTGTGGATGAGGGATGAGGGCTGAGGATTGAGGTTTGAGGCCTGAGGACTGAGGATTGAGGATTGAGAATAGAGGATTGAGGATTGAGTATTAAAGATTGAGGATTGAGAATTGGGTATTGAGGATTGAAGACTGACGATTGAGGATTGAGGATTGAGGATTGAGGATTGAGGATTGAGGATTGAGGATTGAGAATTGAGGATTGAGGATTGAAGATTGAGTATTGAGCATTGAAGATTGACGAATGAGGATTGAAGATTGAGGATTGACGATGAGGACTGAGGACTGAGGATTGAGGATTGAGAATTGAGGATTGAGGATTGAGGATTGAAGATTGAGGATTGGGTATTGAGGATTGAAGAGTGAGGATTGAGGATTGAGGATTGAGGATTGAGGATTGAAGATTGGGTATTGAGGATCGAGGATTGAGGGTTGAATATTGAGTATTGAGTATTGAAGATAGAGGATTGAGGATTGAGGATTGAGGATTGGCGATGAGGACTGAGGACTGAGGATTGAGGATTGAGAATTGAGGATTGAGGATTGAGGATTGAAGATTGAGGATTGGGTATTGAGGATTGACGAGTGAGGATTGAGGATTGATGATTGAATGTTGAGGATTGAGGATTGAGGGTTGTGGATTGAGGACGAGGTCTGAGGGTTGAGTATTGATGTTTGAGGTCTGAGGATCGAGGATTGAGGATTGAGAATTGAGGATTGAGGATTGAGGATTGAAGATTGTGGATTTGGTATTGAGGATTGAAGAATGAGTATTGAGTATTGAGGATTGAGGATTGAGGATTGAAGATTGAGTATTGAGGATTGAGGATTGTGGATTGAGGATTGAGGATGGAGGATTAAAGATTGAGGATTGAGAATTGGGTATTGAGGATTGAAGAATGAGGATTGAGGTTTGAGGATTGAGGATTGAGGATTGAAGATAGAGTATTGAGGATTGAAGACTGACGATTGAGGATTGAGGATTGAGGATTGAGGATTGAGGATTGAGAATTGAGTATTGAGGATTGAAGATTGAGTATTGAGCATTGAAGATTGACGAATGAGGATTGAGATTGAGGATTGACGATGAGGACTGAGGACTGAGGATTGAGGATTGAGAATTGAGGATTGAGGATTGAGGATTGAAGATTGAGGATTGGGTATTGAGGATTGACGAATGAGGATTGAGGATTGAGGATTGAGGGTTGAGGATTGAGGATTGAAGATTGAGGATTTGGGACTGAGGATTGAGGATTCAGGATCGAGGATTGAAGATTGAGGATTGAGGATTGAGTATTGAGGATTGACGAATAAAGATTGAGGATTGGGGATTGAGGATTGAAGATTGAGGATTGAGGATTGAGGATTGTGGATTAAAGATTGAGGATTGAGGATTGAGGATTGAGGATTGAGGATTGAGGATTGAGGATTGAAGATTGAAAATTGATGATTGAAGATTGAGGGTTGAGTATTGAGGGTTGTGGATTGAGGACGAGGACTGAATGTTGAATATTGATGTTTGAGGTCTGAGGATTGAGGATTGAGGATTGAGAATTGAGGATTGCGGATTGAGGATTGAAGATTGAGGATTGGGTATTGAGGATTGAAGAGTGAGGATTGAGGATTGAGGATTGAGGATTGAGGATTGAATACTGCAGATTGAGTTTTGAGGATTGAAGATTGAGGATTGAGGTTTGAGGATTGAGGATTGAGGACTGAGGATTGAGGATTGAAGATTGAGTATTGACGATTGAAGACTGACGATTGAGGATTGAGGATTGAGGATTGAGGATTGAGGATTGAGGATTGAGGATTGAGAATTGAGGATTGAGTATTGAAGATTGAGTATTGAGGATTGAGGATAGAGGATTGAAGATTGAGGATTGAGGATTGTGGATGAGGGATGAGGGTTGAGGATTGAGGTTTGAGGACTGAGGACTGAGGATTGAGGATTGAGAATTGAGGATTGAGGATTGAGGATTAAAGATTGAGGATTGAGAATTGGGTATTGAGGATTGAAGACTGACGATTGAGGATTGAGGATTGAGGATTGAGGATTGAGGATTGAGGATTGAGGATTGAGGATTGAGGATTGAGGATTGAGAATTGAGGATTGAGGATTGAGGATTGAGGATTGAATACTGCAGATTGAGTTTTGAGGATTGAAGATTGAGGATTGAGGTTTGAGGATTGAGGATTGAGGACTGAGGGTTGAGGATTGAAGATTGAGTATTGACGATTGAAGACTGACGATTGAGGATTGAGGATTGAGGATTGAGGATTGAGGATTGAGGATTGAGGATTGAGAATTGAGGATTGAGTATTGAAGATTGAGTATTGAGGATTGAGGATTGAGGATAGAAGATTGAGGATTGAGGATTGTGCATGAGGGATGAGGGTTGAGGATTGAGGATTGAGGACTGAGGATTGAGGATTGAGGGTTCACAATTGAGGATTGAGGATTGAAGTTTGAGTATTGAGGATTTAAGATTGAGGATAGTGGATTGAGGATTGAGGATTGAGGATTGAGGATGGAATATTGAGGATTGAGGAATGAAGGTTGAGGATTGAGGATTGAGGATTGAGGATTGAGGATGAGGGCTGAGGGTTGAGGATTGTGGTTTGAGGACTGAGGACTGAGGATTGAGGATTGAGAATTCAGGATTGAGGATTTAGATTGAGTATTGAGGATTGGGTATTGAGGATTGACGAATGAGGATTGAGGATTGAGTATTGAGGACTGAGGATTGAAGATTGAGTATTCAGGATAGGAGATTGACGATTGAGGATTGAGGATTGAGGATCGAGGATTGAGGATTGAGGATTGAAGATTGAGTATTGAGGATTGAAGGTTGAGTATTGGGGACTGAGTGTTGAGGATTGAGGATTGAAGATTGAGGATTGGGGACTGAGTGTTGAGGGTTGAGTGATGAGAATTGATGTTTGTGGATAGAGATTTGAAGATTGCAGTTTGAGTCTTGAGCATTGAAAGCTGTGAATTGATGATATTCTATTGAGGATTGAGGATTGACAACTGATTCTCGAGGAATGAGTGCTGGAGATTGAGGATTCAGGATTGAGGATTGAGGATTGAGGATTGAAGATTGAGTACTGAGGATTGAAGATTGAGGGTTGAGGATTGAGGATTGAAGATTGAGGATTTGGGACTGAGGATTGAGGATTGAGTATCGAGGATTGAAGATTGAGGATTGAGGATTGAGTATTGAGGATTGAGGAATAAAGATTGAGGATTGGGGATTGAGGATTGAAGATTGAGGATTCAGGATAGAGGATTCAGAATTGAGGTTTGAGGACTGAGGACTGAGGATTGAAGATTGAGTATTGAGGATTGAGGATTGAGGATTGAAGATTGAGGCTTGAGGATTGAGGATTGAGGATTGAGGATTGAGGATTGAGGATTGAAGATTGAGGATTGGGTATTGAGGATTGAAGAATGAGGACTGAGGATTGAGGATTGAGGATTGAGGATTGAGGATTGAGGATTGAGGATTGAAGATTGAGGATTGGGTATTGAGGATTGAAGAATGAGGATTGAGGATTGAGGATTGAGGATTGAGGATTGAGGATTGCGGATTGAGGATTGAGGACTGAAGATTGAGGATTGGGGACTGAGTGTTGAGGGTTGAGTGATGAGAATTGATGTTTGTGGATAGAGACTTGAAGACTGCAGATTGAGTATTGAGTATTGAAAACTGTGAATTGATGATATTCTATTGAGGATTGAGGATTGACGTGTGATAGTTGAGGTCTGGTGTCTGAAGATTGAGGATTCAGTATTGAGGATTCAGGATTGAGGTTTGAGGACTGAGGATTGAAGGTTGAGGACTGAGGTATGAGGATTGAGGATTGAGGATTGAAGATGTAGCATTGAGGATTGAGGATGAGGGCTGAGGTTTGAGGATTGAGGTTTGAGGACTGAGGACTGAGGATCGAGGATTGAGAGTTGAGGATTGAGGATTGAGGATTGAAGATTGAGGATTAGGTATTGAGGATTGAAGTATGAGGATTGGGTATTGAGGATTGAAGAATGAGGATTGAGGATTGAGGATTGAGGATTGAGGAATAAAGATTGAGGATTGGGGATTGAGGATTGAAGATTGAGGATTCAGGATAGAGGATTCAGAATTGAGGTTTGAGGACTGAGGACTGAGGATTGAAGATTGAGTGTTGAGGATTGAGGATTGAGTATTGAGGATTGAAGATTGAGGGTTGAGGAATAAAGATTGAGGATTGGGGATTGAGGATTGAAGATTGAGGATTCAGGATAGAGGATTCAGAATTGAGGTTTGAGGACTGAGGACTGAGGATTGAAGATTGAGTGTTGAGGATTGAGGATTGAGTATTGAGGATTGAAGATTGAGGGTTGAGTATTGATGTTTGAGGTCTGAGGATTGAGGATTGAAGATTGAGAATTGAGGATTGAGGATTGAGGATTGAGGATTGTGGATTAAAGATTGAGGATTGAGGATTGAGGATTGAAGATTGAGTGTTGAGGATTGAGGATTGAAGATTGAGGATTTGGGACTGTGGATTGAGGATTGAGGATCGAGGATTGAAGATTGAGGATTGAGGATTGAGTATTGAGGATTGAGGAATAAAGATTGAGGATTGGGGATTGAGGATTGAAGATTGAGGATTCAGGATAGAGGATTCAGAATTGAGGTTTGAGGACTGAGGACTGAGGATTGAAGATTGAGTGTTGAGGATTGAGGATTGAGTATTGAGGATTGAAGATTGAGGGTTGAGTATTGATGTTTGAGGTCTGAGGATTGAGGATTGAAGATTGAGAATTGAGGATTGAGGATTGAGGATTGAGGATTGTGGATTAAAGATTGAGGATTGAGGATTGAGGATTGAGGATTCAGTATTGAGGATTGAGGATTGAAGATTTAAAATTGATGATTGAAGATTGAGGGTTGAGTACTGAGGGTTGTGGATTGAGGACGAGGACTGAAGGTTGAATATTGATGTTTGAGGTGTGAGGATTGAGGATTGAGGATTGAGAATTGAGGATTGAGGATTGAGGATTGAAGATTGAGGATTGGGTATTGAGGATTGAAGAGTGAGGATTGAGGATTGAGGATTGAGGATTGAGGATTGAGGATTGAAGATTGGGGATTGAGGATCGAGGATTGAGGATTGAATATTGAGTATTGAGTATTGAAGATAGAGGATTGAGGATTGAGGATTGAGGATGAGGGCTGAGGGTTGAGGATTGTGGTTTGATGTCTGAGGACTGAGGATTGAGGATTGAGAATTCAGGATTGAGGATTTAGATTGAAGATTGAGGATTGGGTATTGAGGATTGAAGAATGAGGATTGAGGATTGAGTATTGAGGACAGAGGATTGAAGATAGAGTATTCAGGATAGGAGATTGACGATTGAGGATTGAGGATTGAGGATCGAGGATTGAGGATTGAGGATTGAAGATTGAGTATTGAGCATTGAAAGCTGTGAATTGATGATATTCTATTGAGGATTGAGGATTGACAACTGATTGTTGAATGACTGAGTGCTGAAGATTGAGGATTCAGGATTGAGGATTGAGGATTGAGGATTGAAGATTGAGTACTGAGGATTGAAGATTGAGGGTTGAGGATTGAGGATTGAAGATTGAGGATTTGGGACTGTGGATTGAGGATTGAGGATCGAGGATTGAAGATTGAGGATTGAGGATTGAGTATTGAGGATTGAGGAATAAAGATTGAGGATTGGGGATTGAGGATTGAAGATTGAGGATTCAGGATAGAGGATTCAGAATTGAGGTTTGAGGACTGAGGACTGAGGATTGAAGATTGAGTGTTGAGGATTGAGGATTGAGTATTGAGGATTGAAGATTGAGGGTTGAGTATTGATGTTTGAGGTCTGAGGATTGAGGATTGAAGATTGAGAATTGAGGATTGAGGATTGAGGATTGAGGATTGTGGATTAAAGATTGAGGATTGAGGATTGAGGATTGAAGATTGAGTGTTGAGGATTGAGGATTGAAGATTGAGGATTTGGGACTGTGGATTGAGGATTGAGGATCGAGGATTGAAGATTGAGGATTGAGGATTGAGTATTGAGGATTGAGGAATAAAGATTGAGGATTGGGGATTGAGGATTGAAGATTGAGGATTCAGGATAGAGGATTCAGAATTGAGGTTTGAGGACTGAGGACTGAGGATTGAAGATTGAGTGTTGAGGATTGAGGATTGAGTATTGAGGATTGAAGATTGAGGGTTGAGTATTGATGTTTGAGGTCTGAGGATTGAGGATTGAAGATTGTGAATTGAGGATTGAGGATTGAGGATTGAGGATTGTGGATTAAAGATTGAGGATTGAGGATTGAGGATTGAGGATTGAGGATTGAGGATTGAGGATTGAAGATTGAAAATTGATGATTGAAGATTGAGGGTTGAGTATTGAGGGTTGTGGATTGAGGACGAGGACTGAATGTTGAATATTGATGTTTGAGGTCTGAGGATTGAGGATTGAGGATTGAGAATTGAGGATTGAGGATTGAGGATTGAAGATTGTGGATAGAGGATTGAGGATTGAGGATTGAGGATTGAGGATTGAGGATTCACAATTGAGGATTGAGGATTGAAGATTGAGTATTGAGGATTTAAGATTGAGGATAGAGGATTGAGGATTGAGGATTGAGGATTGAGGATGGAAGATTGAGGATTGAGGAATGAAGGTTGAGGATTGAGGATTGAGGATTGAGGATTGAGGATGAGGGCTGAGGGTTGAGGATTGTGGTTTGAGGACTGAGGACTGAGGATTGAGGATTGAGAATTCAGGATTGAGGATTTAGATTGAAGATTGAGGATTGGGTATTGAGGATTGAAGAATGAGGATTGAGGATTGAGTATTGAGGACTGAGGATTGAAGATTGAGTATTCAGGATAGGAGACTGACGATTGAGGATTGAGGATCGAGGATTGAGGATTGAGGATTGAAGATTGAGTATTGAGGATTGAAGATAGAGGATTGGGGTCTGAGTGTTGAGGATTGAGGATTGAAGATTGAGTATTCAGGTTAGGAGATTGACGATTGAGGATTGAAGATTGAGTATTGAGGATTGAAGGTTGATGATTGGGGATTGAGGATTGAGGATTGAGGATTAAAGATTGAGGATTGAAGATTGAGTATTGAGGATTGAAGATTGAGGATTGAGGATTGCGGATTGACGATCGAGGATTGAGGATTGAATATTGAGTATTGAGTATTGAAGATACAGTATCGAGGATTGAGGGTTGTGGATTGAGGACGTGGACTGAGGGTTGAGTATTGATGTTTGAGGTCTGAGGATTGAGGATTGAAGATTGAGAATTGAAGATTGAGGATTGAGGATTGAGGATTGTGGATTAAAGATTGAGGATTGAGGATTGAGGATTGAGGATTGAGGATTGAGGATTGAGGATTGAAGATTGAAAATTGATGATTGAAGATTGAGGGTTGAGTATTGAGGGTTGTGGATTGAGGACGAGGACTGAATGTTGAATATTGATGTTTGAGGTCTGAGGATTGAGGATTGAGGATTGAGAATTGAGGATTGCGGATTGAGGATTGAAGATTGAGGATTGGGTATTGAGGATTGAAGAGTGAGGATTGAGGATTGAGGATTGAGGATTGAATACTGCAGATTGAGTTTTGAGGATTGAAGATTGAGTATTGAGGTTTGAGGATTGAGGATTGAGGACTGAGGATTGAGGATTGAAGATTGAGTATTGACGATTGAATACTGACGATTGAGGATTGAGGATTGAGGATTGAGGATTGAGGATTGAGGATTGAGGATTGAGAATTGAGGATTGAGTATTGAAGATTGAGTATTGAGGATTGAGGATAGAGGATTGAAGATTGAGGATTGAGGATTGTGGATGAGGGATGAGGGTTGAGGATTGAGGTTTGAGGACTGAGGACTGAGGATTGAGGATTGAGCATTGAGGATTGAGGATTGAGGATTAAAGATTGAGGATTGAGAATTGGGTATTGAGGATTGAAGACTGACGATTGAGGATTGAGGATTGAGGATTGAGGATTGAGGATTGAGTATTGAGGATTGAGAATTGAGGATTGAGGATTGAAGATTGAGTATTGAGCATTGAAGATTGACGAATGAGGATTGAAGATTGAGGATTGACGATGAGGACTGAGGACTGATGATTGAGGATTGAGAATTGAGGATTGAGGATTGAGGATTGAAGATTGAGGATTGGGTATTGAGGATTGAAGAGTGAGGATTGAGGATTGAGGATTGAGGATTGAGGATTGAAGATTGGGTATTGAGGATCGAGGATTGAGGGTTGAATATTGAGTATTGAGTATTGAAGATAGAGGATTGAGGATTGAGGATTGAGGATTGAGGATTGTGGATTAAAGATTGAGGATTGAGGATTGAAGATTGAGGATTGAGGATTGTGGATGAGGGATGAGGGTTGAGGATTGAGGTCTGAGGACTGAGGACTGAGGATTGAGGATTGAGAATTGAGGATTGAGGATTGAGGATTAAAGATTGAGGATTGAGAATTGGGTATTGAGGATTGAAGAATGAGGATTGAGGTTTGAGGATTGAGGATTGAGGATTGAAGATTGAGTATTGAGGATTGAAGGCTGACGATTGAGGATTGAGGATTGAGGATTGAGGATTGAGGATTGAGGATTGAGGATTGAGAATTGAGGATTGAGGATTGAAGATTGAGTATTGAGCATTGAAGATTGACGAATGAGGATTGAGATTGAGGATTGACGATGAGGACTGAGGACTGAGGATTGAGGATTGAGAATTGAGGATTGAGGATTGAGGATTGAAGATTGAGGATTCGGTATTGAGGATTGACGAATGAGGATTGAGGATTCATGATTGAATGTTGAGGATTGAGGATTGAGGGTTGTGGATTGAAGACGAATTTCTGAGGGTTGAGTATTGATGTTTGAGGTCTGAGGATCGAGGGTTGAGGATTGAGAATTGAGGATTGAGGATTGAGGATTGAAGATTGTGGATTTGGTATTGAGGATTGAAGAATGAGTATTGAGGATTGAGGATTGAGGATTGAGGATTGAAGATTGAGTATTGAGGATTGAGGATTGTGGATTGAGGATTGAGGATGGAGGATTAAAGATTGAGGATTGAGAATTGGGTATTGAGGATTGAAGAATGAGGATTGAGGTTTGAGGATTGAGGATTGAGGATTGAAGATTGAGTATTGAGGATTGAAGACTGACGATTGAGGATTGAGGATTGAGGATTGAGGATTGAGGATTGAGGATTGAGGATTGAGAATTGAGGATTGAGGATTGAGGATTGAGTATTGAGGATTGACGAATAAAGATTGAGGATTGGAGATTGAGGATTGAAGATTGAGGATTCAGGATAGAGGATTCAGAATTGAGGTTTGAGGACTGAGGACTGAGGATTGAAGATTGAGGATTGAGGATTGAGGATTGAGGAATGAAGGTTGAGTATTGAGGATTGAGGATTGAGGATTGAAGATTGAGTATTGAGGATTGAAGGTTGATGATTGGGGATTGAGGATTGAGGATTGAGGATTAAAGATTGAGGATTGAAGATTGAGTATTGAGGATTGAAGATTGAGGATTGAGGATTGCGGATTGAGGATCGAGGATTGAGGATTGAATATTCAGTATTGAGTATTGAAGATAGAGGATCGAGGATTGAGGGTTGTGGATTGAGGACGTGGACTGAGGGTTGAGTATTGATGTTTGAGGTCTGAGGATTGAGGATTGAAGATTGAGAATTGAGGATTGAGGATTGAGGATTGAGGATTCTGGATTAAAGATTGAGGATTGAGGATTGAGGATTGAGGATTGAGGATTGAGGATTGAGGATTGAAGATTGAAAATTGATGATTGAAGATTGAGGGTTGAGTATTGAGGGTTGTGGATTGAGGACGAGGACTGAAGGTTGAATATTGATGTTTGAGGTCTGAGGATTGAGGATTGAGGATTGAGAATTGAGGATTGAGGATTGAGGATTGAAGATTGAGGATTGGGTATTGAGGATTGAAGAGTGAGGATTGAGGATTGAGGATTGAGGATTGAATACTGCAGATTGAGTTTTGAGGATTGAAGATTGAGGATTGAGGTTTGAGGATTGAGGATTGAGGACTGAGGGTTGAGGATTGAAGATTGAGTATTGACGGTTGAAGACTGACGATTGAGGATTGAGGATTGAGGATTGAGGATTGAGGATTGAGGATTGCGGATTGAGAATTGAGGATTGAGGATAGAAGATTGAGGATTGAGGATTGTGCATGAGGGATGAGGGTTGAGGATTGAGGATTGAGGATTGAGGATTGAGGATTGAGGGTTCACAATTGAGGATTGAGGATTGAAGTTTGAGTATTGAGGATTTAAGATTGAGGATAGAGGATTGAGGATTGAGGATTGAGGATTGAGGATGGAATATTGAGGATTGAGGAATGAAGGTTGAGGATTGAGGATTGAGGATTGAGGATTGAGGATGAGGGCTGAGGGTTGAGGATTGTGGTTTGAGGACTGAGGACTGAGGATTGAGGATTGAGAATTCAGGATTGAGGATTTAGATTGAGTATTGAGGATTGGGTATTGAGGATTGACGAATGAGGATTGAGGATTGAGTATTGAGGACTGAGGATTGAAGATTGAGTATTCAGGATAGGAGATTGACGATTGAGGATTGAGGATTGAGGATCGAGGATTGAGGATTGAGGATTGAAGATTGAGTATTGAGGATTGAAGGTTGAGTATTGGGGACTGAGTGTTGAGGATTGAGGATTGAAGATTGAGGATTGGGGACTGAGTGTTGAGGGTTGAGTGATGAGAATTGATGTTTGTGGATAGAGATTTGAAGATTGCAGTTTGAGTCTTGAGCATTGAAAGCTGTGAATTGATGATATTCTATTGAGGATTGAGGATTGACAACTGATTCTCGAGGAATGAGTGCTGGAGATTGAGGATTCAGGATTGAGGATTGAGGATTGAGGATTGAAGATTGAGTACTGAGGATTGAAGATTGAGGGTTGAGGATTGAGGATTGAAGATTGAGGATTTGGGACTGAGGATTGAGGATTGAGGATCGAGGATTGAAGATTGAGGATTGAGGATTGGGTATTGAGGATTGAAGAATGAGGATTGAGGATTGAGGATTGAGGATTGAGGATTGAGGATTGCGGATTGAGGATTGAGGACTGAAGATTGAGGATTGGGGACTGAGTGTTGAGGGTTGAGTGATGAGAATTGATGTTTGTGGATAGAGACTTGAAGACTGCAGATTGAGTATTGAGTATTGAAAACTGTGAATTGATGATATTCTATTGAGGATTGAGGATTGACGTGTGATAGTTGAGGTCTGGTGTCTGAAGATTGAGGATTCAGTATTGAGGATTCAGGATTGAGGTTTGAGGACTGAGGATTGAAGGTTGAGGACTGAGGTATGAGGATTGAGGATTGAGGATTGAAGATGTAGCATTGAGGATTGAGGATGAGGGCTGAGGTTTGAGGATTGAGGTTTGAGGACTGAGGACTGAGGATCGAGGATTGAGAGTTGAGGATTGAGGATTGAGGATTGAAGATTGAGGATTAGGTATTGAGGATTGAAGTATGAGGATTGGGTATTGAGGATTGAAGAATGAGGATTGAGGATTGAGGATTGAGGATTGAGGATTGAAGACTGAGTATCGAGGATTGAATATTGAGGATTGAGGATTGAGGATTGGGGATTGAGGATTGAGGATTGAGGATTGAGGATTGATTATTGAGGAATGAAGATTGAGGATTGAGGATTGAGGATTGAGGATTGAGGATTGAGGATTGAGGATTGGGGATTGAGGATTGACGATTGAGGATTGAGTATTGAGGATTGAGAATTGAAGATTGTTTATTGAAGATTGAGTATTGAGGATTGAGAATTGAGGATTGAGGATTGAGGATTGAAGATTGAGGTTTGAGGATTGAGGATGAGGGCTGAGGGTTGAGGATTGAGGTTTGAGGACTGAGGACTGAGGATTGAGGATTGAGAATTGAGGATTGAGGATTGAGGATTGAAGATTGAGGATTGGGTATTGAGGATTGAAGAATGTGGATTGAGGATTGAGGATTGAGGATTGAGGATTGAAGATTGGGGATTGAGGATCGAGGATTGAGGATTGAATATTGAGTGTTGAGTATTGAAGATAGAGGATCGAGGATTGAGGGTTGTGGATTGAGGACGAGGACTGAGGGTTGAGTATTGATGTTTGAGGTCTGAGGATTGAGGATTGAAGATTGAGAATTGAGGATTGAGGATTGAGGATTGAGGATTGTGGATTAAAGATTGAGGATTGAGGATTGAGGATTGAGGATTCAGTATTGAGGATTGAGGATTGAAGATTTAAAATTGATGATTGAAGATTGAGGGTTGAGTACTGAGGGTTGTGGATTGAGGACGAGGACTGAAGGTTGAATATTGATGTTTGAGGTGTGAGGATTGAGGATTGAGGATTGAGAATTGAGGATTGAGGATTGAGGATTGAAGATTGAGGATTGGGTATTGAGGATTGAAGAGTGAGGATTGAGGATTGAGGATTGAGGATTGAGGATTGAGGATTGAAGATTGGGGATTGAGGATCGAGGATTGAGGATTGAATATTGAGTATTGAGTATTGAAGATAGAAGATTGAGGATTGAGGATTGAGGATGAGGGCTGAGGGTTGAGGATTGTGGTTTGAGGTCTGAGGACTGAGGATTGAGGATTGAGAATTCAGGATTGAGGATTTAGATTGAAGATTGAGGATTGGGTATTGAGGATTGAAGAATGAGGATTGAGGATTGAGTATTGAGGACAGAGGATTGAAGATAGAGTATTCAGGATAGGAGATTGACGATTGAGGATTGAGGATTGAGGATCGAGGATTGAGGATTGAGGATTGAAGATTGAGTATTGAGGATTGAAGATTGAGGATTGGGGTCTGAGTGTTGAGGATTGAGGATTGAAGATTGAGAATTCAGGATAGGAGATTGACGATTGAGGATTGAGGATTGAGGATCGAGGATTGAGGATTGAGGATTGAAGATTGAGTATTGAGGATTGAAGATTGAGGATTGGGGACTGAGTGTTGAGGATTGAGGATTGAAGATTGAGGATTGGGGACTGAGTGTTGAGGGTTGTGTGATGAGAATTGATGTTTGCGGATAGAGATTTGAAGATTGCAGTTTGAGTATTGAGCATTGAAAGCTGTGAATTGATGATATTCTATTGAGGATTGAGGATTGACAACTGATTGTTGAATGACTGAGTGCTGAAGATTGAGGATTCAGGATTGAGGATTGAGGATTGAGGATTGAAGATTGAGTACTGAGGATTGAAGATTGAGGGTTGAGGATTGAGGATTGAAGATTGAGGATTTGGGACTGTGGATTGAGGATTGAGGATCGAGGATTGAAGATTGAGGATTGAGGATTGAGTATTGAGGGTTGAGGAATAAAGATTGAGGATTGGGGATTGAGGATTGAAGATTGAGGATTCAGGATAGAGGATTCAGAATTGAGGTTTGAGGACTGAGGACTGAGGATTGAAGATTGAGTGTTGAGGATTGAGGATTGAGTATTGAGGATTGAAGATTGAGGGTTGAGTATTGATGTTTGAGGTCTGAGGATTGAGGATTGAAGATTGAGAATTGAGGATTGAGGATTGAGGATTGAGGATTGTGGATTAAAGATTGAGGATTGAGGATTGAGGATTGAGGATTGAGGATTGAGGATTGAGGATTGAAGATTGAAAATTGATGATTGAAGATTGAGGGTTGAGTATTGAGGGTTGTGGATTGAGGACGAGGACTGAATGTTGAATATTGATGTTTGAGGTCTGAGGATTGAGGATTGAGGATTGAGAATTGAGGATTGAGGATTGAGGATTGAAGATTGTGGATAGGGGATTGAGGATTGAAGAGTGAGGATTGAGGATTGATGATTGAGGATTGAATACTGCAGATTGAATTTTGAGGATTGAAGATTGAGGATTGAGGTTTGAGGATTGAGGATTGAGGACTGAGGATTGAGGATTGAGGATTGAGGGTTGAAGATTGAGTATTGAGGATTGAAGATTGAGGATTGAGGATTGAGGATTGAGGATGGAGGATGAGGGCTGAGGGTTGAGGATTGAGGATTGTGTATTGAATCCTGAGAATTCAGGATATTCTTTTGAGTATTGAGGATGGAAGACTGACGATTGAGGATTGAGGATAGAGGATTGAGGATTGAGGATTGAGGATTGAGGATTGAGGATTCACAATTGAGGATTGAGGATTGAAGATTGAGTATTGAGGATTTAAGATTGAGGATAGAGGATTGAGGATTGAGGATTGAGGATTGAGGATGGAAGATTGAGGATTGAGGAATGAAGGTTGAGGATTGAGGATTGAGGATTGAGGATTGAGGATGAGGGCTGAGGGTTGAGGATTGTGGTTTGAGGACTGAGGACTGAGGATTGAGGATTGAGAATTCAGGATTGAGGATTTAGATTGAAGATTGAGGATTGGGTATTGAGGATTGAAGAATGAGGATTGAGGATTGAGTATTGAGGACTGAGGATTGAAGATTGAGTATTCAGGATACGAGATTGACGATTGAGGATTGAGGATCGAGGATTGAGGATTGAGGATTGAAGATTGAGTATTGAGGATTGAAGATAGAGGATTGGGGTCTGAGTGTTGAGGATTGAGGATTGAAGATTGAGTATTCAGGTTAGGAGATTGACGATTGAGGATTGAAGATTGAGTATTGAGGATTGAAGGTTGATGATTGGGGATTGAGGATTGAGGATTGAGGATTAAAGATTGAGGATTGAAGATTGAGTATTGAGGATTGAAGATTGAGGATTGAGGATTGCGGATTGACGATCGAGGATTGAGGATTGAATATTGAGTATTGAGTATTGAAGATACAGTATCGAGGATTGAGGGTTGTGGATTGAGGACGTGGACTGAGGGTTGAGTATTGATGTTTGAGGTCTGAGGATTGAGGATTGAAGATTGAGAATTGAAGATTGAGGATTGAGGATTGAGGATTGTGGATTAAAGATTGAGGATTGAGGATTGAGGATTGAGGATTGAGGATTGAGGATTGAGGATTGAAGATTGAAAATTGATGATTGAAGATTGAGGGTTGAGTATTGAGGGTTGTGGATTGAGGACGAGGACTGAATGTTGAATATTGATGTTTGAGGTCTGAGGATTGAGGATTGAGGATTGAGAATTGAGGATTGCGGATTGAGGATTGAAGATTGAGGATTGGGTATTGAGGATTGAAGAGTGAGGATTGAGGATTGAGGATTGAGGATTGAATACTGCGGATTGAGTTTTGAGGATTGAAGATTGAGTATTGAGGTTTGAGGATTGAGGATTGAGGACTGAGGATTGAGGATTGAAGATTGAGTATTGACGATTGAATACTGACGATTGAGGATTGAGGATTGAGGATTGAGGATTGAGGATTGAGGATTGAGGATTGAGAATTGAGGATTGAGTATTGAAGATTGAGTATTGAGGATTGAGGATAGAGGATTGAAGATTGAGGATTGAGGATTGTGGATGAGGGATGAGGGTTGAGGATTGAGGTTTGAGGACTGAGGACTGAGGATTGAGGATTGAGCATTGAGGATTGAGGATTGAGGATTAAAGATTGAGGATTGAGAATTGGGTATTGAGGATTGAAGACTGACGATTGAGGATTGAGGATTGAGGATTGAGGATTGAGGATTGAGTATTGAGGATTGAGAATTGAGGATTGAGGATTGAAGATTGAGTATTGAGCATTGAAGATTGACGAATGAGGATTGAAGATTGAGGATTGACGATGAGGACTGAGGACTGATGATTGAGGATTGAGAATTGAGGATTGAGGATTGAGGATTGAAGATTGAGGATTGGGTATTGAGGATTGAAGAGTGAGGATTGAGGATTGAGGATTGAGGATTGAGGATTGAAGATTGGGTATTGAGGATCGAGGATTGAGGGTTGAATATTGAGTATTGAGTATTGAAGATAGAGGATTGAGGATTGAGGATTGAGGATTGAGGATTGTGGATTAAAGATTGAGGATTGAGGATTGAAGATTGAGGATTGAGGATTGTGGATGAGGGATGAGGGTTGAGGATTGAGGTCTGAGGACTGAGGACTGAGGATTGAGGATTGAGAATTGAGGATTGAGGATTGAGGATTAAAGATTGAGGATTGAGAATTGGGTATTGAGGATTGAAGAATGAGGATTGAGGTTTGAGGATTGAGGATTGAGGATTGAAGATTGAGTATTGAGGATTGAAGGCTGACGATTGAGGATTGAGGATTGAGGATTGAGGATTGAGGATTGAGGATTGAGGATTGAGAATTGAGGATTGAGGATTGAAGATTGAGTATTGAGCATTGAAGATTGACGAATGAGGATTGAGATTGAGGATTGACGATGAGGACTGAGGACTGAGGATTGAGGATTGAGAATTGAGGATTGAGGATTGAGGATTGAAGATTGAGGATTCGGTATTGAGGATTGACGAATGAGGATTGAGGATTCATGATTGAATGTTGAGGATTGAGGATTGAGGGTTGTGGATTGAAGACGAATTTCTGAGGGTTGAGTATTGATGTTTGAGGTCTGAGGATTGAGGATTGAAGATTGAGAATTGAGGATTGAGGATTGAGGATTGAGGATTCTGGATTAAAGATTGAGGATTGAGGATTGAGGATTGAGGATTGAGGATTGAGGATTGAGGATTGAAGATTGAAAATTGATGATTGAAGATTGAGGGTTGAGTATTGAGGGTTGTGGATTGAGGACGAGGACTGAAGGTTGAATATTGATGTTTGAGGTCTGAGGATTGAGGATTGAGGATTGAGAATTGAGGATTGAGGATTGAGGATTGAAGATTGAGGATTGGGTATTGAGGATTGAAGAGTGAGGATTGAGGATTGAGGATTGAGGATTGAATACTGCAGATTGAGTTTTGAGGATTGAAGATTGAGGATTGAGGTTTGAGGATTGAGGATTGAGGACTGAGGGTTGAGGATTGAAGATTGAGTATTGACGGTTGAAGACTGACGATTGAGGATTGAGGATTGAGGATTGAGGATTGAGGATTGAGGATTGCGGATTGAGAATTGAGGATTGAGGATAGAAGATTGAGGATTGAGGATTGTGCATGAGGGATGAGGGTTGAGGATTGAGGATTGAGGATTGAGGATTGAGGATTGAGGGTTCACAATTGAGGATTGAGGATTGAAGTTTGAGTATTGAGGATTTAAGATTGAGGATAGAGGATTGAGGATTGAGGATTGAGGATTGAGGATGGAATATTGAGGATTGAGGAATGAAGGTTGAGGATTGAGGATTGAGGATTGAGGATTGAGGATGAGGGCTGAGGGTTGAGGATTGTGGTTTGAGGACTGAGGACTGAGGATTGAGGATTGAGAATTCAGGATTGAGGATTTAGATTGAGTATTGAGGATTGGGTATTGAGGATTGACGAATGAGGATTGAGGATTGAGTATTGAGGACTGAGGATTGAAGATTGAGTATTCAGGATAGGAGATTGACGATTGAGGATTGAGGATTGAGGATCGAGGATTGAGGATTGAGGATTGAAGATTGAGTATTGAGGATTGAAGGTTGAGTATTGGGGACTGAGTGTTGAGGATTGAGGATTGAAGATTGAGGATTGGGGACTGAGTGTTGAGGGTTGAGTGATGAGAATTGATGTTTGTGGATAGAGATTTGAAGATTGCAGTTTGAGTCTTGAGCATTGAAAGCTGTGAATTGATGATATTCTATTGAGGATTGAGGATTGACAACTGATTCTCGAGGAATGAGTGCTGGAGATTGAGGATTCAGGATTGAGGATTGAGGATTGAGGATTGAAGATTGAGTACTGAGGATTGAAGATTGAGGGTTGAGGATTGAGGATTGAAGATTGAGGATTTGGGACTGAGGATTGAGGATTGAGGATCGAGGATTGAAGATTGAGGATTGAGGATTGGGTATTGAGGATTGAAGAATGAGGATTGAGGATTGAGGATTGAGGATTGAGGATTGAGGATTGCGGATTGAGGATTTAGGACTGAAGATTGAGGATTGGGGACTGAGTGTTGAGGGTTGAGTGATGAGAATTGATGTTTGTGGATAGAGACTTGAAGACTGCAGATTGAGTATTGAGTATTGAAAACTGTGAATTGATGATATTCTATTGAGGATTGAGGATTGACGTGTGATAGTTGAGGTCTGGTGTCTGAAGATTGAGGATTCAGTATTGAGGATTCAGGATTGAGGTTTGAGGACTGAGGATTGAAGGTTGAGGACTGAGGTATGAGGATTGAGGATTGAGGATTGAAGATGTAGCATTGAGGATTGAGGATGAGGGCTGAGGTTTGAGGATTGAGGTTTGAGGACTGAGGACTGAGGATCGAGGATTGAGAGTTGAGGATTGAGGATTGAGGATTGAAGATTGAGGATTAGGTATTGAGGATTGAAGTATGAGGATTGGGTATTGAGGATTGAAGAATGAGGATTGAGGATTGAGGATTGAGGATTGAGGATTGAAGACTGAGTATCGAGGATTGAATATTGAGGATTGAGGATTGAGGATTGGGGATTGAGGATTGAGGATTGAGGATTGAGGATTGATTATTGAGGAATGAAGATTGAGGATTGAGGATTGAGGATTGAGGATTGAGGATTGAGGATTGAGGATTGGGGATTGAGGATTGACGATTGAGGATTGAGTATTGAGGATTGAGAATTGAAGATTGTTTATTGAAGATTGAGTATTGAGGATTGAGAATTGAGGATTGAGGATTGAGGATTGAAGATTGAGGTTTGAGGATTGAGGATGAGGGCTGAGGGTTGAGGATTGAGGTTTGAGGACTGAGGACTGAGGATTGAGGATTGAGAATTGAGGATTGAGGATTGAGGATTGAAGATTGAGGATTGGGTATTGAGGATTGAAGAATGTGGATTGAGGATTGAGGATTGAGGATTGAGGATTGAAGATTGGGGATTGAGGATCGAGGATTGAGGATTGAATATTGAGTGTTGAGTATTGAAGATAGAGGATCGAGGATTGAGGGTTGTGGATTGAGGACGAGGACTGAGGGTTGAGTATTGATGTTTGAGGTCTGAGGATTGAGGATTGAAGATTGAGAATTGAGGATTGAGGATTGAGGATTGAGGATTGTGGATTAAAGATTGAGGATTGAGGATTGAGGATTGAGGATTCAGTATTGAGGATTGAGGATTGAAGATTTAAAATTGATGATTGAAGATTGAGGGTTGAGTACTGAGGGTTGTGGATTGAGGACGAGGACTGAAGGTTGAATATTGATGTTTGAGGTGTGAGGATTGAGGATTGAGGATTGAGAATTGAGGATTGAGGATTGAGGATTGAAGATTGAGGATTGGGTATTGAGGATTGAAGAGTGAGGATTGAGGATTGAGGATTGAGGATTGAGGATTGAGGATTGAAGATTGGGGATTGAGGATCGAGGATTGAGGATTGAATATTGAGTATTGAGTATTGAAGATAGAAGATTGAGGATTGAGGATTGAGGATGAGGGCTGAGGGTTGAGGATTGTGGTTTGAGGTCTGAGGACTGAGGATTGAGGATTGAGAATTCAGGATTGAGGATTTAGATTGAAGATTGAGGATTGGGTATTGAGGATTGAAGAATGAGGATTGAGGATTGAGTATTGAGGACAGAGGATTGAAGATAGAGTATTAAGGATAGGAGATTGACGATTGAGGATTGAGGATTGAGGATCGAGGATTGAGGATTGAGGATTGAAGATTGAGTATTGAGGATTGAAGATTGAGGATTGGGGTCTGAGTGTTGAGGATTGAGGATTGAAGATTGAGTATTCAGGATAGGAGATTGACGATTGAGGATTGAGGATTGAGGATCGAGGATTGAGGATTGAGGATTGAAGATTGAGTATTGAGGATTGAAGATTGAGGATTGGGGACTGAGTGTTGAGGATTGAGGATTGAAGATTGAGGATTGGGGACTGAGTGTTGAGGGTTGTGTGATGAGAATTGATGTTTGCGGATAGAGATTTGAAGATTGCAGTTTGAGTATTGAGCATTGAAAGCTGTGAATTGATGATATTCTATTGAGGATTGAGGATTGACAACTGATTGTTGAATGACTGAGTGCTGAAGATTGAGGATTCAGGATTGAGGATTGAGGATTGAGGATTGAAGATTGAGTACTGAGGATTGAAGATTGAGGGTTGAGGATTGAGGATTGAAGATTGAGGATTTGGGACTGTGGATTGAGGATTGAGGATCGAGGATTGAAGATTGAGGATTGAGGATTGAGTATTGAGGATTGAGGAATAAAGATTGAGGATTGGGAATTGAGGATTGAAGATTGAGGATTCAGGATAGAGGATTCAGAATTGAGGTTTGAGGACTGAGGACTGAGGATTGAAGATTGAGTGTGGAGGATTGAGGATTGAGTATTGAGGATTGAAGATTGAGGGTTGAGTATTGATGTTTGAGGTCTGAGGATTGAGGATTGAAGATTGAGAATTGAGGATTGAGGATTGAGGATTGAGGATTGTGGATTAAAGATTGAGGATTGAGGATTGAGGATTGAGGATTGAGGATTGAGGATTGAGGATTGAAGATTGAAAATTGATGATTGAAGATTGAGGGTTGAGTATTGAGGGTTGTGGATTGAGGACGAGGACTGAATGTTGAATATTGATGTTTGAGGTCTGAGGATTGAGGATTGAGGATTGAGAATTGAGGATTGAGGATTGAGGATTGAAGATTGTGGATAGGGGATTGAGGATTGAAGAGTGAGGATTGAGGATTGAGGATTGAGGATTGAATACTGCAGATTGAATTTTGGGGATTGAAGATTGAGGATTGAGGTTTGAGGATTGAGGATTGAGGACTGAGGATTGAGGATTGAGGATTGAGGGTTGAAGATTGACTATTGAGGATTGAAGATTGAGGATTGAGGATTGAGGATTGAGGATGGAGGATGAGGGCTGAGGGTTGAGGATTGAGGATTGTGTATTGAATCCTGAGAATTCAGGATATTCTTTTGAGTATTGAGGATGGAAGACTGACGATTGAGGATTGAGGATAGAGGATTGAGGATTGAGGATTGAGGATTGAGGATTGAGGATTCACAATTGAGGATTGAGGATTGAAGATTGAGTATTGAGGATTTAAGATTGAGAATAGAGGATTGAGGATTGAGGATTGAGGATTGAGGATGGAAGATTGAGGATTGAGGAATGAAGGTTGAGGATTGAGGATTGAGGATTGAGGATTGAGGATGAGGGCTGAGGGTTGAGGATTGTGGTTTGAGGACTGAGGACTGAGGATTGAGGATTGAGAATTCAGGATTGAGGATTTAGATTGAAGATTGAGGATTGGGTATTGAGGATTGAAGAATGAGGATTGAGGATTGAGTATTGAGGACTGAGGATTGAAGATTGAGTATTCAGGATAGGAGATTGACGATTGAGGATTGAGGATCGAGGATTGAGGATTGAGGATTGAAGATTGAGTATTGAGGATTGAAGATTGAGGATTGGGGTCTGAGTGTTGAGGATTGAGGATTGAAGATTGAGTATTCAGGTTAGGAGATTGACGATTGAGGATTGAAGATTGAGTATTGAGGATTGAAGGTTGATGATTGGGGATTGAGGATTGAGGATTGAGGATTAAAGATTGAGGATTGAAGATTGAGTATTGAGGATTGAAGATTGAGGATTGAGGATTGCGGATTGACGATCGAGGATTGAGGATTGAATATTGAGTATTGAGTATTGAAGATACAGTATCGAGGATTGAGGGTTGTGGATTGAGGACGTGGACTGAGGGTTGAGTATTGATGTTTGAGGTCTGAGGATTGAGGATTGAAGATTGAGAATTGAAGATTGAGGATTGAGGATTGAGGATTGTGGATTAAAGATTGAGGATTGAGGATTGAGGATTGAGGATTGAGGATTGAGGATTGAAGATTGAAAATTGATGATTGAAGATTGAGGGTTGAGTATTGAGGGTTGTGGATTGAGGACGAGGACTGAATGTTGAATATTGATGTTTGAGGTCTGAGGATTGAGGATTGAGGATTGAGAATTGAGGATTGCGGATTGAGGATTGAAGATTGAGGATTGGGTATTGAGGATTGAAGAGTGAGGATTGAGGATTGAGGATTGAGGATTGAATACTGCAGATTGAGTTTTGAGGATTGAAGATTGAGGATTGAGGTTTGAGGTTTGAGGATTGAGGATTGAGGACTGAGGATTGAGGATTGAAGATTGAGTATTGACGATTGAAGACTGACGATTGAGGATTGAGGATTGAGGATTGAGGATTGAGGATTGAGGATTGAGGATTGAGAGTTGAGGATTGAGTATTGAAGATTGAGTATTGAGGATTGAGGATAGAGGATTGAAGATTGAGGATTGAGGATTGTGGATGAGGGATGAGGGTTGAGGATTGAGGTTTGAGGACTGAGGACTGAGGATTGAGGATTGAGCATTGAGGATTGAGGATTGAGGATTAAAGATTGAGGATTGAGAATTGGGTATTGAGGATTGAAGACTGACGATTGAGGATTGAGGATTGAGGATTGAGGATTGAGGATTGAGTATTGAGGATTGAGAATTGAGGATTGAGGATTGAAGATTGAGTATTGAGCATTGAAGATTGACGAATGAGGATTGAAGATTGAGGATTGACGATGAGGACTGAGGACTGATGATTGAGGATTGAGAATTGAGGATTGAGGATTGAGGATTGAAGATTGAGGATTGGGTATTGAGGATTGAAGAGTGAGGATTGAGGATTGAGGATTGAGGATTGAGGATTGAAGATTGGGTATTGAGGATCGAGGATTGAGGGTTGAATATTGAGTATTGAGTATTGAAGATAGAGGATTGAGGATTGAGGATTGAGGATTGTGGATTAAAGATTGAGGATTGAGGATTGAAGATTGAGGATTGAGGATTGTGGATGAGGGATGAGGGTTGAGGATTGAGGTCTGAGGACTGAGGACTGAGGATTGAGGATTGAGAATTGAGGATTGAGGATTGAGGATTAAAGATTGAGGATTGAGAATTGGGTATTGAGGATTGAAGAATGAGGATTGAGGTTTGAGGATTGAGGATTGAGGATTGAAGATTGAGTATTGAGGATTGAAGGCTGACGATTGAGGATTGAGGATTGAGGATTGAGGATTGAGGATTGAGGATTGAGGATTGAGAATTGAGGATTGAGGATTGAAGATTGAGTATTGAGCATTGAAGATTGACGAATGAGGATTGAGATTGAGGATTGACGATGAGGACTGAGGACTGAGGATTGAGGATTGAGAATTGAGGATTGAGGATTGAGGATTGAAGATTGTGGATTCGGTATTGAGGATTGACGAATGAGGATTGAGGATTCATGATTGAATGTTGAGGATTGAGGATTGAGGGTTGTGGATTGAAGACGAATTTCTGAGGGTTGAGTATTGATGTTTGAGGTCTGAGGATCGAGGGTTGAGGATTGAGAATTGAGGATTGAGGATTGAGGATTGAAGATTGTGGATTTGGTATTGAGGATTGAAGAATGAGTATTGAGGATTGAGGATTGAGGATTGAGGATTGAAGATTGAGTATTGAGGATTGAGGATTGTGGATTGAGGATTGAGGATGGAGGATTAAAGATTGAGGATTGAGAATTGGGTATTGAGGATTGAAGAATGAGGATTGAGGTTTGAGGATTGAGGATTGAGGATTGAAGATTGAGTATTGAGGATTGAAGACTGACGATTGAGGATTGAGGATTGAGGATTGAGGATTGAGGATTGAGGATTGAGGATTGAGAATTGAGGATTGAGGATTGAGGATTGAGTATTGAGGATTGACGAATAAAGATTGAGGATTGGAGATTGAGGATTGAAGATTGAGGATTCAGGATAGAGGATTCAGAATTGAGGTTTGAGGACTGAGGACTGAGGATTGAAGGTTGAGGATTGAGGATTGAGGATTGAGGAATGAAGGTTGAGTATTGAGGATTGAGGATTGAGGATTGAAGATTGAGTATTGAGGATTGAAGGTTGATGATTGGGGATTGAGGATTGAGGATTGAGGATTAAAGATTGAGGATTGAAGATTGAGTATTGAGGATTGAAGATTGAGGATTGAGGATTGCGGATTGAGGATCGAGGATTGAGGATTGAATATTGATTATTGAGTATTGAAGATAGAGCATCGAGGATTGAGGGTTGTGGATTGAGGACGTGGACTGAGGGTTGAGTATTGATGTTTGAGGTCTGAGGATTGAGGATTGAAGATTGAGAATTGAGGATTGAGGATTGAGGATTGAGGATTGTGGATTAAAGATTGAGGATTGAGGATTGAGGATTGAGGATTGAGGATTGAGGAGTGAGGATTGAAGATTGAAAATTGATGATTGAAGATTGAGGGTTGAGTATTGAGGGTTGTGGATTGAGGACGAGGACTGAAGGTTGAATATTGATGTTTGAGGTCTGAGGATTGAGGATTGAGGATTGAGAATTGAGGATTGAGGATTGAGGATTGAAGATTGAGGATTGGGTATTGAGGATTGAAGACTGACGATTGAGGATTGAGGATTGAGGATTGAGGATTGAGGATTGAGGATTGAGGATTGAGAATTGAGGATTGAGTATTGAAGATTGGGTATTGAGAATTGAGGATTGAGGATTGAAGATTGAGGATTGAGGATTGTGCATGAGGGATGAGGGTTGAGGATTGAGGATTGAGGATTGAGGATTGAGGATTGAGGGTTCACAATTGAGGATTGAGGATTGAAGTTTGAGTATTGAGGATTTAAGATTGAGGATAGAGGATTGAGGATTGAGGATTGAGGATTGAGGATGGAATATTGAGGATTGAGGAATGAAGGTTGAGGATTGAGGATTGAGGATTGAGGATTGAGGATGAGGGCTGAGGGTTGAGGATTGTGGTTTGAGGACTGAGGACTGAGGATTGAGGATTGAGAATTCAGGATTGAGGATTTAGATTGAGTATTGAGGATTGGGTATTGAGGATTGACGAATGAGGATTGAGGATTGAGTATTGAGGACTGAGGATTGAAGATTGAGTATTCAGGATAGGAGATTGACGATCGAGGATTGAGGATTGAGGATCGAGGATTGAGGATTGAGGATTGAAGATTGAGTATTGAGGATTGAAGATTGAGGATTGGGGACTGAGTGTTGAGGGTTGAGTGATGAGAATTGATGTTTGTGGATAGAGATTTGAAGATTGCAGTTTGAGTCTTGAGCATTGAAAGCTGTGAATTGATGATATTCTATTGAGGATTGAGGATTGACAACTGATTCTCGAGGAATGAGTGCTGGAGATTGAGGATTCAGGATTGAGGATTGAGGATTGAGGATTGAAGATTGAGTACTGAGGATTGAAGATTGAGGGTTGAGGATTGAGGATTGAAGATTGAGGATTTGGGACTGAGGATTGAGGATTGAGGATCGAGGATTGAAGATTGAGGATTGAGGATTGAGTATTGAGGATTGAGGAATAAAGATTGAGGATTGGGGATTGAGGATTGAAGATTGAGGATTCAGGATAGAGGATTCAGAATTGAGGTTTGAGGACTGAGGACTGAGGATTGAAGATTGAGTATTGAGGGTTGAGGATTGAGGATTGAAGATTGAGGCTTGAGGATTGAGGATTGAGGATTGAGGATTGAGGATTGAGGATTGAAGATTGAGGATTGGGTATTGAGGATTGAAGAATGAGGACTGAGGATTGAGGATTGAGGATTGAGGATTGAGGATTGAGGATTGAGGATTGAAGATTGAGGATTGGGTATTGAGGATTGAAGAATGAGGATTGAGGATTGAGGATTGAGGATTGAGGATTGAAGATTGAGTATTGAGGATTGAATGTTGACGGTTGAGGATTGAGGATTGAGGATTGAGGATTGAGGAGTGAGGATTGAAGATTGAGTATTGAGGATTGAAGGTTGATGATTGGGGATTGAGGATTGAGGATTGAGGATTAAAGATTGAGGATTGAAGATTGAGTATTGAGGATTGAAGATTGAGGATTGAGGATTGCGGATTGAGGATTGAGGACTGAAGATTGAGGATTGGGGACTGAGTGTTGAGGGTTGAGTGATGAGAATTGATGTTTGTGGATAGAGACTTGAAGACTGCAGATTGAGTATTGAGTATTGAAAACTGTGAATTGATGATATTCTATTCAGGATTGAGGATTGACGTGTGATAGTTGAGGTCTGGTGTCTGAAGATTGAGGATTCAGTATTGAGGATTCAGGATTGAGGTTTGAGGACTGAGGATTGAAGGTTGAGGACTGAGGTATGAGGATTGAGGATTGAGGATTGAAGATGTAGCATTGAGGATTGAGGATGAGGGCTGAGGTTTGAGGATTGAGGTTTGAGGACTGAGGACTGAGGATCGAGGATTGAGAGTTGAGGATTGAGGATTGAGGATTGAAGATTGAGGATTAGGTATTGAGGATTGAAGTATGAGGATTGGGTATTGAGGATTGAAGAATGAGGATTGAGGATTGAGGATTGAGGATTGAGGATTGAAGACTGAGTATCGAGGATTGAATATTGAGGATTGAGGATTGAGGATTGGGGATTGAGGATTGAGGATTGAGGATTGAGGATTGATTATTGAGGAATGAAGATTGAGGATTGAGGATTGAGGATTGAGGATTGAGGATTGAGGATTGAGGATTGGGGATTGAGGATTGACGATTGAGGATTGAGTATTGAGGATTGAGAATTGAAGATTGTTTATTGAAGATTGAGTATTGAGGATTGAGAATTGAGGATTGAGGATTGAGGATTGAAGATTGAGGTTTGAGGATTGAGGATGAGTGCTGAGGGTTGAGGATTGAGGTTTGAGGACTGAGGACTGAGGATTGAGGATTCAGAATTGAGGATTGAGGATTGAGGATTGAAGATTGAGGATTGGGTATTGAGGATTGAAGAATGTGGATTGAGGATTGAGGATTGAGGATTGAGGATTGAAGATTGGGGATTGAGGATCGAGGATTGAGGATTGAATATTGAGTATTGAGTATTGAAGATAGAGGATCGAGGATTGAGGGTTGTGGATTGAGGACGAGGACTGAGGGTTGAGTATTGATGTTTGAGGTCTGAGGATTGAGGATTGAAGATTGAGAATTGAGGATTGAGGATTGAGGATTGAGGATTGTGGATTAAAGATTGAGGATTGAGGATTGAGGATAGAGGATTCAGTATTGAGGATTGAGGATTGAAGATTTAAAATTGATGATTGAAGATTAAGGGTTGAGTATTGAGGGTTGTGGATTGAGGACGAGGACTGAAGGTTGAATATTGATGTTTGAGGTGTGAGGATTGAGGATTGAGGATTGAGAATTGAGGATTGAGGATTGAGGATTTAAGATTGAGGATTGGGTATTGAGGATTGAAGAGTGAGGATTGAGGATTGAGGATTGAGGATTGAGCATTGAGGATTGAAGATTGGGGATTGAGGATCGAGGATTGAGGATTGAATATTGAGTATTGAGTATTGAAGATAGAGGATTGAGGATTGAGGATTGAGGATGAGGGCTGAGGGTTGAGGATTGTGGTTTGAGGTCTGAGGACTGAGGATTGAGGATTGAGAATTCAGGATTGAGGATTTAGATTGAAGATTGAGGATTGGGTATTGAGGATTGAAGAATGAGGATTGAGGATTGAGTATTGAGGACAGAGGATTGAAGATAGAGTATTCAGGATAGGAGATTGACGATTGAGGATGGAGGATTGAGGATTGAGGATTGAGGATTGAGGATTGAGGAATGAGAATTGAGGATTGAGTATTGAAGATTGAGTATTGATGATTGAGGATTGAGGATTGTGGATGAGGGATGAGGGTTGAGGATTGAGGTTTGAGGACTGAGGACTGAGGATTGAGGATTGAGAATTGAGGATTGAGGATTGAGGATTACAGATTGAGGATTGAGAATTGGGTATCGAGGATTGAAGACTGACGATTGAGGATTGAGGATTGAGGATTGAGCATTGAGGATTGAGGATTGAGGATTGAGAATTGAGGATTGAGGATTGAAGATTGAGTATTGAGCATTGAAGATTGACGAATGAGGATTGAAGATTGAGGATTGACGATGAGGACTGAGGACTGAGGATTGAGGATTGAGAATTGAGGATTGAGGATTGAGGATTGAGGATTGAAGATTGAGGATTGGGTATTGAGGATTGACGAATGAGGATTGAGGATTGAGGATTGAGGATTGAGGATTGAAGCTTGCGTATTGAGGACTGAGGACTGAGGATTGAGGATTGATAATTGACGATTGAGGATTGAGGATTGAGGATCGAGAATTGAGGATTGAGGATTGAGGATTGAAGATTCAGGATTGGCAATTGAGTATTGAAGATTGAGGATTGAGGATTGAGGATTGAGGATTGAGGATTGAAGATTAAGTATTGAGGATTGAAGACTGACGATTGAGGATTGAGGATTGAGGATTGAGGATCGAGGATTGAGGATTGGGTATCGCGGATTGAACATTGCGTATTGAGGATTCAGGATTGTGTATTGAGGATTGAGGACTGAAGATTGTATATTGATGATTGAAGGTTGAAGATTGAGGATTGGGTATTGAGGATTGAAGAATGAGGATTGAGGATTGAGTATTGAGGACTGAGGATTGAAGATTGAGTATTCAGGATAGGAAATTGACGATTGAGGATTGAGAATTGAGGATCGAGGATTGAGGATTGAGGATTGAAGATTGAGTATTGAGGATTGAAGATTGAGGATTGGGGTCTGAGTGTTGAGGATTGAGGATTGAAGATCGAGTATTCAGGTTAGGAGATTGACGATTGAGGATTGAAGATTGAGTATTGAGGATTGAAGGTTGATGATTGGGGATTGAGGATTGAGGATTGAGGATTAAAGATTGAGGATTGAAGATTGAGTATTGAGGATTGAAGATTGAGGATTGAGGATTGCGGATTGACGATCGAGGACTGAGGATTGAATATTGAGTATTGAGTATTGAAGATACAGTATCGAGGATTGAGGGTTGTGGATTGAGGACGTGGACTGAGGGTTGAGTATTGATGTTTGAGGTCTGAGGATTGAGGATTGAAGATTGAGAATTGAGGATTGAAGACTGACGATTGAGGATTGAGGATTGAGGATTGAGGATCGAGGATTGAGGATTGGGTATCGCGGATTGAACATTGCGTATTGAGGATTCAGGATTGTGTATTGAGGATTGAGGACTGAAGATTGTATATTGATGATTGAAGGTTGAGGATTGAGGATTGAGTGTTGTGGATTGAGGACGAGGACTGAGGGTTGAGTGTTGATGTTTGAGGTCTGAGGATCGAGGATTGAGGATTGAGAATTGAGGATTGAGGATTGAGGATTGAAGATTGTGGATGTGGTATTGAGGATTGAAGAATGAGGATTGAGGATTGAGGATTGAGGATTGAGGATTGAAGATTGAGTATTGAGGATTGAGGATTGTGGATTGAGGATTGAGGATTGAGGATTGAGGATTGAGTATTGAGGATTGAGGACTGAAGATTGTATATTGATGATTGAGGATTGAGGATTGAGGATTGAGGGTTGAAGATTGAGTATTGAGGATTGAAGATTGAGGATTGAGGATTGAGGATTGAGGATGGAGGATGAGGGCTGAGGGTTGAGGATTGAGGTTTGTGTATTGAATCCTGAGAATTCAGGATATTCTTTTGAGTATTGAGGATGGAAGACTGACGATTGAGGATTGAGGATGGAGGATTGAGGATTGAGGATTGAGGATTGTGGATTGAGGATTCACAATTGAGGATTGAGGATTGAAGATTGAGTATTGAGGATTTAAGATTGAGGATAGAGAATTGAGGATTGAGGATTGAGGATTGAGGATGGAAGATTGAGGATTGAGGAATGAAGGTTGAGGATTGAGGATTGAGGATTGAGGATTGAGGATGAGGGCTGAGGGTTGAGGATTGTGGTTTGAGGACTGAGGACTGAGGATTGAGGATTGAGAATTCAGGATTGAGGATTTAGATTGAAGATTGAGGATTGGGTATTGAGGATTGAAGAATGAGGATTGAGGATTGAGTATTGAGGACTGAGGATTGAAGATTGAGTATTCAGGATAGGAAATTGACGATTGAGGATTGAGAATTGAGGATCGAGGATTGAGGATTGAGGATTGAAGATTGAGTATTGAGGATTGAAGATTGAGGATTGGGGTCTGAGTGTTGAGGATTGAGGATTGAAGATTGAGTATTCAGGTTAGGAGATTGACGATTGAGGATTGAAGATTGAGTATTGAGGATTGAAGGTTGATGATTGGGGATTGAGGATTGAGGATTGAGGATTAAAGATTGAGGATTGAAGATTGAGTATTGAGGATTGAAGATTGAGGATTGAGGATTGCGGATTGACGATCGAGGACTGAGGATTGAATATTGAGTATTGAGTATTGAAGATACAGTATCGAGGATTGAGGGTTGTGGATTGAGGACGTGGACTGAGGGTTGAGTATTGATGTTTGAGGTCTGAGGATTGAGGATTGAAGATTGAGAATTGAGGATTGAGGATTGAGGATTGAGGATTGTGGATTAAAGATTGAGGATTGAGGATTGAGGATTGAGGATTGAGGATTGAGGATTGAGGATTGAAGATTGAAAATTGATGATTGAAGATTGAGGGTTGAGTATTGAGGGTTGTGGGTTGAGGACGAGGACTGAATGTTGAATATTGATGTTTGAGGTCTGAGGATTGAGGATTGAGGATTGACAATTGAGGATTGCGGATTGAGGATTGAAGATTGAGGATTGGGTATTGAGGATTGAAGAGTGAGGATTGAGGATTGAGGATTGAGGATTGAATACTGCAGATTGAGTTTTGAGGATTGAAGATTGAGGATTGAGGTTTGAGGATTGAGGATTGAGGACTGAGGATTGAGGATCGAAGATTGAGTATTGACGATTGAAGACTGACGATTGAGGATTGAGGATTGAGGATTGAGGATTGAGGATCGAGGATTGAGGATTGAGAATTGAGGATTGAGTATTGAAGATTGAGTATTGAGGATTGAGGATTGAGGATTGAAGATTGAGGATTGAGGATTGTGGATGAGGGATGAGGGTTGAGGATTGAGGTTTGAGGACTGAGGACTGAGGATTGAGGATTGAGAATTGAGGATTGAGGATTGAGGATTAAAGATTGAGGATTGAGAATTGGGTATTGAGGATTGAAGACTGACGATTGAGGATTGAGGATTGAGGATTGAGGATTGAGGATTGAGGATTGAGGATTGAGAATTGAGGATTGAGGATTGAAGATTGAGTATTGAGCATTGAAGATTGACGAATGAGGATTGAAGATTGAGGATTGACGATGAGGACTGAGGACTGAGGATTGAGGATTGAGAATTGAGGATTGTGGATTTAGGATTGAAGATTGAGGATTGGGTATTGAGGATTGACGAATGAGGATTGAGGATTGAGGATTGAGGATTGAGGATTGAAGCTTGCGTATTGAGGACTGAGGACTGAGGATTGAGGATTGATAATTGACGATTGAGGATTGAGGATTGAGGATCGAGAATTGAGGATTGAGGATTGAGGATTGAAGATTCAGGATTGGCAATTGAGGATTGAAGATTGAGGATTGAGGATTGAGGATTGAGGATTGAGGATTGAAGATTAAGTATTGAGGATTGAAGACTGACGATTGAGGATTGAGGATTGAGGATTGAGTATTGAGGATTGAGGATTGAAGTTTGAGTATTGAGAATTGAAGGTTGAGGATTGAGGATTGAGGATTGAGGATTGAGGATGAGGGCTGAGGGTTGAGGATTGAGGTTTGAGGACTGAGGACTGAGGATTGTGGATTGAGAATTCAGGATTGAGGATTGTTGATTGAAGATTGAGGATTGTGTATTGAGGATTGAAGAATGAGTATTGAGGATTGAGTATTGAGGATTGAGGATTGAAGATTGAGTATTCAGGATTGGAGATTGACGATTGAGGATTGAGGATTGAGGATCGAGGATTGAGGATTGGGTATCGCGGATTGAACATTGCGGATTGAGGATTCAGGATTGTGTATTGAGGATTGAGGACTGAAGATTGTATATTGATGATTGAAGGTTGAGGATTGAGGATTGAGGGTTGTGGATTGAGGACGAGGACTGAGGGTTGAGTATTGATGTTTGAGGTCTGAGGATCGAGGATTGAGGATTGAGAATTGAGGATTGAGGATTGAGGATTGAAGATTGTGGATTTGGTATTGAGGATTGAAGAATGAGGATTGAGGATTGAGGATTGAGGATTGAGGATTGAAGATTGAGTATTGAGGATTGAGGATTGTGGATTGAGGATTGAGGATTGAGGATTGAGGATTGTGTATTGAGGATTGAGGACTGAAGATTGTATATTGATGATTGAGGATTGAGGATTGAGGATTGAGGGTTGAAGATTGAGTATTGAGGATTGAAGATTGAGGATTGAGGATTGAGGATTGAGGATGGAGGATGAGGGCTGAGGGTTGAGGATTGAGGTTTGAGGACTGAGGACTGAGGATTGAGGATTGAGTATTCAGGATTGAGGATTGAGGATTGAAGATTGAGGATTGGGTATTGAGGATTGAAGAATGAGAATTGAGGATTGAGGATTGAGGATTGAGGTTTGAGAACTGAGGATTGAGGATTGAAGATTGAGTATTGAGGATTGAAGATTGAGGATTGTGGGTTGAGGATTGAGGATTATGGATGAGAGCTGAGGGTTGAGGATTGAGGTTTGAGGACGGAAGACTGAGGATTGAGGATTGAGAAATGAGGATTGAGGATTGAGGATTGATGATTGAGGATTGGGTATTGAGGATTGAAGAATGAGGATTGAGGATTTAGGATTGAGGATTGAGGAATGAAGATTGAGTATTGAGGATTGAAGATTGACGATTGAGGATTGAGGATTGAGTGTTGAGGATTGATGATTGAGGATTCAGGATTGAGGGTTGAGGATTGAAGATTGAGTATTGAGGATTGAAGATTGAGGATTGAGGATTGAGGATTGAGGATTGAGGTTTGAAGATTGAGGAGTGGGGACTGAGTTTTGAGTGTTGAGTAATGAGAATTGATGTTTGTGGATAGAGATCTGGAGATTGCAGATTGAGTATTGAGTATTGAAAACTGTGAATTGAGGATATGCTATTGAGGATCGGGGATTGACAACTGATTGTAGAGGACTGAGGGCTGAAGATTGAGGATTCAGGATTGAGGATTCGGAATTGAGGTTTGAGGACTGAGGATTGAGGATTGAAGATTGAGTATTGAAGATTGAAGACTGACGATTGAGGATTGAGGATTGAGGATTGAGTATTGAGGATTGAGGACTGAATATTGAGTATTGAGGATTGAAGGTTGAGGATTCAGTTTTGGGGACTGAGGATTCAGGATTGAGGATTGAGGATTGAGGATTGAGGATTGAGGATTGAGAATTGAGGATTGACGATTGAAGAGTGAGTATTGAGCATTGAAGATTGACGATTGGGGATTGAAGATTGAGGATTGACGATGAGGACTGTGGACTGAGGACTGAGGATTGAGGATTGATAATTGACGATTGAGGATTGAGGATTGAGGATCGTGAATTGAGGATTGAGGATTGAGGATTGAAGATTGAGGATTGGTAATTGAGGATTGAAGATTGAGGATTGAGGATTGAGGATTGAGGATCGAGTATTGAGGATTGAGGATTGAAGATTGAGTATTGATGATTGAAGATTGAGGATTGAGGAATGAGCATTGAGCATTGAAGATTGACGATTGAGGATTGAAGATTGAGGATTGACGATGAGGACTGAGGACTGAGGATTGAGGATTGAGAATTGAGGATTGAGGATTGAGGACTGAAGATTGAGGATTGGTAATTGAGTATTGAAGATTGAGGATTCTGGATTGAGTATTGAGGATTGAGGACTGAAGATTGTATATTGATGATTGAAGGTTGAGGATTGAGGATTGAGGGTTGTGGATTGAGGACGAGGACTGAGGGTTGAGTATTGATGTGTGAGGTCTGAGGATCGAGGATTCAGGATTGAGAATTGAGGATTGAGGATTGAGGATTGAAGATTGAGGATTTGGTATTGAGGATTGAAGAATGAGGATTGAGGATTGAGGACTGAGGATAGAGGATTGAGGATTGAGGATTGAGGATTGAGGATTGAGGATTGAGAATTGAGGATTGAGGATTGAAGATTGAGTATTGAGGGTTGAAGAATGAGGATTGAGGATTGAGGATTGAGGATTGAGGATTGAGGATTGAGGATTGAGGATTGAGAATTGAGGATTGAGGATTGAAGGTTGAGTATTGAGCATTGACGATTGACGATTGGGGATTGAAGATTCAGGATTGACGATGAGGACTGAGGACAGAGGATTGTGGATTGAGAATTGAGGATTGAGGATTGAGGATTGAGGAATGAAGATTGAGTATTGGGTATTGAGGATTGAAGAATGAGGATTGAAAATTGAGGATTGAGGATTGAGAATTGAGGATTGAGGATTGAGGATTGAAGACTGAGGATTGGGTATTGAGGATTGAGGAATGAGGATTGAGGATTGAGGGTTGAGGATTGAGGATTGTAAATTGAGTATTGAGGATTGAAGATTGACGATTGAGGATTGAGGATTGAGGATTGAGGATTGAACATTGAGGACTGAGTGTTGAGGGTTGAGTGATGAGTATTGATGTTTGTGGATACAGGTTTGAAGATTGCAGATTGAGTATTGAGTATTGAAAACTGTGAATTGAGGATATTCTATTGAGGATTGAGGATTGACAACTGATTGTTGAGGACTGAGGTCCGAGGATTGAGGATTCAGGATTGAGGATTCAGAATTGAGGTTTGAGGACTGAGGATTGAGGATTGAAGATTGAGTTTTGGGGATTGAAGGTTGAGGATTGAGGGTTGAGGATTGAGGATTGAGGATGAGGGCTGAGGGTTGAGGATTGAGGTTTGAGGACTGAGGACTGAGGATTGAGGATTGAGAATTGAGGATTGAGGATTGAGGATTGAAGATTGAGGATTGGGTATTGAGGATTGAAGAATGAGTATTGAGGATTGAGGATTGAGGATTGAGGATTGAGGATTGGGTATTGAGGGTTGAACATTGAGGATTGAGGGATGAGGATTGAGGATTGAGGATTTAGGAATGAAGATTGAGGATTCGGTAGTGAGGATTGAGGACTGACGACTGATGATTGAGAATTGAGGATTGAGGATTGAGAATTGAGGATTGAGGATTGAAGGTTGAGTATTGAGGATTGAAGATTGAGGATTGAGGATTGAGGATTGAGGATTGACGATGAGGGCTGAGGGTTGGGGATTGAGGTTTGAGAATTGAGGATTGAGGATTGAGGATTGAAGATTGCGTATTGGGTATTGAGGATTGAAGAATGAGGATTGAAGATTGAGGACTGAGGATTGGAGAATGAGGATTGAGGATTGAGGATTGAGGATTGAGTATTGAGGATTGAAGATTGAGTATTGAGGATTGAAGACTGACGATTGAGGATTGAGGATTGAGGATTGAGTATTGAGGATTGAGGATTGAAGATTGAGTATTGAGTATTGAAGATTGAGGATTGAGGTTTGAGGATTGAGGATTGAGGATTGAAGATTGAGTATTGAGGATTGAAGACTGACGATTGAGGATTGAGGATTGAGGATTGAGTATTGAGGATTGAGGATTGAGGATTGAGAATTGAGGATTGAGGATTGAAGATTGAGTATTGAGCATTGAAGATTGACGAATGATGATTGAAGATTGAGGATTGACGATGAGGACTGAGGACTGAGGATTGAGGATTGAGAATTGAGGATTGAGGATTGAGGATTGAAGATTGAGGATTGGGTATTGAGGATTGACGAATGAGGATTGAGTATTGAGGATTGAGGACTGAAGATTGTATATTGATGATTGAAGGTTGAGGATTGAGGATTGAGGATTGAAGATTGAGGATTGGGGACTGAGTGCTGAGGGTTGAGTGATGAGAATTGATGTTTGTGGATAGAGATTTGAAGATTGCAGATTGAGTATTGCGTATTGAAGACTCTGATCTGAGGATATTCTATTGAGGATTGAGGATTGACAACTGATTGTTGAGGACTGAGGGCCGAAGAATTAGGATTCAGGATTGAGGATTCAGGATTGAGAATTGAGAATTGAGGATTCAGGATTGAGGATTGAGGATTGAGTATTGAGGATTGAGGATTGAAGATTGAGTATTCAGGATTGAAGACTGAGGATTGATGTTTGGGGACTGAGGATTGAGGATTGAGGATTGAGGAATGAAGATTGAGGATTGAGGATTGAGGATTGAGGATTGAAGATTGAGTATTGAGGATTGAAGATTGAGGATTGAGGATTGAGGATTGAGTATTGAGGATTGAGGATTGAAGATTCAGGATTGGGGACTGAGTGTTGAGGGTTGAGAGATGAGAATTGATGTTTGTGGATAGAGATTTGAAGATTGCAGATTGAGTATTGCGTATTGAAAACTCTGAAATGAGGATATTCTATTGAGGATTGAGGATTGACAACTGATTGTTGAGGACTGAGGGCCGAAGATTGAGGATTCAGGAATGAGGATTCAGGATTGAGGTTCGAGGACTGAGGATTGAGGATTGAGGATTGAGGATTGAGGATTGAGGATTGAAGATTGAGTATTGAGGATTGAAGATTGAGGGTTGAGGATTATGGATTGAAGATTGAGGATTTGGGACTGAGGATGGAGGATTGAGGATCGAGGATTGAAGATTGAGGATTGAGGATTGAGGATTGAGGATTGAGGATTGAAGATTGAGGATTGGGGGTTGAGGATTGAAGATAGTGGATTCAGGATTGAGGATTCAGAATTGAGGTTTGAGGACTGAGGATTGAGGATTGAAGATTGACTATTGAGGATTGAAGGTTGAGGATTGAGGATTGAGGATTGAGGATTGAGGATGTGGGCTGAGGTTTGAGGATTGAGGTTTGAGGTCTGAGGACTGAGGATTGAGAATTGAGGAATGAGGATTGAGGATTGAGGATTGAAGATTTATGATTGGGTATTGCGGATTGAAGAATGAGGATTGTGGATTGAGGATTGAGGATTGAAGATTGAGAATTGAAGATTGAAGACTGACGATTGAGGATTGAGGATTGAGGATTGAGGATTGAAGATTTATGATTGGGTATTGCGGATTGAAGAATGAGGATTGTGGATTGAGGATTGAGGATTGAAGATTGAGTATTGAAGATTGAAGACTGACGATTGAGGATTGAGGATTGAGGATTGAGTATTGAGGATTGAGGACTGAATATTGAGTATTGAGGATTGAAGATTGAGGATTGAGGTTTGGGGACTGAGGATTGAGGATTGAGGATTGAGGATTGGGGATTGAGTATTGAGGATTGAGTATTGAGGGTTGAACATTGAGGATTGGGTATCGCGGATTGAACATTGAGGATTGAGGATTGCGGATTGAGTATTGAGGATTGAGGACCGAAGATTGTATATTGATGATTGAAGATTGAGGATTGGGGATAGAGGGTTGTGGATTGATGACGAGGACTGAGGGTTGAGTATTGATGTTTGAGGTCTGAGGATCGAGGATTGAGGATTGAGAATTGAGGATTGAGGATTGAGGACTGAAGATTGAGGATTGGGTATTGAGGATTGAAGAATGAGGATTGAGGATTGAGGATTGAGGATTGAGGAATGAAGATTGAGGATTGAGGATTGAGGATTGAGGATTGAAGATTGAGTATTGAGGATTGAAGATTGAGGATTGAGGTTTGAGGATTGAGGATTGAGGATGGAAGATTGAGGATTGGGGACTCAGTGTTGAGGGTTGGGTGATGAGAATTGATGTCTGTGGATAGAGATTTGAAGATTGCAGAATGAGTATTGCGTATTGAAAACTCTGAACTGAGGATATTCTGTTGAGGATTGAGGATTGACAACTAATTGTTGAGGACTGAGGGCCGAAGATTGAGGATTCAGGATTGAGGATTCAGGATTGAGGTTTGAGGACTGAGGATTGAGGATTGAGGATTGAGTATTGAAGATTGAGTATTGATGACTGAGGATTGAGGATTGAGGATTGAGGATTGAGGATTGAGGATTGAGAATTGAGGACTGAGGATTGAAGATTGAGTATTGAGCATTGAAGATATACGATTGAGGATTGAAGATTGAGGATTGACGGTGACGACTGAGGACTGAGGATTGAGGATTGAGAATTGAGTATTGAGGATTGAGGATTGAGGATTGAAGATTGAGTATTGGGTATTGAGGATTGAAGAATGAGGATTGAAAATTGAGGATTGAGGATTGAGAATTGAGGATTGAGGATTGAGGGTTGAGGATTGAGGATTGAGGATGAGGGCTGAGGGATGAGGATTGAGGTTTGAGGACTGAGGACTGAGGATTGAGGATTGAGGATTGAGGATTGAGGATTGAGGATTGAAGATTGAGGATTGAGGATTGAGGATTGGGGATTGAGTATTGAGGATTGAGTATTGAGGGTTGAACATTGAGGATTGGCTATCGCGGATTGAACATTGAGGATTGAGGATTGCGGATTGAGTATTGAGAATTGAGTACTGAAGATTGTATATTGATGATTGGAGATTGAGGATTGGGGATAGAGGGTTGTGGATTGATGACGAGGACTGAGGGTTGAGTATTGATGTTTGAGGTCTGAGGATCGAGGATTGAGGATTGAGAATTGAGGATTGAGGATTGAGGACTGAAGATTGAGGATTGGGTATTGAGGATTGAAGAATGAGGATTGAGGATTGAGGATTGAGGATTGAGGAATGAAGATTGAGGATTGAGGATTGAGGATTGAGGATTGAGGATTGAGGATTGAGGATGAGGGCTGAGGGTTGAGGATTGAGGTTTGAGGACTGAGGACTGAGGATTGAGGATTGAGTATTCAGGATTGAGGATTGAGGATTGAAGATTGAGGATTGGGTATTGAGGATTGAAGAATGAGGATTGAGGATTGAGGATTGAGGATTGAGGTTTGAGAACTGAGGATTGAGGATTGAAGATTGAGTATTGAGGATTGAAGATTGAGGATTGTGGGTTGAGGATTGAGGATTATGGATGAGAGCTGAGGGTTGAGGATTGAGGTTTGAGGACGGAAGACTGAGGATTGAGGATTGAGAAATGAGGATTGAGGATTGAGGGTTGATGATTGAGGATTGGGTATTGAGGATTGAAGAATGAGGATTGAGGATTTAGGATTGAGGATTGAGGAATGAAGATTGAGTATTGAGGATTGAAGATTGACGATTGAGGATTGAGGATTGAGTGTTGAGGATTGATGATTGAGGATTCAGGATTGAGGGTTGAGGATTGAAGATTGAGTATTGAGGATTGAAGATTGAGGATTGAGGATTGAGGATTGAGGATTGAGGTTTGAAGATTGAGGAGTGGGGACTGAGTTTTGAGTGTTGAGTAATGAGAATTGATGTTTGTGGATAGAGATCTGGAGATTGCAGATTGAGTATTGAGTATTGAAAACTGTGAATTGAGGATTTGCTATTGAGGATCGGGGATTGACAACTGATTGTAGAGGACTGAGGGCTGAAGATTGAGGATTCAGGATTGAGGATTCGGAATTGAGGTTTGAGGACTGAGGATTGAGGATTGAAGATTGAGTATTGAAGATTGAAGACTGACGATTGAGGATTGAGGATTGAGGATTGAGTATTGAGGATTGAGGACTGAATATTGAGTATTGAGGATTGAAGGTTGAGGATTCAGTTTTGTGGACTGAGGATTCAGGATTGAGGATTGAGGATTGAGGATTGAGGATTGAGGATTGAGAATTGAGGATTGAGGATTGAAGAGTGAGTATTGAGCATTGAAGATTGACGATTGGGGATTGAAGATTGAGGATTGACGATGAGGACTGTGGACTGAAGACTGAGGATTGAGGATTGATAATTGACGATTGAGGATTGAGGATTGAGGATCGTGAATTGAGGATTGAGGATTGAGGATTGAAGATTGAGGATTGGTAATTGAGGATTGAAGATTGAGGATTGAGGATTGAGGATTGAGGATCGAGTATTGAGGATTGAGGATTGAAGATTGAGTATTGATGATTGAAGATTGAGGATTGAGGAATGAGTACTGAGCATTGAAGATTGACGATTGAGGATTGAAGATTGAGGATTGACGATGAGGACTGAGGACTGAGGATTGAGGATTGAGAATTGAGGATTGAGGATCGAGGACTGAAGATTGAGGATTGGTAATTGAGTATTGAAGATTGAGGATTCTGGATTGAGTATTGAGGATTGAGGACTGAAGATTGTATATTGATGATTGAAGGTTGAGGATTGAGGATTGGGGGTTGTGGATTGAGGACGAGGACTGAGGGTTGAGTATTGATGTGTGAGGTCTGAGGATGGAGGATTCAGGATTGAGAATTGAGGATTGAGGATTGAGGATTGAAGATTGAGGATTTGGTATTGAGGATTGAAGAATGAGGATTGAGGATTGAGGACTGAGGATAGAGGATTGAGGATTGAGGATTGAGGATTGAGGATTGAGGATTGAGAATTGAGGATTGAGGATTGAGGATTGAGGATTGAGGATTGAGGATTGAGGATTGAGGATTGAGAATTGAGGATTGAGGATTGAAGATTGAGTATTGAGCATTGACGATTGACGATTGGGGATTGAAGATTGAGGATTGACGATGAGGACTGAGGACAGAGGATTGTGGATTGAGAATTGAGGATTGAGGATTGAGGATTGAGGAATGAAGATTGAGTATTGGGTATTGAGGATTGAAGAATGAGGATTGAAAATTGAGGATTGAGGATTGAGAATTGAGGATTGAGGATTGAGGATTGAAGACAGAGGATTGGGTATTGAGGATTGAGGATTGAGGATTGAGGATTGAGGATTGAGGATTGAGGATTGAGGATTGGGGATTGAGGATTGACGATTGAGGATTGAGTATTGAGGATTGAGAATTGAAGATTGTTTATTGAAGATTGAGTATTGAGGATTGAGAATTGAGGATTGAGGATTGAGGATTGAAGATTGAGGTTTGAGGATTGAGGATGAGTGCTGAGGGTTGAGGATTGAGGTTTGAGGACTGAGGACTGAGGATTGAGGATTGAGAATTGAGGATTGAGGATTGAGGATTGAGGATTGAAGATTGGGGATTGAGGATCGAGGATTGAGGATTGAATATTGAGTATTGAGTATTGAAGATAGAGGATTGAGGATTGAGGATTGAGGATGAGGGCTGAGGGTTGAGGATTGTGGTTTGAGGTCTGAGGACTGAGGATTGAGGATTGAGAATTCAGGATTGAGGATTGAGGATTACAGATTGAGGATTGAGAATTGGGTATCGAGGATTGAAGACTGACGATTGAGGATTGAGGATTGAGGATTGAGGATTGAGGATTGAGGATTGAGGATTGAGAATTGAGGATTGAGGATTGAAGATTGAGTATTGAGCATTGAAGATTGACGAATGAGGATTGAAGATTGAGGATTGACGATGAGGACTGAGGATTGAAGATTGGGGATTGAGGATCGAGGATTGAGGATTGTGGATTAAAGATTGAGGATTGAGGATTGAGGATTGAGGATTCAGTATTGAGGATTGAGGATTGAAGATTTAAAATTGATGATTGAAGATTGAGGGTTGAGTATTGAGGGTTGTGGATTGAGGACGAGGACTGAAGGTTGAATATTGATGTTTGAGGTGTGAGGATTGAGGATTGAGGATTGAGAATTGAGGATTGAGGATTGAGGATTGAAGATTGAGGATTGGGTATTGAGGATTGAAGAGTGAGGATTGAGGATTGAGGATTGAGGATTGAGGATTGAGGATTGAAGATTGGGGATTGAGGATCGAGGATTGAGGATTGAATATTGAGTATTGAGTATTGAAGATAGAGGATTGAGGATTGAGGATTGAGGATGAGGGCTGAGGGTTGAGGATTGTGGTTTGAGGTCTGAGGACTGAGGATTGAGGATTGAGAATTCAGGATTGAGGATTTAGATTGAAGATTGAGGATTGGGTATTGAGGATTGAAGAATGAGGATTGAGGATTGAGTATTGAGGACAGAGGATTGAAGATAGAGTATTCAGGATAGGAGATTGACGATTGAGGATTGAGGATTGAGGATTGAGGATTGAGGATTGAGGATTGAGGAATGAGAATTGAGGATTGAGTATTGAAGATTGAGTATTGATGATTGAGGATTGAGGATTGTGGATGAGGGATGAGGGTTGAGGATTGAGGTTTGAGGACTGAGGACTGAGGATTGAGGATTGAGAATTGAGGATTGAGGATTGAGGATTACAGATTGAGGATTGAGAATTGGGTATCGAGGATTGAAGACTGACGATTGAGGATTGAGGATTGAGGATTGAGGATTGAGGATTGAGGATTGAGGATTGAGAATTGAGGATTGAGGATTGAAGATTGAGTATTGAGCATTGAAGATTGACGAATGAGGATTGAAGATTGAGGATTGACGATGAGGACTGAGGACTGAGGATTGAGGATTGAGAATTGAGGATTGAGGATTGAGGATTGAAGATTGAGGATTGGGTATTGAGGATTGACGAATGAGGATTGAGGATTGAGGATTGAGGATTGAGGATTGAAGCTTGCGTATTGAGGACTGAGGACTGAGGATTGAGGATTGATAATTGACGATTGAGGATTGAGGATTGAGGATCGAGAATTGAGGATTGAGGATTGAGGATTGAAGATTCAGGATTGGCAATTGAGTATTGAAGATTGAGGATTGAGGATTGAGGATTGAGGATTGAGGATTGAAGATTAAGTATTGAGGATTGAAGACTGACGATTGAGGATTGAGGATTGAGGATTGAGGATCGAGGATTGAGGATTGGGTATCGCGGATTGAACATTGCGTATTGAGGATTCAGGATTGTGTATTGAGGATTGAGGACTGAAGATTGTATATTGATGATTGAAGGTTGAGGATTGAGGATTGAGTGTTGTGGATTGAGGACGAGGACTGAGGGTTGAGTGTTGATGTTTGAGGTCTGAGGATCGAGGATTGAGGATTGAGAATTGAGGATTGAGGATTGAGGATTGAAGATTGTGGATGTGGTATTGAGGATTGAAGAATGAGGATTGAGGATTGAGGATTGAGGATTGAGGATTGAAGATTGAGTATTGAGGATTGAGGATTGTGGATTGAGGATTGAGGATTGAGGATTGAGGATTGAGTATTGAGGATTGAGGACTGAAGATTGTATATTGATGATTGAGGATTGAGGATTGAGGATTGAGGGTTGAAGATTGAGTATTGAGGATTGAAGATTGAGGATTGAGGATTGAGGATTGAGGATGGAGGATGAGGGCTGAGGGTTGAGGATTGAGGTTTGTGTATTGAATCCTGAGAATTCAGGATATTCTTTTGAGTATTGAGGATGGAAGACTGACGATTGAGGATTGAGGATAGAGGATTGAGGATTGAGGATTGAGGATTGTGGATTGAGGATTCACAATTGAGGATTGAGGATTGAAGATTGAGTATTGAGGATTTAAGATTGAGGATAGAGAATTGAGGATTGGGGATTGAGGATTGAGGATGGAAGATTGAGGATTGAGGAATGAAGGTTGAGGATTGAGGATTGAGGATTGAGGATTGAGGATGAGGGCTGAGGGTTGAGGATTGTGGTTTGAGGACTGAGGACTGAGGATTGAGGATTGAGAATTCAGGATTGAGGATTTAGATTGAAGATTGAGGATTGGGTATTGAGGATTGAAGAATGAGGATTGAGGATTGAGTATTGAGGACTGAGGATTGAAGATTGAGTATTCAGGATAGGAAATTGACGATTGAGGATTGAGAATTGAGGATCGAGGATTGAGGATTGAGGATTGAAGATTGAGTATTGAGGATTGAAGATTGAGGATTGGGGTCTGAGTGTTGAGGATTGAGGATTGAAGATTGAGTATTCAGGTTAGGAGATTGACGATTGAGGATTGAAGATTGAGTATTGAGGATTGAAGGTTGATGATTGGGGATTGAGGATTGAGGATTGAGGATTAAAGATTGAGGATTGAAGATTGAGTATTGAGGATTGAAGATTGAGGATTGAGGATTGCGGATTGACGATCGAGGACTGAGGATTGAATATTGAGTATTGAGTATTGAAGATACAGTATCGAGGATTGAGGGTTGTGGATTGAGGACGTGGACTGAGGGTTGAGTATTGATGTTTGAGGTCTGAGGATTGAGGATTGAAGATTGAGAATTGAGGATTGAGGATTGAGGATTGAGGATTGTTGATTAAAGATTGAGGATTGAGGATTGAGGATTGAGGATTGAGGATTGAGGATTGAGGATTGAAGATTGAAAATTGATGATTGAAGATTGAGGGTTGAGTATTGAGGGTTGTGGGTTGAGGACGAGGACTGAATGTTGAATATTGATGTTTGAGGTCTGAGGATTGAGGATTGAGGATTGACAATTGAGGATTGCGGATTGAGGATTGAAGATTGAGGATTGGGTATTGAGGATTGAAGAGTGAGGATTGAGGATTGAGGGTTGAGGATTGAATACTGCAGATTGAGTTTTGAGGATTGAAGATTGAGGATTGAGGTTTGAGGATTGAGGATTGAGGACTGAGGATTGAGGATCGAAGATTGAGTATTGACGATTGAAGACTGACGATTGAGGATTGAGGATTGAGGATTGAGGATTGAGGATTGAGGATTGAGGATTGAGAATTGAGGATTGAGTATTGAAGATTGAGTATTGAGGATTGAGGATTGAGGATTGAAGATTGAGGATTGAGGATTGTGGATGAGGGATGAGGGTTGAGGATTGAGGTTTGAGGACTGAGGACTGAGGATTGAGGATTGAGAATTGAGGATTGAGGATTGAGGATTAAAGATTGAGGATTGAGAATTGGGTATTGAGGATTGAAGACTGACGATTGAGGATTGAGGATTGAGGATTGAGGATTGAGGATTGAGGATTGAGGATTGAGAATTGAGGATTGAGGATTGAAGATTGAGTATTGAGCATTGAAGATTGACGAATGAGGATTGAAGATTGAGGATTGACGATGAGGACTGAGGACTGAGGATTGAGGATTGAGAATTGAGGATTGTGGATTTAGGATTGAAGATTGAGGATTGGGTATTGAGGATTGACGAATGAGGATTGAGGATTGAGGATTGAGGATTGAGGATTGAAGCTTGCGTATTGAGGACTGAGGACTGAGGATTGAGGATTGATAATTGACGATTGAGGATTGAGGATTGAGGATCGAGAATTGAGGATTGAGGATTGAGGATTGAAGATTCAGGATTGGCAATTGAGGATTGAAGATTGAGGATTGAGGATTGAGGATTGAGGATTGAGGATTGAAGATTAAGTATTGAGGATTGAAGACTGACGACTGAGGATTGAGGATTGAGGATTGAGTATTGAGGATTGAGGATTGAAGTTTGAGTATTGAGAATTGAAGGTTGAGGATTGAGGATTGAGGATTGAGGATTGAGGATGAGGGCTGAGGGTTGAGGATTGAGGTTTGAGGACTGAGGACTGAGGATTGTGGATTGAGAATTCAGGATTGAGGATTGTTGATTGAAGATTGAGGATTGTGTATTGAGGATTGAAGAATGTGTATTGAGGATTGAGTATTGAGGATTGAGGATTGAAGATTGAGTATTCAGGATTGGAGATTGACGATTGAGGATTGAGGATTGAGGATCGAGGATTGAGGATTGGGTATCGCGGATTGAACATTGCGGATTGAGGATTCAGGATTGTGTATTGAGGATTGAGGACTGAAGATTGTATATTGATGATTGAAGGCTGAGGATTGAGGATTGAGGGTTGTGGATTGAGGACGAGGACTGAGGGTTGAGTATTGATGTTTGAGGTCTGAGGATCGAGGATTGAGGATTGAGAATTGAGGATTGAGGATTGAGGATTGAAGATTGTGGATTTGGTATTGAGGATTGAAGAATGAGGATTGAGGATTGAGGATTGAGGATTGAGGATTGAAGATTGAGTATTGAGGATTGAGGATTGTGAATTGAGGATTGAGGATTGAGGATTGAGGATTGAGTATTGAGGATTGAGGACTGAAGATTGTATATTGATGATTGAGGATTGAGGATTGAGGATTGAGGGTTGAAGATTGAGTATTGAGGATTGAAGATTGAGGATTGAGGATTGAGGATTGAGGATGGAGGATGAGGGCTGAGGGTTGAGGATTGAGGTTTGAGGACTGAGGACTGAGGATTGAGGATTGAGTATTCAGGATTGAGGATTGAGGATTGAAGATTGAGGATTGGGTATTGAGGATTGAAGAATGAGAATTGAGGATTGAGGATTGAGGATTGAGGTTTGAGAACTGAGGATTGAGGATTGAAGATTGAGTATTGAGGATTGAAGATTGAGGATTGTGGGTTGAGGATTGAGGATTATGGATGAGAGCTGAGGGTTGAGGATTGAGGTTTGAGGACGGAAGACTGAGGATTGAGGATTGAGAAATGAGGATTGAGGATTGAGGATTGATGATTGAGGATTGGGTATTGAGGATTGAAGAATGAGGATTGAGGATTTAGGATTGAGGATTGAGGAATGAAGATTGAGTATTGAGGATTGAAGATTGACGATTGAGGATTGAGGATTGAGTGTTGAGGATTGATGATTGAGGATTCAGGATTGAGGGTTGAGGATTGAAGATTGAGTATTGAGGATTGAAGATTGAGGATTGAGGATTGAGGATTGAGGATTGAGGTTTGAAGATTGAGGAGTGGGGACTGAGTTTTGAGTGTTGAGTAATGAGAATTGATGTTTGTGGATAGAGATCTGGAGATTGCAGATTGAGTATTGAGTATTGAAAACTGTGAATTGAGGATATGCTATTGAGGATCGGGGATTGACAACTGATTGTAGAGGACTGAGGGCTGAAGATTGAGGATTCAGGATTGAGGATTCGGAATTGAGGTTTGAGGACTGAGGATTGAGGATTGAAGATTGAGTATTGAAGATTGAAGACTGACGATTGAGGATTGAGGATTGAGGATTGAGTATTGAGGATTGAGGACTGAATATTGAGTATTGAGGATTGAAGGTTGAGGATTCAGTTTTGGGGACTGAGGATTCAGGATTGAGGATTGAGGATTGAGGATTGAGGATTGAGGATTGAGAATTGAGGATTGACGATTGAAGAGTGAGTATTGAGCATTGAAGATTGACGATTGGGGATTGAAGATTGAGGATTGACGATGAGGACTGTGGACTGAGGACTGAGGATTGAGGATTGATAATTGACGATTGAGGATTGAGGATTGAGGATCGTGAATTGAGGATTGAGGATTGAGGATTGAAGATTGAGGATTGGTAATTGAGGATTGAAGATTGAGGATTGAGGATTGAGGATTGAGGATCGAGTATTGAGGATTGAGGATTGAAGATTGAGTATTGATGATTGAAGATTGAGGATTGAGGAATGAGCATTGAGCATTGAAGATTGACGATTGAGGATTGAAGATTGAGGATTGACGATGAGGACTGAGGACTGAGGATTGAGGATTGAGAATTGAGGATTGAGGATTGAGGACTGAAGACTGAGGATTGGTAATTGAGTATTGAAGATTGAGGATTCTGGATTGAGTATTGAGGATTGAGGACTGAAGATTGTATATTGATGATTGAAGGTTGAGGATTGAGGATTGAGGGTTGTGGATTGAGGACGAGGACTGAGGGTTGAGTATTGATGTGTGAGGTCTGAGGATCGAGGATACAGGATTGAGAATTGAGGATTGAGGATTGAGGATTGAAGATTGAGGATTTGGTATTGAGGATTGAAGAATGAGGATTGAGGATTGAGGACTGAGGATAGAGGATTGAGGATTGAGGATTGAGGATTGAGGATTGAGGATTGAGAATTGAGGATTGAGGATTGAAGATTGAGTATTGAGGGTTGAAGAATGAGGATTGAGGATTGAGGATTGAGGATTGAGGATTGAGGATTGAGGATTGAGGATTGAGGATTGAGAATTGAGGATTGAGGATTGAAGATTGATTATTGAGCATTGACGATTGACGATTGGGGATTGAAGATTCAGGATTGACGATGAGGACTGAGGACAGAGGATTGTGGATTGAGAATTGAGGATTGAGGATTGAGGATTGAGGAATGAAGATTGAGTATTGGGTATTGAGGATTGAAGAATGAGGATTGAAAATTGAGGATTGAGGATTGAGAATTGAGGATTGAGGATTGAGGATTGAAGACTGAGGATTGGGTATTGAGGATTGAGGAATGAGGATTGAGGATTGAGGGTTGAGGATTGAGGATTGTAAATTGAGTATTGAGGATTGAAGATTGACGATTGAGGATTGAGGATTGAGGATTGAGGATTGAACATTGAGGACTGAGTGTTGAGGGTTGAGTGATGAGTATTGATGTTTGTGGATACAGGTTTGAAGATTGCAGATTGAGTATTGAGTATTGAAAACTGTGAATTGAGGATATTCTATTGAGGATTGAGGATTGACAACTGATTGTTGAGGACTGAGGTCCGAGGATTGAGGATTCAGGATTGAGGATTCAGAATTGAGGTTTGAGGACTGAGGATTGAGGATTGGAGGTTGAGTTTTGGGGATTGAAGGTTGAGGATTGAGGGTTGAGGATTGAGGATTGAGGATGAGGGCTGAGGGTTGAGGATTGAGGTTTGAGGACTGAGGACTGAGGATTGAGGATTGAGAATTGAGGATTGAGGATTGAGGATTGAAGATTGAGGATTGGGTATTGAGGATTGAAGAATGAGTATTGAGGATTGAGGATTGAGGATTGAGGATTGAGGATTGGGTATTGAGGGTTGAACATTGAGGATTGAGGGATGAGGATTGAGGATTGAGGATTTAGGATTGAAGATTGAGGATTCGGTAGTGAGGATTGAGGACTGACGACTGATGATTGAGAATTGAGGATTGAGGATTGAGAATTGAGGATTGAGGATTGAAGGTTGAGTATTGAGGATTGAGGATTGAGGATTGAGGATTGAGGATTGAGAATTGAGGATTGAGGATTGAAGATTGAGTATTGAGCATTGAAGATTGACGAATGATGATTGAAGATTGAGGATTGACGATGAGGACTGAGGACTGAGGATTGAGGATTGAGAATTGAGGAATGAGTATTGAGGATTGAAGATTGAGGATTGGGTATTGAGGATTGACGAATGAGGATTGAGTATTGAGGATTGAGGACTGAAGATTGTATATTGATGATTGAAGGTTGAGGATTGAGGATTGAGGATTGAAGATTGAGGATTGGGGACTGAGTGTTGAGGGTTGAGTGATGAGAATTGATGTTTGTGGATAGAGATTTGAAGATTGCAGATTGAGTATTGCGTATTGAAGACTCTGATCTGAGGATATTCTATTGAGGATTGAGGATTGACAACTGATTGTTGAGGACTGAGGGCCGAAGAATTAGGATTCAGGATTGAGGATTCAGGATTGAGAATTGAGAATTGAGGATTCAGGATTGAGGATTGAGGATTGAGTATTGAGGATTGAGGATTGAAGATTGAGTATTCAGGATTGAAGACTGAGGATTGATGTTTGGGGACTGAGGATTGAGGATTGAGGATTGAGGAATGAAGATTGAGGATTGAGGATTGAGGATTGAGGATTGAAGATTGAGCATTGAGGATTGAAGATTGAGGATTGAGGATTGAAGATTGACTATTGAGGATTGAAGGTTGAGGATTGAGTATTGAGGGTTGAACATTGAGGATTGGGTATCGCGGATTGAACATTGAGGATTGAGGATTGCGGATTGAGTATTGAGGATTGAGGACCGAAGATTGTATATTGATGATTGAAGATTGAGGATTGGGGATAGAGGGTTGTGGATTGATGACGAGGACTGAGGGTTGAGTATTGATGTTTGAGGTCTGAGGATCGAGGATTGAGGATTGAGAATTGAGGATTGAGGATTGAGGACTGAAGATTGAGGATTGGGTATTGAGGATTGAAGAATGAGGATTGAGGATTGAGGATTGAGGATTGAGGAATGAAGATTGAGGATTGAGGATTGAGGATTGAGGATTGAAGATTGAGTATTGAGGATTGAAGATTGAGGATTGAGGTTTGAGGATTGAGGATTGAGGATGGAAGATTGAGGATTGGGGACTCAGTGTTGAGGGTTGGGTGATGAGAATTGATGCCTGTGGATAGAGATTTGAAGATTGCAGAATGAGTATTGCGTATGGAAAACTCTGAACTGAGGATATTCTGTTGAGGATTGAGGATTGACAACTAATTGTTGAGGACTGAGGGCCGAAGATTGAGGATTCAGGATTGAGGATTCAGGATTGAGGTTTGAGGACTGAGGATTGAGGATTGAGGATTGAGTATTGAAGATTGAGTATTGATGACTGAGGATTGAGGATTGAGGTTTGAGGATTGAGGATTGAGGATTGAGAATTGAGGACTGAGGATTGAAGATTGAGTATTGAGCATTGAAGATATACGATTGAGGATTGAAGATTGAGGATTGACGGTGACGACTGAGGACTGAGGATTGAGGACTGAGAATTGAGTATTGAGGATTGAGGATTGAGGATTGAAGATTGAGTATTGGGTATTGAGGATTGAAGAATGAGGATTGAAAATTGAGGATTGAGGATTGAGAATTGAGGATTGAGGATTGAGGGTTGAGGATTGAGGATTGAGGATGAGGGCTGAGGGATGAGGATTGAGGTTTGAGGACTGAGGACTGAGGATTGAGGATTGAGGATTGAGGATTGAGGATTGAGGATTGAAGATTGAGGATTGGGTATTGAGGATTGAAGAATGAGGATTGAGGATTGAGGTCTGAGGATTGAGGATTGAAGATTGAGTATTGAGGATTGAAGATTGGCGATTGAGGATTGAGGATTGAGGATTGAGGATTGATGATTGAGGATTGAGGATTGAGGGTTGAGGATTGAAGACTGAGTATTGAGGATTGAGGATTGAGGATTGAGAATTGAGGATTGAGGATTGGGGTTTGAGGTTTGAAGATTGAGGATTGGGGACTGAGTATTGATGGTTGAGTGATGAGAATTGATGTTTGTGGATAGAGATCTGAAGATTCCAGATTGAGTATTGAGTATTGAAAACTGTGAATTGAGGATATTCCATTGAGGATTGGGAATTCACAGCTGATTGTTGAGCACTAAGGGCTGAAGATTGAGGATTCAGGATTGAGGATTCGGGATTGAGGTCTGAGGACTGAGGACTGAGGATTGAAGGTTGAGTATTGAGGATTGAAGATTGAGTATTCAGGATTGGAGATTGGCGATTGAGGATTGTGTATAGAGGATCGAGTATTGAGGATTGAGGATTGAAGATTGAGTATTGAGGATTGAAGGTTTAGGATTGGGGACTGAGTGTTGAGGATTGAGGATTGAAGATTGAGGATTGGGGACTGAGTGATGAGGGTTGAGTGATGAGAATTGATGTTTGTGGATAGAGATTTGAAGATTGCAGGTTGAGTATTGAGTATTGAAAACTGTGAATTGAGGATATTCTATTGAGGATTGGGTTATTGATAACTGATTGTTGAGGACAGAGGGCTGAAGATTGAGGATTCAGGATTGAGGATTCGGGATTGAGGTTTGAGGACTGAGGATTGAGGGTTGAAGATTGAGCATTGAGGATTGAAAGCTGTGAATTGATGAAATTCTATTGAGGATTGAGGATTGAGGATTGAGGATTGAGGATTGAGGATTGAGGATGAGGGCTGAGGGTTGAGGATTGAGGTTTGAGGACTGAGGACTGAGGATTGAGGATTGAGTATTCAGGATTGAGGATTGAGGATTGAAGATTGAGGATTGGGTATTGAGGATTGAAGAATGAGGATTGAGGACTGAGGATTGAGAATTGAGAATTGAGGATTGAGGATTGAGGATTGAAGATTTATGATTGGGTATTGCCCATTGAAGAATGAGGATTGTGGATTGAGGATTGAGGATTGAAGATTGAGTATTGAAGATTGAAGACTGACGATTGAGGATTGAGGATTGAGGATTGAGTATTGAGGATTGAGGACTGAATATTGAGTATTGAGGATTGAAGATTGAGGATTGAGGTTTGGGGACTGAGGATTGAGGATTGAGGATTGAGGATTGGGGATTGAGTATTGAGGATTGAGTATTGAGGATTGAACATTGAGGATTGGCTATCGCGGATTGAACATTGAGGATTGAGGATTGCGGATTGAGTATTGAGAATTGAGTACTGAAGATTGTATATTGATGATTGGAGATTGAGGATTGGGGATAGAGGGTTGTGGATTGATGACGAGGACTGAGGGTTGAGTATTGATGTTTGACGTCTGAGGATCGAGGATTGAGGATCGAGAATTGAGGATTGAGGATTGAGGACTGAAGATTGAGGATTGGGTATTGAGGATTGAAGAATGAGGATTGAGGATTGAGGATTGAGGATTGAGGAATGAAGATTGAGGATTGAGGATTGAGGATTGAGGATTGAGGATTGAGGATTGAGGATGAGGGCTGAGGGTTGAGGATTGAGGTTTGAGGACTGAGGACTGAGGATTGAGGATTGAGTATTCAGGATTGAGGATTGAGGATTGAAGATTGAGGATTGGGTATTGAGGATTGAAGAATGAGGATTGAGGATTGAGGATTGAGGATTGAGGTTTGAGAACTGAGGATTGAGGATTGAAGATTGAGTATTGAGGATTGAAGATTGAGGATTGTGGGTTGAGGATTGAGGATTATGGATGAGAGCTGAGGGTTGAGGATTGAGGTTTGAGGACGGAAGACTGAGGATTGAGGATTGAGAAATGAGGATTGAGGATTGAGGGTTGATGATTGAGGATTGGGTATTGAGGATTGAAGAATGAGGATTGAGGATTTAGGATTGAGGATTGAGGAATGAAGATTGAGTATTGAGGATTGAAGATTGACGATTGAGGATTGAGGATTGAGTGTTGAGGATTGATGATTGAGGATTCAGGATTGAGGGTTGAGGATTGAAGATTGAGTATTGAGGATTGAAGATTGAGGATTGAGGATTGAGGATTGAGGATTGAGGTTTGAAGATTGAGGAGTGGGGACTGAGTTTTGAGTGTTGAGTAATGAGAATTGATGTTTGTGGATAGAGATCTGGAGATTGCAGATTGAGTATTGAGTATTGAAAACTGTGAATTGAGGATTTGCTATTGAGGATCGGGGATTGACAACTGATTGTAGAGGACTGAGGGCTGAAGATTGAGGATTCAGGATTGAGGATTCGGAATTGAGGTTTGAGGACTGAGGATTGAGGATTGAAGATTCAGTATTGAAGATTGAAGACTGACGATTGAGGATTGAGGATTGAGGATTGAGTATTGAGGATTGAGGACTGAATATTGAGTATTGAGGATTGAAGGTTGAGGATTCAGTTTTGTGGACTGAGGATTCAGGATTGAGGATTGAGGATTGAGGATTGAGGATTGAGGATTGAGAATTGAGGATTGAGGATTGAAGAGTGAGTATTGAGCATTGAAGATTGACGATTGGGGATTGAAGATTGAGGATTGACGATGAGGACTGTGGACTGAGGACTGAGGATTGAGGATTGATAATTGACGATTGAGGATTGAGGATTGAGGATCGTGAATTGAGGATTGAGGATTGAGGATTGAAGATTGAGGATTGGTAATTGAGGATTGAAGATTGAGGATTGAGGATTGAGGATTGAGGATCGAGTATTGAGGATTGAGGATTGAAGATTGAGTATTGATGATTGAAGATTGAGGATTGAGGAATGAGTATTGAGCATTGAAGATTGACGATTGAGGATTGAAGATTGAGGATTGACGATGAGGACTGAGGACTGAGGATTGAGGATTGAGAATTGAGGATTGAGGATCGAGGACTGAAGATTGAGGATTGGTAATTGAGTATTGAAGATTGAGGATTCTGGATTGAGTATTGAGGATTGAGGACTGAAGATTGTATATTGATGATTGAAGGTTGAGGATTGAGGATTGAGGGTTGTGGATTGAGGACGAGGACTGAGGGCTGAGTATTGATGTGTGAGGTCTGAGGATGGAGGATTCAGGATTGAGAATTGAGGATTGAGGATTGAGGATTGAAGATTGAGGATTTGGTATTGAGGATTGAAGAATGAGGATTGAGGATTGAGGACTGAGGATAGAGGATTGAGGATTGAGGATTGAGGATTGAGGATTGAGGATTGAGAATTGAGGATTGAGGATTGAAGATTGAGTATTGAGGGTTGAAGATTGAGGATTGAGGATTGAGGATTGAGGATTGAGGATTGAGGATTGAGGATTGAGGATTGAGAATTGAGGATTGAGGATTGAAGATTGAGTATTGAGCATTGACGATTGACGATTGGGGATTGAAGATTGAGGATTGACGATGAGGACTGAGGACAGAGGATTGTGGATTGAGAATTGAGGATTGACGATTGAGGATTGAGGAATGAAGATTGAGTATTGGGTATTGAGGATTGAAGAATGAGGATTGAAAATTGAGGATTGAGGATTGAGAATTGAGGATTGAGGATTGAGGATTGAAGACTGAGGATTGGGTATTGAGGATTGAGGAATGAGGATTGAGGATTGAGGGTTGAGGATTGAGGATTGTAAATTGAGTATTGAGGATTGAAGATTGACGATTGAGGATTGAGGATTGAGGATTGAGGATTGAACATTGAGGACTGAGTGTTGAGGGTTGAGTGATGAGTATTGATGTTTGTGGATACAGGTTTGAAGATTGCAGATTGAGTATTGAGTATTGAAAACTGTGAATTGAGGATATTCTATTGAGGATTGAGGATAGACAACTGATTGTTGAGGACTGAGGGTCGAGGATTGAGGATTCAGGATTGAGGATTCAGAATTGAGGTTTGAGGACTGAGGATTGAGGATTGAAGATTGAGTTTTGGGGATTGAAGGTTGAGGATTGAGGGTTGAGGATTGAGGATTGAAGGTTGCGTATTGGGTATTGAGGATTGAAGAATGAGGATTGAAGATTGAGGACTGAGGATTGAGAATTGAGGATTGAGGATTGAGGATTGAAGATTCAGGATTGGGTATTGAGGATTGAAGAATGAGGATTGAAAATTGAGGATTGAGGATTGAGAATTGAGGATTGAGGATTGAGGGTTGAGGATTGAGGATTGAGGATGAGGGCTGAGGGTTGAGGGTTGAGGTTTGAGGACTGAGGACTGAGGATTGAGGATTGAGGATTGAGGATTGAGGATTGAGGATTGAAGATTGAGGATTGGGTATTGAGGATTGAAGAATGAGGATTGAGGATTGAGGTCTGAGGATTGAGGATTGAAGATTGAGTATTCAGGATTGAAGATTGGCGATTGAGGATTGAGGATTGAGGATTGAGGATTGATGATTGAGGATTGAGGATTGAGGGTTGAGGATTGAAGACTGAGTATTGATGATTGAAGATTCAGGATTGAGAATTGAGCATTGAGGATTGGGGTTTGAGGTTTGAAGATTGAGGATTGGGGACTGAGTATTGATGGTTGAGTGATGAGAATTGATGTTTGTGGATAGAGATCTGAAGATTCCAGATTGAGTATTGAGAATTGAAAACTGTGAATTGAGGATATTCCATTGAGGATTGGGTTATTGATAACTGATTGTTGAGGACTGAGGGCTGAAGATTGAGGATTCAGGATTGAGGATTCGGGATTGAGGTTTGAGGACTGAGGATTGAGGGTTGAAGATTGAGCATTGCGGATTGGAAGCTGTGAATTGATGAAATTCTATTGAGGATTGAGGATTGAGGATTGAGGATTGAGGATTGAGGATGCGGGCTGAGGGTTGAGGATTGAGGTTTGAGGTCTGAGGACTGAGGATTGAGGATTGAGTGTTCAGGATTGAGGATTGAGGATTGAAGATTGAGGATTGGGTATTGAGCATTGAAGAATGAGGATTGAGGATTCAGGATTGAGGATTGAGGATTGAGGATTGAAGATTGGGTGTTCAGGATTGGAGGTTGACGATTGAGAATTGAGTTTTGAGGATCGAGGATTGAGGATTGAGGATTGAAGATTGAGTATTGAGGATTGAAGATTGAGGATTTGGGACTGAGTGTTGAGGATTGAGGTTTGAATATTGAGGATTGGGGACTGAGTGTTGAGGGTTGAGTGATGATAATTGATGTTTGTGGATAGAGATTTGAAGATTGCAGGTTGAGTATTGGGCATTGAAAACTGTGAATTGATGATAGTCTATTGAGGATTGAGGATTGACATCTGATTGTTGAGGACCCAGGGCTGAAGATTGAGGATTCAGGATTGAGGATTCGGGATTGAGGTTTGAGGACTGAGGATTGAGGATTGAAGATTGAGTATTGAGGATTGAGGATTGAGGATTGAGGATTGAAGAATGAGGATTGGGGCTTGAGGATTGAGGATTGAGGATTGAAGATTGAGTATTGAGGATTGAAGATTGACGATTGAGGATTGAGTGTTGAGGATTGAGGATTGAGGATTGATGATTGAGGATTGAGGATTGAGGGTTGAGGTTTGAAGATTGAGGATTGGGGACTGAGTATTGAGGGTTGAGTGATGAGAATTGATATTTGTGGATAGAGATCTGAAGATTGCAGATGGAGTATTTAGTATTGAAAACTGTGAATTGAGGATACTCTATTGAGGATTGAAGATTGACAACTGATCGTTGAGGACTCAGGGCTGAAGGTTGAGGATCCAGGATTGAGGTTTGACGACTGATTGTAGAGGCCTTAGGGCCGAAGATTGAGGATTCAGGATTGAGGATTCAGAATTGAGGTTTGAGAACTGAGGATTGAGGATTGAAGATTGAGTATTGAGGATTGAAGATTGAGGATTGTGGGTTGAGGATTGAGGATTATGGATGAGGGCTGAGGGTTGTGGATTGAGGTTTGAGGACGGAAGACTGAGGATTGAGGATTGAGAATTGAGGATTGAGGATTGAGAATTGAAGATTGAGGATTGCGTATTGAGGATTGAACATTGAGGATTGAGGGATGAGGATTGAGGATTGAGGATTGAGGATTGCAGATTGAGGATTCGGTATTGACGATGGAAGTATGAGGATTGAGGATTGAGGATTGAGGATTGAGGATTGCAGATTGAGTATAGAGGATTGAAGGTTGAGGATTGAGTATTGAGGATTGAGGATTGAGGATTGAGGATTAAAGATTGAGGATTGAGAATTGGGTATTGAGGATTGAAGAATGAGGATTGAGGTGTGAGGATTGAGGATTGAGGATTGAAGATTGAGTATTGAGGATTGAAGATTGAGGATTGAGGATTGAGGATTGAGGATTGAGGATTGAACATTGAGGACGGAGTGTTGAGGGTTGAGTGATGAGGATTGATGTTTGTGGATACAGGTTTGAAGATTGCAGATTGAGTATTGAGTATTGAAAACTGTGAATTGAGGATATTCTATTGAGGATTGAGGATTGACAACTGATTGTTGAGGACTGAGGGCCGAGGATTGAGGATTCAGGATTGAGGATTGAGGATTGAGGATTGAGGATTGAGGATTGAGAATTGAGGATTGAGGATTGAAGATTGAGTATTGAGCATTGAAGATTGACGAATGATGATTGAAGATTGAGGATTGACGATGAGGACTGAGGACTGAGGATTGAGGATTGAGAATTGAGGAATGAGTATTGAGGATTGAAGATTGAGGATTGGGTATTGAGGATTGACGAATGAGGATTGAGTATTGAGGATTGAGGACTGAAGATTGTATATTGATGATTGAAGGTTGAGGATTGAGGATTGAGGATTGAAGATTGAGGATTGGGGACTGAGTGTTGAGGGTTGAGTGATGAGAATTGATGTTTGTGGATAGAGATTTGAAGATTGCAGATTGAGTATTGCGTATTGAAGACTCTGATCTGAGGATATTCTATTGAGGATTGAGGATTGACAACTGATTGTTGAGGACTGAGGGCCGAAGAATTAGGATTCAGGATTGAGGATTCAGGATTGAGAATTGAGAATTGAGGATTCAGGATTGAGGATTGAGGATTGAGTATTGAGGATTGAGGATTGAAGATTGAGTATTCAGGATTGAAGACTGAGGATTGATGTTTGGGGACTGAGGATTGAGGATTGAGGATTGAGGAATGAAGATTGAGGATTGAGGATTGAGGATTGAGGATTGAAGATTGAGTATTGAGGATTGAAGATTGAGGATTGAGGATTGAAGATTGACTATTGAGGATTGAAGGTTGAGGATTGAGTATTGAGGGTTGAACATTGAGGATTGGGTATCGCGGATTGAACATTGAGGATTGAGGATTGCGGATTGAGTATTGAGGATTGAGGACCGAAGATTGTATATTGATGATTGAAGATTGAGGATTGGGGATAGAGGGTTGTGGATTGATGACGAGGACTGAGGGTTGAGTATTGATGTTTGAGGTCTGAGGATCGAGGATTGAGGATTGAGAATTGAGGATTGAGGATTGAGGACTGAAGATTGAGGATTGGGTATTGAGGATTGAAGAATGAGGATTGAGGATTGAGGATTGAGGATTGAGGAATGAAGATTGAGGATTGAGGATTGAGGATTGAGGATTGAAGATTGAGTATTGAGGATTGAAGATTGAGGATTGAGGTTTGAGGATTGAGGATTGAGGATGGAAGATTGAGGATTGGGGACTCAGTGTTGAGGGTTGGGTGATGAGAATTGATGCCTGTGGATAGAGATTTGAAGATTGCAGAATGAGTATTGCGTATGGAAAACTCTGAACTGAGGATATTCTGTTGAGGATTGAGGATTGACAACTAATTGTTGAGGACTGAGGGCCGAAGATTGAGGATTCAGGATTGAGGATTCAGGATTGAGGTTTGAGGACTGAGGATTGAGGATTGAGGATTGAGTATTGAAGATTGAGTATTGATGACTGAGGATTGAGGATTGAGGTTTGAGGATTGAGGATTGAGGATTGAGAATTGAGGACTGAGGATTGAAGATTGAGTATTGAGCATTGAAGATATACGATTGAGGATTGAAGATTGAGGATTGACGGTGACGACTGAGGACTGAGGATTGAGGACTGAGAATTGAGTATTGAGGATTGAGGATTGAGGATTGAAGATTGAGTATTGGGTATTGAGGATTGAAGAATGAGGATTGAAAATTGAGGATTGAGGATTGAGAATTGAGGATTGAGGATTGAGGGTTGAGGATTGAGGATTGAGGATGAGGGCTGAGGGATGAGGATTGAGGTTTGAGGACTGAGGACTGAGGATTGAGGATTGAGGATTGAGGATTGAGGATTGAGGATTGAAGATTGAGGATTGGGTATTGAGGATTGAAGAATGAGGATTGAGGATTGAGGTCTGAGGATTGAGGATTGAAGATTGAGTATTGAGGATTGAAGATTGGCGATTGAGGATTGAGGATTGAGGATTGAGGATTGATGATTGAGGATTGAGGATTGAGGGTTGAGGATTGAAGACTGAGTATTGAGGATTGAGGATTGAGGATTGAGAATTGAGGATTGAGGATTGGGGTTTGAGGTTTGAAGATTGAGGATTGGGGACTGAGTATTGATGGTTGAGTGATGAGAATTGATGTTTGTGGATAGAGATCTGAAGATTCCAGATTGAGTATTGAGTATTGAAAACTGTGAATTGAGGATATTCCATTGAGGATTGGGAATTCACAGCTGATTGTTGAGCACTAAGGGCTGAAGATTGAGGATTCAGGATTGAGGATTCGGGATTGAGGTCTGAGGACTGAGGACTGAGGATTGAAGGTTGAGTATTGAGGATTGAAGATTGAGTATTCAGGATTGGAGATTGGCGATTGAGGATTGTGTATAGAGGATCGAGTATTGAGGATTGAGGATTGAAGATTGAGTATTGAGGATTGAAGGTTTAGGATTGGGGACTGAGTGTTGAGGATTGAGGATTGAAGATTGAGGATTGGGGACTGAGTGATGAGGGTTGAGTGATGAGAATTGATGTTTGTGGATAGAGATTTGAAGATTGCAGGTTGAGTATTGAGTATTGAAAACTGTGAATTGAGGATATTCTATTGAGGATTGGGTTATTGATAACTGATTGTTGAGGACAGAGGGCTGAAGATTGAGGATTCAGGATTGAGGATTCGGGATTGAGGTTTGAGGACTGAGGATTGAGGGTTGAAGATTGAGCATTGAGGATTGAAAGCTGTGAATTGATGAAATTCTATTGAGGATTGAGGATTGAGGATTGAGGATTGAGGATTGAGGATTGAGGATGAGGGCTGAGGGTTGAGGATTGAGGTTTGAGGACTGAGGACTGAGGATTGAGGATTGAGTATTCAGGATTGAGGATTGAGGATTGAAGATTGAGGATTGGGTATTGAGGATTGAAGAATGAGGATTGAGGACTGAGGATTGAGAATTGAGAATTGAGGATTGAGGATTGAGGATTGAAGATTTATGATTGGGTATTGCCCATTGAAGAATGAGGATTGTGGATTGAGGATTGAGGATTGAAGATTGAGTATTGAAGATTGAAGACTGACGATTGAGGATTGAGGATTGAAGATTGAGTATTGAAGATTGAAGACTGACGATTGAGGATTGAGGATTGAGGATTGAGTATTGAGGATTGAGGACTGAATATTGAGTATTGAGGATTGAAGGTTGAGGATTCAGTTTTGTGGACTGAGGATTCAGGATTGAGGATTGAGGATTGAGGATTGAGGATTGAGGATTGAGAATTGAGGATTGAGGATTGAAGAGTGAGTATTGAGCATTGAAGATTGACGATTGGGGATTGAAGATTGAGGATTGACGATGAGGACTGTGGACTGAGGACTGAGGATTGAGGATTGATAATTGACGATTGAGGATTGAGGATTGAGGATCGTGAATTGAGGATTGAGGATTGAGGATTGAAGATTGAGGATTGGTAATTGAGGATTGAAGATTGAGGATTGAGGATTGAGGATTGAGGATCGAGTATTGAGGATTGAGGATTGAAGATTGAGTATTGATGATTGAAGATTGAGGATTGAGGAATGAGTATTGAGCATTGAAGATTGACGATTGAGGATTGAAGATTGAGGATTGACGATGAGGACTGAGGACTGAGGATTGAGGATTGAGAATTGAGGATTGAGGATCGAGGACTGAAGATTGAGGATTGGTAATTGAGTATTGAAGATTGAGGATTCTGGATTGAGTATTGAGGATTGAGGACTGAAGATTGTATATTGATGATTGAAGGTTGAGGATTGAGGATTGAGGGTTGTGGATTGAGGACGAGGACTGAGGGCTGAGTATTGATGTGTGAGGTCTGAGGATGGAGGATTCAGGATTGAGAATTGAGGATTGAGGATTGAGGATTGAAGATTGAGGATTTGGTATTGAGGATTGAAGAATGAGGATTGAGGATTGAGGACTGAGGATAGAGGATTGAGGATTGAGGATTGAGGATTGAGGATTGAGGATTGAGAATTGAGGATTGAGGATTGAAGATTGAGTATTGAGGGTTGAAGATTGAGGATTGAGGATTGAGGATTGAGGATTGAGGATTGAGGATTGAGGATTGAGGATTGAGAATTGAGGATTGAGGATTGAAGATTGAGTATTGAGCATTGACGATTGACGATTGGGGATTGAAGATTGAGGATTGACGATGAGGACTGAGGACAGAGGATTGTGGATTGAGAATTGAGGATTGACGATTGAGGATTGAGGAATGAAGATTGAGTATTGGGTATTGAGGATTGAAGAATGAGGATTGAAAATTGAGGATTGAGGATTGAGAATTGAGGATTGAGGATTGAGGATTGAAGACTGAGGATTGGGTATTGAGGATTGAGGAATGAGGATTGAGGATTGAGGGTTGAGGATTGAGGATTGTAAATTGAGTATTGAGGATTGAAGATTGACGATTGAGGATTGAGGATTGAGGATTGAGGATTGAACATTGAGGACTGAGTGTTGAGGGTTGAGTGATGAGTATTGATGTTTGTGGATACAGGTTTGAAGATTGCAGATTGAGTATTGAGTATTGAAAACTGTGAATTGAGGATATTCTATTGAGGATTGAGGATAGACAACTGATTGTTGAGGACTGAGGGTCGAGGATTGAGGATTCAGGATTGAGGATTCAGAATTGAGGTTTGAGGACTGAGGATTGAGGATTGAAGATTGAGTTTTGGGGATTGAAGGTTGAGGATTGAGGGTTGAGGATTGAGGATTGAGGATGAGGGCTGAGGGTTGAGGATTGAGGTTTGAGGACTGAGGACTGAGGATTGAGGATTGAGAATTGAGGATTGAGGATTGAGGATTGAAGATTGAGGATTGGGTATTGAGGATTGAAGAATGAGTATTGAGGATTGAGGATTGAGGATTGAGGATTGAGGATTGGGTATTGAGGGTTGAACATTGAGGATTGAGGGATGAGGATTGAGGATTGAGGATTTAGGATTGAAGATTGAGGATTCGGTAGTGAGGATTGAGGACTGACGACTGATGATTGAGAATTGAGGATTGAGGATTGAGAATTGAGGATTGAGGATTGAAGGTTGAGTATTGAGGATTGAAGATTGAGGATTGAGGATTGAGGATTGAGGATTGACGATGAGGGCTGAGGGTTGGGGATTGAGGTTTGAGAATTGAGGATTGAGGATTGAGGATTGAAGGTTGCGTATTGGGTATTGAGGATTGAAGAATGAGGATTGAAGATTGAGGACTGAGGATTGAGAATTGAGGATTGAGGATTGAGGATTGAAGATTCAGGATTGGGTATTGAGGATTGAAGAATGAGGATTGAAAATTGAGGATTGAGGATTGAGAATTGAGGATTGAGGATTGAGGGTTGAGGATTGAGGATTGAGGATGAGGGCTGAGGGTTGAGGGTTGAGGTTTGAGGACTGAGGACTGAGGATTGAGGATTGAGGATTGAGGATTGAGGATTGAGGATTGAAGATTGAGGATTGGGTATTGAGGATTGAAGAATGAGGATTGAGGATTGAGGTCTGAGGATTGAGGATTGAAGATTGAGTATTCAGGATTGAAGATTGGCGATTGAGGATTGAGGATTGAGGATTGAGGATTGATGATTGAGGATTGAGGATTGAGGGTTGAGGATTGAAGACTGAGTATTGATGATTGAAGATTCAGGATTGAGAATTGAGCATTGAGGATTGGGGTTTGAGGTTTGAAGATTGAGGATTGGGGACTGAGTATTGATGGTTGAGTGATGAGAATTGATGTTTGTGGATAGAGATCTGAAGATTCCAGATTGAGTATTGAGAATTGAAAACTGTGAATTGAGGATATTCCATTGAGGATTGGGTTATTGATAACTGATTGTTGAGGACTGAGGGCTGAAGATTGAGGATTCAGGATTGAGGATTCGGGATTGAGGTTTGAGGACTGAGGATTGAGGGTTGAAGATTGAGCATTGCGGATTGGAAGCTGTGAATTGATGAAATTCTATTGAGGATTGAGGATTGAGGATTGAGGATTGAGGATTGAGGATGCGGGCTGAGGGTTGAGGATTGAGGTTTGAGGTCTGAGGACTGAGGATTGAGGATTGAGTGTTCAGGATTGAGGATTGAGGATTGAAGATTGAGGATTGGGTATTGAGCATTGAAGAATGAGGATTGAGGATTCAGGATTGAGGATTGAGGATTGAGGATTGAAGATTGGGTGTTCAGGATTGGAGGTTGACGATTGAGAATTGAGTTTTGAGGATCGAGGATTGAGGATTGAGGATTGAAGATTGAGTATTGAGGATTGAAGATTGAGGATTTGGGACTGAGTGTTGAGGATTGAGGTTTGAATATTGAGGATTGGGGACTGAGTGTTGAGGGTTGAGTGATGATAATTGATGTTTGTGGATAGAGATTTGAAGATTGCAGGTTGAGTATTGGGCATTGAAAACTGTGAATTGATGATAGTCTATTGAGGATTGAGGATTGACATCTGATTGTTGAGGACCCAGGGCTGAAGATTGAGGATTCAGGATTGAGGATTCGGGATTGAGGTTTGAGGACTGAGGATTGAGGATTGAAGATTGAGTATTGAGGATTGAGGATTGAGGATTGAGGATTGAAGAATGAGGATTGGGGCTTGAGGATTGAGGATTGAGGATTGAAGATTGAGTATTGAGGATTGAAGATTGACGATTGAGGATTGAGTGTTGTGGATTGAGGATTGAGGATTGATGATTGAGGATTGAGGATTGAGGGTTGAGGTTTGAAGATTGAGGATTGGGGACTGAGTATTGAGGGTTGAGTGATGAGAATTGATATTTGTGGATAGAGATCTGAAGATTGCAGATGGAGTATTTAGTATTGAAAACTGTGAATTGAGGATACTCTATTGAGGATTGAAGATTGACAACTGATCGTTGAGGACTCAGGGCTGAAGGTTGAGGATCCAGGATTGAGGTTTGACGACTGATTGTAGAGGCCTTAGGGCCGAAGATTGAGGATTCAGGATTGAGGATTCAGAATTGAGGTTTGAGAACTGAGGATTGAGGATTGAAGATTGAGTATTGAGGATTGAAGATTGAGGATTGTGGGTTGAGGATTGAGGATTATGGATGAGGGCTGAGGGTTGTGGATTGAGGTTTGAGGACGGAAGACTGAGGATTGAGGATTGAGAATTGAGGATTGAGGATTGAGAATTGAAGATTGAGGATTGCGTATTGAGGATTGAACATTGAGGATTGAGGGATGAGGATTGAGGATTGAGGATTGAGGATTGCAGATTGAGGATTCGGTATTGACGATGGAAGTATGAGGATTGAGGATTGAGGATTGAGGATTGAGGATTGCAGATTGAGTATAGAGGATTGAAGGTTGAGGATTGAGTATTGAGGATTGAGGATTGAGGATTGAGGATTAAAGATTGAGGATTGAGAATTGGGTATTGAGGATTGAAGAATGAGGATTGAGGTGTGAGGATTGAGGATTGAGGATTGAAGATTGAGTATTGAGGATTGAAGATTGAGGATTGAGGATTGAGGATTGAGGATTGAGGATTGAACATTGAGGACTGAGTGTTGAGGGTTGAGTGATGAGGATTGATGTTTGTGGATACAGGTTTGAAGATTGCAGATTGAGTATTGAGTATTGAAAACTGTGAATTGAGGATATTCTATTGAGGATTGAGGATTGACAACTGATTGTTGAGGACTGAGGGCCGAGGATTGAGGATTCAGGATTGAGGATTCAGAATTGAGGTTTGAGGACTGAGGATTGAGTATTGGGGATTGAAGGTTGAGGATTGAGGGTTGATGATTGAGGATTGAGGATGAGGGCTGAGGGTTGAGGTTTGAGGTTTGAGGACTGAGGACTGAGGATTGAGGATTGAGAATTGAGGATTGAGGATTGAGGATTGAAGATTGAGGATTGGGTATTGAGGATTGAAGAATGAGTATTGAGGATTGAGGATTGAGGATTGAGGATTGAGGATTGGGTATTGAGGGTTGAACATTGAGGATTGAGGGATGAGGATTGAGGATTGAGGATTTAGGATTGAAGACTGAGGATTCGGTAGTGAGGATTGAGGACTGACTACTGATGATTGAGAATTGAGGATTGAGGATTGAGGATTGAAGATTGAGGATTGGGTATTGAGGATTGAAGAATGAGTATTGAGGATTGAGGATTGAGGATTGAGGATTGAGGATTGGGTATTGAGGGTTGAACATTGAGGATTGAGGATTGAGAATTGAGGATTGAGGATTGAAGGTTGAGTATTGAGGATTAAAGACTGAGGATTGGGGATTGAGGATTGAGGATTGACGATGAGGGCTGAGGGTTGGGGATTGAGGTTTGAGGTCTGAGGACTGAGGATTGAGGATTGAGAATTGAGGATTGAGGATTGAGGATTGAAGATTGAGTATTGGGTATTGAGGATTGAAGAATGAGGATTGAAGATTGAGGACTGAGGATTGAGAATTGAGGATTGAGGATTGAGGATTGAAGATTGAGGATTGGGTATTGAGGATTGAAGAATGAGGATTGAGGAGTGAGGATTGATGATTGAGGGTTGACGATTGAGTATTGAGGATTGACGATTTACGATTGAGGATTGAGGATTGAGGATTGAGGAATGAATATTGAGGACTAAGTGTTGAGGGTTGAGTGATGAGAATTGATGTTTGTGGATAGAGGTTTGAAGATTGCAGATTGAGTATTGAGTATTAAAAACTGTGAATTGAGGATATTCTATTGAGGATTGAGGATTGACAACTGATTGTTGAGGAATGAGTGCCGAAGATTGAGGATTCAGGGTTGAGGATTCAGAATTGAGGTTTGAGGACTGAGGATTGAGGATTGCAGATTGAGTATTGTGGATTGAGGATTGAAGATTGAGTATTGAGGATTGAAGATTGAGGGTTGAGGATTATGGATTGAAGATTGAGGATTTGGGACTGTGGATGGAGGATTGAGGATCGAGGATTGAAGATTGACTATTGAGGATTGAAGGTTGAGGATTGAGGATTGAGGATTGAGGATTGAGGATGTGGGCTGAGGATTGAGGATTGAGGTTTGAGGACTGAGGACTGAGGATTGAGGATTGAGAATTGAGGATTGAGGATTGAGGATTGAAGATTTATGATTGGGTATTGCGGATTGAAGAATGAGGATTGTGGATTGAGGATTGAGGATTGAAGATTGAGTATTGAAGATTGAAGACCGACGATTGAGGATTGAGGATTGAGGATTGAGTATTGAGGATTGAGGACTGAATATTGAGTATTGAGGATTGAAGATTGAGGATTGAGGTTTGGGGACTGAGGATTGAGGATTGAGGATTGAGGATTGGGGATTGAGTATTGAGGATTGAGTATTGAGGGTTGAACATTGAGGATTGGGTTTCGCGGATTGAACATTGAGGATTGAGGATTGCGGATTGAGTATTGAGGATTGAGGACTGAAGATTGTATATTGATGATTGAAGATTGAGGATTGGGGATAGAGGGTTGTGGATTGATGACGAGGACTGAGGGTTGAGTATTGATGTTTGAGGTCTGAGGATCGAGGATTGAGGATTGAGAATTGAGGATTGAGGATTGAGTATTGAGGATTGAAGATTGAGTATTCAGGATTGGAGATTGGCGATTGAGGATTGAGGATTGAGGATTGAGGATTGAGGATTGAGGATTGAGAATTGAGGACTGAGGATTGAAGATTGAGTATTGAGCATTGAAGATTGACGATTGAGGATTGAAGATTGAGGATTGACGGTGAGGACTGATGACTGAGGATTGAGGATTGAGAATTGTGTATTGAGGATCGAGGATTGAGGATTGAAGATTGAGTATTGGGTATTGAGTATTGAAGAATGAGGATTGAAAATTGAGGATTGAGGATTGAGAATTGAGGATTGAGGATTGAGGATTGCAGATTGAGGATACGGTATTGAGGATTGAAGAATGAGGATTGAGGTTTGAGGATTGAGGATTGAAGATTGTGTATTGAGGATTGAAGATTGACGATTGAGGATTGAGGGCAGAGGATTGAGGGTTGAACTTTGAGGACTGAGTGTTGAGGTTTGAGTGATGAGAATTGATGTTTGTGGATAGAGGTTTGAAGATTGCAGATTGAGTATTGAGTATTGAAAACTGTGAATTGAGGATATTCTATTGAGGATTGAGGATTGACAACCGATTGTTGAGGACTGAGGGCCGAAGATTGAGGATTCAGGATTTAGGATTCAGAATTGAGGTTTGAGGATTGAGGATTGAGGATTGAAGATTGAGTATTGGGGATTGAAGATTGAGGATTGAGGGTTGAGGATTGAGGATTGAGGATGAGGGCTGAGGGTTGAGGATAGATGTTTGAGGACCGTGGACTGAGGATTGAGGATTGAGGATTGAGGATTGAGGATTGAGGATTGAAGATTGAGGATTGGGTATTGAGGATTGAAGAATGAGGATTGAGGACTTAGGATTGAGGATTGAGAATTGATTATTGAGGGTTGAGGATTGAGGATTGAAGATTGAGTATTGGGTATTGAGGATTGAAGAATGAGGATTGAAAATTGAGGATTGAGGATTAGGAATTGAGGATTGAGGATTGAGTGTTTAGGATTGAGGATTGTAGATGAGGGCTGAGGGTTGAGGATTGAGGTTTGAGGACTGAGGACTGAGGATTGAGGATTGAGGATTGAGGATTGAGGATTGAGGATTGAAGATTGAGGATTGGGTATTGAGGATTGAAGAATGAGGATTGAGGATTGAGGTTTGAGGATTGAGGATTGAAGATTGAGTATTGAGGATTGAAGATTGGCGATTGAGGATTGAGGATTGAGGATTGAGGATTGATGATTGAGGATTGAGGATTGGGTGTTGAGGATTGAAGACTGAGTATTGAGGATTGAAGATTGAGGATTGAGGATTGAGGATTGAGGATTGGGGTTTGAGGTTTGAAGATTGAGGATTGGGGACTGAGTATTGATGGTTGAGTGATGAGAATTGATGTTTGTGGGTAGAGATCTGAAGATTCCAGATTGAGTATTGAGTATTGAAAACTGTGAATTGAGGATATTCCATTGAGGATTGGGTATTCACAACTGATTGTTGAGCACTGAGGGCTGAAGATTGAGGATTTAGGATTGAGGATTCGGGATTGAGGTTTGAGGACTAAGGACTGAGGATAGAAAGTTGCGTATTGAGGATTGAATATTGAGTATTCAGGATTGGAGATTGGCGATTCAGGAGTGAGGATAGAGGATCGAGTATTGAGGATTGAGGATTGAAGATTGAGGATTGATGTTTGAAGGTTGAGGACTGAGGACTGAGGATTGAGGATTGAGAATTGATTATTGAGGATTGAGGATTGAGGATTGAAGATTGAGTATTGGGTATTGAGGATTGAAGAATGAGGATTGAAAATTGAGGATTGAAGATTGAGTATTGAGCATTGAAGATTGACGATTGAGGATTGAAGATTGAGGATTGACGGTGAGGACTGAGGACTGAGGATTGAGGATTTAGAATTGAGTATTGAGGATTAAGGATTGAGGATTGAAGATTGAGTATTGGGTATTGAGGATTGAAGAATGAGGATTGAAAATTGAGGATTGAGGATTAGGAATTGAGGATTGAGGATTGAGTGTTTAGGATTGAGGATTGTAGATGAGGGCTGAGGGTTGAGGATTGAGGTTTGAGGACTGAGGACTGAGGATTGAGGATTGAGGATTGAGGATTGAGGATTGAGGATTGAAGATTGAGGATTGGGTATTGAGGATTGAAGAATGAGGATTGAGGATTGAGGTTTGAGGATTGAGGATTGAAGATTGAGTATTGAGGATTGAAGATTGGCGATTGAGGATTGAGGATTGAGGATTGAGGATTGATGATTGAGGATTGAGGATTGGGTGTTGAGGATTGAAGACTGAGTATTGAGGATTGAAGATTGAGGATTGAGGGTTGAGGATTGAGGATTGGGGTTTGAGGTTTGAAGATTGAGGATTGGGGACTGAGTATTGATGGTTGAGTGATGAGAATTGCTGTTTGTGGGTAGAGATCTGAAGATTCCAGATTGAGTATTGAGTATTGAAAACTGTGAATTGAGGATATTCCATTGAGGATTGGGTATTCACAACTGATTGTTGAGCACTGAGGGCTGAAGATTGAGGATTTAGGATTGAGGATTCGGGATTGAGGTTTGAGGACTAAGGACTGAGGATAGAAAGTTGAGTATTGAGGATTGAATATTGAGTATTCAGGATTGGAGATTCGCGATTCAGGAGTGAGGATAGAGGATCGAGTATTGAGGATTGAGGATTGAAGCTTGAGTATTGAGGAATGAAGATTGACGATTGAGGATTGAGGATTGAGGATTGAGGATTGAGGATTGATGATTGAGGATTGATGTTTGAAGGTTGAGGATGGGGGACTGATTGTTGAGGATTGAGGATTGAAGATTGAGGATTGGGGACTGAGTGTTGAGGGTTGTGTGATGAGAACTGATGTTTGTGGATAGAGATTTGAAGATTGCAGGTTGAGTATTGAGTATTGAAAACTGTGAATTGAGGATATTCTATGGAGGATTGGGTTACTGATAACTGATTGTTGAGGACTGAGGGCTGAAGATTGAGGATTCAGGATTGAGGATTCGGGATTGAGGTTTGAGGACTGAGGATTGAGGGTTGAAGATTGAGCATTGAGGATTGAAAACTGTGAATTGATGAAATTCTATTGAGGATTGAGGATTGAGGATTGAGGATTGAGGATGAGGGCTGAGGGTTGAGGATAGAGGTTTGAGGACTGAGGACTGAGGATTGAGGATTGAGTATTCAGGATTGAGGGTTGAGGATTGAAGATTGAGGATTGGGTATTGAGGATTGAAGAATGAGGATTGAGGATTGAGGATTGAGGATTGAGGATTGAGGATTGAAGGTTGGGTGTTCAGGATTGGAGATTGACGATTGAGGATTGAGTATTGAGGATCGAGGATTGAGGATTGAGGATTGAAGATTGAGTACTGAGGATTGAAGATTGAAGATTTGGGACTGAGTGTTGAGGATTGAAGTTTGAATATTGAGGATTGGGGACTGATTGTTGAGGGTTGAGTGATGATAATTGATGTTTGTGGATAGAGGTTTGAAGATTGCAGATTGAGTATTGAGTATTGAAAACTGTGAATTGAGGGTATTCTATTGAGGATTGAGGATTGACAACTGATCGTTGAGGACTCAGGGCTGAAGGTTGAGGATCCAGGATTGAGGTTTGACTACTGTTTGTAGAGGCCTGAGGGCCGAAGGTTGAGGATTCAGGATTGAGGATTCAGAATTGAGGTTTGAGGACTGAGGATTGAGGATTGAAGATTGAGTATTGAGGATTGAAGATTGAGGATTGTGGGTTGAGGATTGAGGATTATGGATGAGGGCTGAGGGTTGAGGATTGAGGTTTGCGGACTGAAGACTGAGGATTGAGGATTGAGAATTGAGGATTGAGGATTGAGGATTGAAGATTGAGGATTGGGTATTGAGGATTGAAGAATGAGGATTGAGGATTTAGGATTGGGGATTGAGGATTGAAGATTGAGTATTGAGGATTGAAGATTGACGATTGAGGATTGAGTATTGAGTGCTGAGGATTGATGATTGAGGATTCAGAATTGAGGGTTGAGGATTGAAGATTGAGTATTGAGGATTGAAGATTGAGGATTGAGGACTGAGGATTGAGGATTGAAGATTGAGGATTGAAGATTGAGGATTGAGCATTGATGATTGAAGATTGAGGATTGGGGATTGAGGACTGAGGATTGAAGATTGAGTATTAAGGATTGAAGACTGACGATTGAGGATTGAGTATTGAGGATTGAGGATTGAGGATTGAAGATTGAGTATTGGGTATTGAGTATTGAAGAATGAGGATTGAAAATTGAGGATTGAGGATAGAGAATTGAGGATTGAGGATTGAGTATTGAAGATTGAGGATTCGGTATTGAGGATTGAAGAATGAGGATTGAGGGTTGAGGATTGAGGATTGAAGATTGAGTATTGAGGATTGAAGGTTGACGATTGAGGATTGAGGGCAGAGGATTGATGATTGAGGATTCAGGATTGAGGGTTGAGGATTGAAGATTGAGTATTGAGGATTGATGATTGAGGATTGATGATTGAGGATTGAGGATTGAGGATTGAGGATTGAGGTTTGAAGATTGAGGACTGGGGACTGAGTATTGAGGGATGAGTAATGAGAATTGATGTTTGTGGATAGAGATCTGGAGATTGCAGATTGAGTATTGAGTATTGAAAACTGTGAATTGAGGATATTCTATTGAGGATTGGGTTATTGACAACTGATTGTTGAGGACTGAGGGCTGAAGATTGAGGATTCAGGATAGAGGACTCGGGATTGAGGTTTGAGGACTGAGGATTGAGGGTTGAAGATTGAGCTTTGAGGATTAAAAACTGTGAATTGATGAAATTCTATTGAGGATTGAGGATTGAGGATTGAGGATGAGGGCTGAGGGTTGAGGATTGAGGTTTGAGGACTGAGGACTGAGGATTGAGGATTGAGAATTGTGGATTGAGGATTGAGGATTAAAGATTGACGATTGTGAATTGGGTATTGAGGATTGAAGAATGAGGGTTGAGGTGTGAGGATTGAGGATTGAGGATTGAAGATTGAGTATTGAGGATTGAAGACTGACGATTGAGGATTGAGGATTGAGGATTGAGGATTGAGGATTGAGGATTGAGGATTGAGGATTGAGGATTGAGAATTGAGGATTGAGAATTGAGTATTGAGGATTGAGGATTGAGGATTGAAGATTGAGTATTGGTTATTGAGGATTGAAGAATGAGAATTGAAAATTGAGGATTGAGGATTGAGAATTGAGGATTGAGGATTGAGGATTGAAGATTGAGGATTGGGTATTGAGGACTGAAGAATGAGGATTGAGGATTGAGGTTTGAGAATTTAGGATTGAAGATTGAGTATTGAGGATTGAAGATTGGCGATTGAGGATTGAGGATTGAGGATTGATGATTGAGGATTGAGGATTGAGGGTTGAGGATTGAGGATTGAACTTTGAGGGCTGAGTGTTAAGGGTTGAGTGATGAGAATTGATGTTTGTGGATAGAGGTTTGAAGATTGCAGATTGAGTATTGAGTATTGAAAACTGTGAATTGAGGGTATTCTATTGAGGATTGAGGATTGACAACCGATTGTTGAGGACTGAGGGCCGAAGATTGAGGATTCAGGATTGAGGATTCAGAATTGAGGTTTGAGGACTGAGGATTGAGGATTGAAGATTGAGTATTCGGGATTGAAGATTGAGGATTGAGGGTTGAGGATTGACGATTGAGGATGAGGGCTGAGGGTTGAGGATAGAGGTTTGAGGACTGTGGACTGAGGATTGAGGATTGAGGATTGAGGATTGAGGATTGAGGATTGAAGATTGAGGATTGGGTATTGAGGATTGAAGAATGAGGATTGAGGATTTAGGATTGAGGATTGCGGATTGAAGATTGAGTATTGAGGATTGAAGATTGACGATTGAGGATTGAGGATTGAGTGTGGAGGATTGATGATTGAGGATTCAGGATTGAGGATTGAGGATTGAAGATTGAGTATTGAGGATTGATGATTGAGGATTGAGGATTGAGGATTGAGGATTGAGGTTTGAAGATTGAGGACTGGGGACTGAGTATTGAGGGTTGAGTAATGAGAATTGATGTTTGTGGATAGAGATCTGGAGATTGCAGATTGAGTATTGAGTATTGAAAACTGTGAATTGAGGATATTCTATTGAGGATTGGGTTATTGACAACTGATTGTTGAGGACTGAGGGCCGAAGATTGAGGATTCAGGATTGAGGATTCAGAATTGAGCTTTGAGGACTGAGGATTGAGGATTGAAGATTGAGTATTCGGGATTGAAGATTGAGGATTGAGGGTTGAGGATTGAGGATTGAGGATGAGGGCTGAGGGTTGAGGATAGAGGTTTGAGGACTGTGGACTGAGGATTGAGGATTGAGGATTGAGTATTGAGGATTGAGGATTGAAGATTCAGGATTGGGTATTGAGGATTGAAGAATGAGGATTGAGGATATAGGATTGAGGATTGCGGATTGAAGATTGAGTATTGAGGATTGAAGATTGACGATTGAGGATTGAGGATTGAGTGTTGAGGATTGATGATTGAGGATTCAGGATTGAGGGTTGAGGATTGAAGATTGAGTATTGAGGATTGATGATTGAGGATTGAGGATTGAGGATTGAGGATTGAGGTTTGAAGATTGAGGACTGGGGACTGAGTATTGAGGGATGAGTAATGAGAATTGATGTTTGTGGATAGAGATCTGGAGATTGCAGATTGAGTATTGAGTATTGAAAACTGTGAATTGAGGATATTCTATTGAGGATTGGGTTATTGACAACTGATTGTTGAGGACTGAGGGCTGAAGATTGAGGATTCAGGATAGAGGACTCGGGATTGAGGTTTGAGGACTGAGGATTGAGGGTTGAAGATTGAGCATTGAGGATTAAAAACTGTGAATTGATGAAATTCTATTGAGGATTGAGGATTGAGGATTGAGGATGAGGGCTGAGGGTTGAGGATTGAGGTTTGAGGACTGAGGACTGAGGATTGAGGATTGAGAATTGTGGATTGAGGATTGAGGATTAAAGATTGACGATTGTGAATTGGGTATTGAGGATTGAAGAATGAGGGTTGAGGTGTGAGGATTGAGGATTGAGGATTGAAGATTGAGTATTGAGGATTGAAGACTGACGATTGAGGATTGAGGATTGAGGATTGAGGATTGAGGATTGAGGATTGAGGATTGAGGATTGAGGATTGAGAATTGAGGATTGAGAATTGAGTATTGAGGATTGAGGATTGAGGATTGAAGATTGAGTATTGGTTATTGAGGATTGAAGAATGAGAATTGAAAATTGAGGATTGAGGATTGAGAATTGAGGATTGAGGATTGAGGATTGAAGATTGAGGATTGGGTATTGAGGACTGAAGAATGAGGATTGAGGATTGAGGTTTGAGAATTTAGGATTGAAGATTGAGTATTGAGGATTGAAGATTGGCGATTGAGGATTGAGGATTGAGGATTGATGATTGAGGATTGAGGATTGAGGGTTGAGGATTAAGGATTGAACTTTGAGGGCTGAGTGTTAAGGGTTGAGTGATGAGAATTGATGTTTGTGGATAGAGGTTTGAAGATTGCAGATTGAGTATTGAGTATTGAAAACTGTGAATTGAGGGTATTCTATTGAGGATTGAGGATTGACAACCGATTGTTGAGGACTGAGGGCCGAAGATTGAGGATTCAGGATTGAGGATTCAGAATTGAGGTTTGAGGACTGAGGATTGAGGATTGAAGATTGAGTATTCGGGATTGAAGATTGAGGATTGAGGGTTGAGGATTGACGATTGAGGATGAGGGCTGAGGGTTGAGGATAGAGGTTTGAGGACTGTGGACTGAGGATTGAGGATTGAGGATTGAGGATTGAGGATTGAGGATTGAAGATTGAGGATTGGGTATTGAGGATTGAAGAATGAGGATTGAGGATTTAGGATTGAGGATTGCGGATTGAGGATTGAGTATTGAGGATTGAAGATTGACGATTGAGGATTGAGTATTGAGTGTTGAGGATTGATGATTGAGGATTCAGGATTGAGGATTGAGGATTGAAGATTGAGTATTGAGGATTGATGATTGAGGATTGAGGATTGAGGATTGAGGATTGAGGTTTGAAGATTGAGGACTGGGGACTGAGTATTGAGGGTTGAGTAATGAGAATTGATGTTTGTGGATAGAGATCTGGAGATTGCAGATTGAGTATTGAGTATTGAAAACTGTGAATTGAGGATATTCTATTGAGGATTGGGTTATTGACAACTGATTGTTGAGGACTGAGGTCTGAAGATTGAGGATTCAGGATAGAGGATTCGGGATTGAGGTTTGAGGACTGAGGATTGAGGGTTGAAGATTGAGCATTGAGGATTGAAAACTGTGAATTGATGAAATTCTATTGAGGATTGAGGATTGAGGATTGAGGATTGAGGATGAGGGCTGAGGGTTGAGGATTGAGGTTTGAGGACTGAGGACTGAGGATTGAGGATTGAGAATTGTGGATTGAGGATTGAGGATTAAAGATTGACGATTGTGAATTGGGTATTGAGGATTGAAGAATGAGGGTTGAGGTGTGAGGATTGAGGATTGAGGATTGAAGATTGAGTATTGAGGATTGAAGACTGACGATTGAGGATTGAGGATTGAGGATTGAAGATTGAGGATTGGGTATTGAGGACTGAAGAATGAGGATTGAGGATTGAGGTTTGAGAATTGAGGATTGAAGATTGAGTATTGAGAATTGAAGATTGGCGATTGAGGATTGAGGATTGAGGATTGAGGATTGATGATTGAGGATTGAGGATTGAGGGTTGAGGATTGAAGACTGAGTATTGAGGATTGACGATTGAGGATTGAGGATTGAGGATTGAGGATTGGGGTTTGAGGTTTGAAGATTGAGGATTGGGGACTGAGTATTGATGGCTGAGTGATGAGAATTGATGTTTGTGGATACAGATCTGAAGATTCCAGATTGAGTATTGAGTATTGAAAACTGTGAATTGAGGATATTCCTTTGAGGATTGGGTATTCACAACTGATTGTTGAGCACTGAGGGCTGAAGATTGAGGATTCAGGATTGAGGATTCGGGATTGAGGTTTGAGGACTGAGGACTGAGGATTGAAGGTTGAGTATTGAGGATTGAAGATTGAGTATTCAGGATTGGAGATTGGCGATTGAGGATTGAGGATAGAGGATCGAGTATTGAGGATTGAGGATTGAAGATTGAGTATTGAGGAATGAAGGTTGAGGATGGGGGACTGATTGTTGAGGATTGAGGATTGAAGATTGAGGATTGGGGACTGAGTGTTGAGGGTTGAGTGATGAGAACTGATGTTTGTGGATAGAGATTTGAAGATTGCAGGTTGAGTATTGAGTATTGAAAACTGTGAATTGAGGATATTCTATGGAGGATTGGGTTACTGATAACTGATTGTTGAGGACTGAGGGCTGAAGATTGAGGATTCAGGATTGAGGATTCGGGATTGAGGTTTGAGGACTGAGAATTGAGGGTTGAAGATTGAGCATTGAGGATTGAAAACTGTGAATTGATGAAATTCTATTGAGGATTGAGGATTGAGGATTGAGGATTGAGGATGAGGGCTGAGGGTTGAGGATTGAGGTTTGAGGACTGAGGATGAGGGATGAGGGTTGAGGATTGAGGTTTGAGGACTGAGGACTGAGGATTGAGGATTGAGAATTGTGGATTGAGGATTGAGGATTAAAGATTGACGATTGTGAATTGGGTATTGAGGATTGAAGAATGAGGGTTGAGGTGTGAGTATTGAGGATTGAGGATTGAGGATTGAAGATTGAGTATTGAGGATTGAAGACTGACGATTGAGGATTGATGACTGAGGATTGAGGATTGAGGATTGAGGATTGAGGATTGAGGATTGAGAATTGAGGACTGAGGATTGAAGATTGAGTATTGAGCATTGAAGATTGACGAGTGAGTATTGAAGATTGAGGATTGACGGTGAGGACTGAGGACTGACGATTGAGGATTGAGGATTGAGGATTGAGGATTGAGGATTGAGGACTGAGGATTGAGGATTGAGAATTGAGGACTGAGGATTGAAGACTGAGTATTGAGCACTGAAGATTGACGATTGAGGATTGAAGATTGAGGATTGACGGTGAGGACTGAGGACTGAGGATTGAGGATTGAGAATTGAGTATTGAGGATTGAGGATTGAAGATTGAGTATTGGGTATTGAATATTGAAGAATGAGGATTGAAAATTGAGGATTGAGGATTGAGAATTGAGGATTGAGGATTAAGGATTGAAGATTGAGGATTCGGTATTGAGGATTGAAGAATGAGGATTGAGGGTTGAGGTTTGAGGATTGAAGATTGAGTATTGAGGATTGAAGATTGACGATTGAGGATTGAGGGCAGAGGATTGAGGATTGAACTTTGAGGACTGAGTGTTAAGGGTTGAGTGATGAGAATTGATGTTTGTGGATAGAGGTTTGAAGATTGCAGATTGAGTGTTGAGTATTGAAAACTGTGAATTGAGGGTATTCTATTGAGGATTGAGGATTGACAACCGATTGTTGAGGACTGAGGGCCGAAGATTGAGGATTCAGGATTGAGGATTCAGAATTGAGGTTTGAGGACTGAGGATTGAGGATTGAAGATTGAGTATTCGGGATTGAAGATTGAGGATTGAGGGTTGAGGATTGAGGATTGAGGATGAGGGCTGAGGGTTGAGGATAGAGGTTTGAGGACTGTGGACTGAGGATTGAGGATTGAGGATTGAGGATTGAGGATTGAGGATTGAAGATTGAGGATTGGGTATTGAGGATTGAAGAATGAGGATTGAGGATTTAGGATTGAGGATTGAGGATTGAGGATTGAGGATTGAGGATTGAGTATTGAAGATTGAGTATTGAGGTTTGAGGATTGAGGATTGAAGATTGAGGATTGAGGATTGAGGATGAGGGATGAGGGTTGAGGATTGAGATTTGAGGACTGAGGACTGAGGATTGAGGATTGAGAATTGTGGATTGAGGATTGAGGATTAAAGATTGACGATTGTGAATTGGGTATTGAGGATTGAAGAATGAGGGTTGAGGTGTGAGGATTGAGGATTGAGGATTGAAGATTGAGTATTGAGGATTGAAGACTGACGATTGAGGATTGAGGATTGAGGATTGAGGATTGAGGATTGAGGATTGAGGATTGAGGATTGAGGATTGAGAATTGAGGACTGAGGATTGAAGATTGAGTATTGAGCATTGAAGGTTGGCGATTGAGGATTGATGATTGAGGATTGACGGTGAGGACTGAGGACTGAGGATTGAGGATTGAGAATTGAGTATTGAGGACTGAGGATTGAGGATTGAAGATTGAGTATTGGGTATTGAGGATTGAAGAATGAGGATTGAATATTGAGGATTGAGGATTGATAATTGAGGATTGAGGATTGAGGGTTGAGGATTGAGGATTGAGGATGAGGGCTGAGGTTTGAGGATTGAGGTTTGAGGACTGAGGACTGAGGATTGAGGATTGAGGATTGAGGATTGAGGATTTGGGATTGAAGATTGAGGATTGGGTATTGAGGACTGAAGAATGAGGATTGAGGATTGAGGTTTGAGGATTGAGGATTGAAGATTGAGTATTGAGGATTGAAGGTTGGCGATAGAGGATTGAGGATTGAGGATTGAGGATTGATGACTGAGGATTGAGGATAGAGGGTTGAGGATTGAAGACTGAGTATTGAGGATTGAAGATTGAGGATTGAGGATTGAGGATTGAGGATTGGGGTTTGAGGTTTGAAGATTGAGGATTGGGGACTGAGTATTGATGGTTGAGTGATGAGAATTGATGTTTGTGGATAGAGATCTGAAGATTCCAGTTTGAGTATTGAGTATTGAAAACTGTGAATTGAGGATATTCCATTGAGGATTGTGTATTCACAACTGATTGCTGAGCACTGAAGGCTGAAGATTGAGGATTCAGGATTGAGGATTCGGGATTGAGGTTTGAGGACTGAGGACTGAGGATTGAAGGTTGAGTATTGAGGATTGAAGATTGAGTATTCAGGATTGGAGATTGGCGATTGAGGATTGAGGATTGAGGATTGAGGGTTGAGGATAGAGGTTTGAGGATTGAGAATTGGGGACTGAGGATTGAAGATTGAGTATTGAGCATTGAAGATTGACGATTGAGGATTGAAGATTGAGGATTGACGGTGAGGACTGAGGACTGAGGATTGAGGATTGAGAATTGAGTATTGAGGATTGAGGATTGAGGATTGAGGAATGAAGATTGAGGATTGGGTATTGAAGAATGAGGATTGAAAATTGAGGATTGAGGATTGAGAATTGAGGATTGAGGATTGAGGATTGAAGATTGAGGATTCGGTATTGAGGATTGAAGAATGAGGATTGAGGATTGAGGATTGAGGATTGAAAATTGAGGATTGGGTATTGAGGATTGAAGAATGAGTATTGAGGATTTAGGATTGAGGATTGCGGATTGAAGATTGAGTATTGAGGATTGAAGATTGACGATTGAGTATTGAGGATTGAGTGTTGAGGATTGATGATTGAGGATTCAGGATTGAGGGTTGAGGATTGAAGATTGAGTATTGCGGATTGATGATTGAGGATTGAGGAATGAAGATTGAGGATTGACGGTGAGGACTGAGGACTGAGGATTGAGGATTGAGAATTGATTATTGAGGATTGAGGATTGAGGATTGAAGATTGAGTATTGGGTATTGAGGATTGAAGAATGAGGATTGAAAATTGAGGATTGAAGATTGAGTATTGAGCATTGAAGATTGACGATTGAGGATTGAAGATTGAGGATTGACGGTGAGGACTGAGGACTGAGGATTGAGGATTTAGAATTGAGTATTGAGGATTGAGGATTGAGGATTGAAGATTGAGGATTGGGTATTGAGGACTGAGGATTGAAGACTGAGTATTGAGCACTGAAGATTGACGATTGAGGATTGAAGATTGAGGATTGACGGTGAGGACTGAGGACTGAGGATTGAGGATTGAGAATTGAGTATTGAGGATTGAGGATTGAAGATTGAGTATTGGGTATTGAGTATTGAAGAATGAGGATTGAAAATTGAGGATTGAGGATTGAGAATTGAGGATTGAGGATTAAGGATTGAAGATTGAGGATTCGGTATTGAGGATTGAAGAATGAGGATTGAGGGTTGAGGATTGAGGATTGAAGATTGAGTATTGAGGATTGAAGATTGACGATTGAGGATTCAGGGCAGAGGATTGAGGGCAGAGGATTGAGGATTGAAGGTTGATTATTGAGGATTGAAGATTGAGTATTCCGGATCGGAGATTGGCGATTGAGGATTGAGGATAGAGGATCGAGTATTGAGGATTGAGGATTGAAGATTGAGTATTGAGGATTGAAGGTTGAGGATTGGGGACTGAGTTTTGAGGATTGAGGATTGAAGATTGAGGATTGGGTATTGAGGATTGAACATTGAGGATTGAGGGATGAGGATTGAGGATTGAGGATTGAGGATTGATGATTGAGGATTCGGTATTGACGATTGAAGTATGAGTATTGAGGATTGAGGATAGAGGATTGAGGATTGCAGATTGAGTATTGAGGATTGAAGGTTGAGGATTGAGGATTGAGGATTGAGGATTGAGGATTGAGGATTAAAGATTGAGGATTGAGAATTGGGTATTGAGGATTGAAGGATGAGGATTGAGGTGTGAGGACTGAGGATTGAGGATTGAAGATTGAGTATTGAGGATTGAAGATTGAGGATTTGAGGATTGAGGATTGAGGGTTGAAGATTGAGGATTGGGGATTGAGGATTGAGGATTGAAGATTGAGTATTGAGGATGGAAGACTGACGATTGAGGATTGAGGATTGAGGATTGAGGATTGAGGATTGAGTATTGAAGATTGAGTATTGAGGTTTGAGGATTGAGGATTGAAGATTGAGGATTGAGGATTGAGGATGAGGGATGAGGGTTGAGGATTGAGGTTTGAGGACTGAGGACTGAGGATTGAGGATCGAGAATTGTGGATTGAGGATTGAGGATTAAAGATTGAGGATTGTGAATTGGGTATTGAGGATTGAAGAATGAGGGTTGAGGTGTGAGGATTGAGGATTGAGGATTGAAGATTGAGTATTGAGGATTGAAGCGAGACGATTGAGGATTGAGGATTGAGGGTTGAGGATTGAGGATTGAGGATTGAGGATTGAGGATTGATGATTGAGGATTGAGGATTGAGGGTTGAGGATTGAAGACTGAGTATTGAGCATTGAAGATTGACGATTGAGGATTGAAGATTGAGGATTGACGGTGAGGACTGAGGACTGAGGATTGAGGATTGAGAATTGAGTATTGAGGATTGAGGATTGAGGATTGAGGATTGAGGATTGAGGATTGAGGATTGATGGTTGAGGATTGGGTATTGAGGATTGAACATTGAGGATTGAGGGATGAGGATTGAGGATTGAGGATTGAGGATTGAGGATTGAAGATTGAGGATTCGGTATTGAGGATTGAAGAATGAGGATAGAGGATTGAGGATTGAGGATTGAGGATTGCAGATTGAGTATTGAGGATTGAATATTAAGGATTGAGGACTGAGGATTGAGGATTGAGGATTGAGGATTCAGGATTGAAGATTGAGTATTGAGGATTGAAGATTGAGGATTGAGGATTGAGGATTGAGCATTGAGGATTGAGGATTGAAGATTGAAGATTCGGGATTGAGGATTGAGGATTGAAAATTGAGTATTGAGGATTGAAGATTGAGGATTGAGGATTGAAGATTGAGGGTTGACGATGAGGGCTGAGGGTTGAGGGTTGAGGTTTGAGGACTGAGGCCTGAGGATTGAGGATTGAGAATTGAGGGTTGAGGATTGAGGATTGAAGATTGAGGATTGGGTATTGAGGACTGAAGAATGAGGATTGAGGATTGCGGATTGAGGATTGAGGATTGAAGATTGAGGATTGAGGATTGAGGATTGAGGATTGAGTGTTGAAGATTGGGGATTTGGTATTGACGATTGAAGAATGAGGATTGAGGATTGAGGATTGAGGATTCTGAATTGAGGATTGAAGATTGAGTATTGAGGATTGAAGGTTGACGATTGAGGATTCAGGATTGAGGATTGAGGATTGAGTATTGAGGATTGAGGATTGAAGATTGAGGATTGGGGACTGAGTGTTGAGGGTTGAGTGATGAGAATTGATGTTTGTGGATAGAGATTTGAAGATTGCAGGTTGAGTATTGCGTATTGAAAACTGTGAATTGATGATATTCTATTGAGGATTGAGGATTGACAACTGATTGTTGAGGACTCAGGTCTGAAGATTGAGGATTCAGGATTGAGGATTCAGGATTGAGGTTTGAGGTCTGAGGATTGAGGATTGTGGATTGAGGATTGAGGATTGAGGATTGATGATTGAGGATTGAAGAATGAGGATTGGGGTTTGAGGATTGAGGATTGATGATTGAAGATTGAGTATTGAGGATTGAAGATTGACGATTGAGGATTGAGGATTGAGGATTGAGGATTGAGGATTGATGATTGAGGATTGAGGATTGAGGATTGAGGGTTGAGGATAGAGGATTGAGGATTGAGAATTGAGGACTGAGGATTGAAGATTGAGTATTGAGCATTGAAGATTGACGATTGAGGATTGAAGATTGAGGATTGACGGTGAGGACTGAGGACTGAGGATTGAGGATTGAGAATTGAGTATTGAGGATTGAGGATTGAGGATTGAAGATTGAGTATTGGGTATTGAGTATTGAAGAATGAGGATTGAAAATTGAGGATTGAGGATTGAGTATTGAGGATTAAGGATTGAGGATTGAAGATTGAGGATTTGGTATTGAGGATTGAAGAATGAGGATTGAGGATTGAGGATTGACGATTGAGGATTGAAGATTGAGTATTGAGGATTGAAGATTGAGGATTGAGGATTGAGGATTGAGGATTGAGGATTGAGGATTGAGGATTGACGGTTGAGGTTTGAAGATTGAAGGTTGGGGACTGAGTATTGATGGTTGAGGGATGAGAATTGATGTTTGTGGATAGAGATCTGAAGATTGCAGATTGAGTATTGAGTATTGAAAACTGTGAATTGAGGATATTCTATGGAGGATTGAGGATTGACAACTGATCTTTGAGGTCTCAGGGCTGAAGGTTGAGGATCCAGGGTTGAGGATTCAGGATTGAGGTTTGAGGACTGAGGATTGAGGACTAAGGACTGAGGATTGAGGATTGAGGATTGAGGATTGAGGATTGAGGGTTGAAGATTGAGGATTGGGTATTGAGGATTGAAGAGTGAGGATTGAGGTTTGAGGATTGAGGATTGAGGATTGATGATTGAAGATTGAGTAATGAGGATTGAAGATTGACGATTGAGGATTGAGGATAGAGGTTTGAAGATTGCAGATTGAGTATTGAGTATTGAAAACTGTGAATTGAGGATATTCTATTGAGGATTGAGGATTGACAACTGATTGTTGAGGACTGAGGGCCGGGGATTAAGGATTCAGGATTGAGGATTCAGAATTGAGGATTGAGGACTGATAATTGAGGATTGAAGATTGAGTATTGAGGATTGAAGACTGAGGATTGAGGATTGATGATTGAAGATTGACGATTGAGGATTGAGGATTGAGGATTGAGGATTGAGGATTGAAGATTGAGGATTGGGTATTGAGGATAGAAGAATGAGGATTGAGGATTGAGGATTGAGGATTGAGGATTGAAGATTGAGTATTGAGCATTGAAGATTGAGGATTGAAGATTGAGGATTGACGATAAGGGCTGAGGGTTGAGGAATGAGGTTTGAGGATTGGGTGTTGAGGGTTGAACATTGAGGATTGAGGGATGAGTATTGAGGATTGAGGATTGAGGATTGAGGATTGAGGATTGAGGATTGAGGATTGAGAATTGAGGATTGAGGATTGAGGATTGAGGATTGATGGTTGAGGATTGGGTATTGAGGATTGAACATTGAGGATTGAGGGATGAGGATTGAGGATTGAGGATTGAGGATTGAGGATTGAAGATTGAGGATTCGGTATTGAGGATTGAAGAGTGAGGACAGAGGATTGAGGATTGAGGATTGAGGATTGAGGATTGCAGATTGAGTATTGAGGATTGAATATTAAGGATTGAGGATTGAGGATTGAGGATTGAGGATTGAGGATTCAGGATTGAAGATTGAGTATTGAGGATTGAAGATTGAGGATTGAGGATTGAGGATTGAGCATTGAGGATTGAGGATTGAAGATTGAGGATTCGGGATTGAGGATTGAGGATTGAAAATTGAGTATTGAGGATTGTAGACTGACAATTGAGGATTGAGGATTGTGGATTGAGGATTGAGGATTGAGGATTGAGGATTGAGAATTGAGGATTGAGGATTGAAGATTGAGTATTGAGGATTGAGGATTGAGGATTGAAGAATGAGGATTGAGGATTTAGGATGAGGGATGAGGGATGAGGGTTGAGGATTGAGGTTTGAGGACTGAGGACTGAGGATTGAGGATTGAGAATTGAGGATTGAGGATTGAGGATTAAAGATTGAGGATTGAGGATTGGGTATTGAGAATTGAAGAATGAGAATTGAGGATTGAGGATTGAGGATTGAGGATTGAGTATTGAAGGTTGAGTATTGAGGATTGAAGACTGACGATTGAGGATTGAGGATTGAGGATTGAGGATTGAGTATTGAGGATTGAGGACTGAAGATTGTATATTGATGATTGAAGATTGCGGATTGAGGATTGAGGGTTGTGGATTGAGGACGAGGACTGAGGGTTGAGTATTGATGTTTGGGGTCTGAGGATCGAGGATTGAGGATTGAGAATTGAGGATTGAGGATTGAGGATTGAGGATTGAAGATTGAGGATTTGGTATTGAGGATTGATGAATGAGGATTGAGGATTGAGGATTGAGGATTGAGGATTGAAGATTGAGTATTGAGGATTGAAGATTGAGGATTGAGGATTGAGGATTGAGGATTGAGGATTGAGGATTGAGGATTGAGGGTTGAGGTTTGAAGATTGAAGGTTGGGGACTGAGTATTGATGGTTGAGTGATGAGAATTGATGTTTGTGGATAGAGATCTGAAGATTGCAGATTGAGTATTGAGTATTGAAAACTGTGAATTGAGGATATTCTATGGAGGATTGAGGATTGACAACTGATCTTTGAGGTCTCAGGGCTGAAGGTTGAGGATCCAGGGTTGAGGATTCAGGATTGAGGTTTGAGGACTGAGGATTGAGGACTGAGGACTGAGGATTGAGGATTGAGGATTGAGGATTGAGGATTGAGGATTGAGGGTTGAAGATTGAGGATTGGGTATTGAGGATTGAAGAGTGAGGATTGAGGTTTGAGGATTGAGGATTGAAGATTGAGGATTGAAGATTGAGTATTGAGGATTGAAGATTGACGATTGAGGATTGAGGATAGAGGTTTGAAGATTGCAGATTGAGTATTGAGTATTGAAAACTGTGAATTGAGGATATTCTATTGAGGATTGAGAATTGACAACTGATTGTTGAGGACTGAGGGCCGGGGATTAAGGATTCAGGATTGAGGGTTCAGAATTGAGGTTTGAGGACTGATAATTGAGGATTGAAGATTGAGTATTGAGGATTGAAGTCTGAGGATTGAGGATTGAGGATTGAAGATTGACGATTGAGAGTTGAGGATTGAGGATTGAGGATTGAAGATTGAGGATTGGGTATTGAGGATAGAAGAATGAGGATTGAGGATTGAGGATTGAGGATTGAGGATTGAAGATTGAGTATTGAGGATTGAAGACTGACGATTGAGGATTGAGGACTGAGAATTGAGGATTGAGGATTGAGGAATGAGGATTGAGAATTGAGGATTGATGATTAAAGATTGAGTATTGAGCATTGAAGATTGAAGATTGAGGATTGAAGATTGAGGATTGACGATGAGGGCTGAGGGTTGAGGATTGAGGTTTGAGGACTGAGGACTGAGGATTGAGGATTGGGAATTGAGGATTGAGGATTGAGGATTGAGGATTGAAGATTGTGTATTGAGGATTGAAGAATGAGGATTGAGGATTGAGGATTGAGGATTGAGCATTGAAGATTGAGTATTGAGGATTGAAGATTGACGATTGAGGATTGAGGATTGAGGATTGAGGATTGAGGATTGATGATTGAGGATTCGGTATTGAGGATTGAGTATTGAGGATTGAGGATTGAGGATTGAGCATTGAGGATTGAGGATTGAAGATTGAGGATTCGGGATTGAGGATTGAGGATTGAAAATTGAGTATTGAGGATTGTAGGCTGACGATTGAGGATTGAGGATTGTGGATTGAGGATTGAGGATTGAGGATTGAGGATTGAGAATTGAGGATTGAGGATTGAAGATTGAGTATTGAGGATTGAGGATTGAGGATTGAAGAATGAGGATTGAGGATTTAGGATGAGGGATGAGGGATGAGGGTTGAGGATTGAGGTTTGAGGACTGAGGACTGAGGATTGAGGATTGAGAATTGAGGATTGAGGATTGAGGATTAAAGATTGAGGATAGAGGATTGGGTATTGAGAATTGAAGAATGAGGATTGAGGATTGAGGATTGAGGATTGAGGATTGAGTATTGAAGATTGAGTATTGAGGATTGAAGACTGACGATTGAGGATTGAGGATTGAGGATTGAGGATTGAGTATTGAGGATTGAGGACTGAAGATTGTATATTGATGATTGAAGATTGCGGATTGAGGATTGAGGGTTGTGGATTGAGGACGAGGACTGAGGGTTGAGTATTGATGTTTGGGGTCTGAGGGTCGAGGATTGAGGATTGAGAATTGAGGATTGAGGATTGAGGATTGAGGATTGAAGATTGAGGATTTGGTATTGAGGATTGATGAATGAGGATTGAGGATTGAGGATTGAGGATTGAGGATTGAAGATTGAGTATTGAGGATTGAAGATTGAGGATTGAGGATTGAGGATTGAGGATTGAGGATTGAGGATTGAGGATTGAGGGTTGAGGTTTGAAGATTGAAGGTTGGGGACTGAGTATTGATGGTTGAGTGATGAGAATTGATGTTTGTGGATAGAGATCTGAAGATTGCAGATTGAGTATTGAGTATTGAAAACTGTGCATTGAGGATATTCTATGGAGGATTGAGGATTGACAACTGATCGTTGAGGTCTCAGGCTGAAGGTTGAGGATTCAGGATTCACGATTCAGGATTGAGGTTTGAGGACTGAGGATTGAGGATTGAGGATTGAGGATTGAGGATTGAGGATTGATGGTTGAGGATTGGGTATTGAGGATTGAACATTGAGGATTGAGGGATGAGGATTGAGGATTGAGGATTGAGGATTCAGGATTGAAGATTGAGGATTCGGTATTGAGGATTGAAGAATGAGGATAGAGGATTGAGGATTGAGGATTGAGGATTGCAGATTGAGTATTGAGGATTGAATATTAAGGATTGAGGATTGAGGATTGAGGATTGAGGATTGAGGATTGAGGATTCAGGATTGAAGATTGAGTATTGAGGATTGAAGATTGAGGATTGAGGATTGAGGATTGAGGATTGAGGATTGAGGATTGATGATTGAGGATTCGGTATTGAGGATTGAAGAATGAGGATTGAGGATTGAGGATTGAGGATTGAGGATTGCAGATTGAGTATTGAGGATTGAAGATTAAGGATTGAGGATTGAGGATTGAGGATTGATGATTGAGGATTGAGTATTGAACATTGAGGACTGAGTGTTGTGGGTTGAGTGATGAGAATTGATGTTTGTGGATAGAGCTTTGAAGATTGCAGATTGAGTATTGAGTATTGAAAACTGTGAATTGAGGATATTCTATTGAGGATTGAGGATTGACAACTGATCGTTGAGGTCTCAGGCTGAAGGTTGAGGATTCAGGATTCACGATTCAGGATTGAGGTTTGAGGACTGAGGATTGAGGATTGAGGATTGAGGATTGAGGATTGAGGATTGATGATTGAGGATTGGGTATTGAGGATTGAACATTGAGGATTGAGGGATGAGGATTGAGGATTGAGGATTGAGGATTGAGGATTGAAGATTGAGGATTCGGTATTGAGGATTGAAGAATGAGGATAGAGGATTGAGGATTGAGGATTGAGGATTGCAGATTGAGTATTGAGGATTGAATATTAAGGATTGAGGATTGAGGATTGAGGATTGAGGATTGAGGATTCAGGATTGAAGATTGAGTATTGAGGATTGAAGACTGACGATTGAGGATTGAGGATTGTGGATTGAGGATTGAGGATTGAGGATTGAGGATTGAGAATTGAGGATTGAGGATTGAAGATTGAGTATTGAGGATTGAGGATTGAGGATTGAAGAATGAGGATTGAGGATTTAGGATGAGGGATGAGGGATGAGGGTTGAGGATTGAGGATTGAGGACTGAGGACTGAGGATTGAGGATTGAGAATTGAGGATTGAGGATTGAGGATTAAAGATTGAGGGTTGAGGATTGGGTATTGAGAATTGAAGAATGAGGATTGAGGATTGAGGATTGAGGATTGAGGATTGAGTATTGAAGATTGAGTATTGAGGATTGAAGACTGACGATTGAGGATTGAGGATTGAGGATTGAGTATTGAGAATTGAGGATTGAGGATTGAAGATTGAGTATTGAGCATTGAAGATTGAGGATTGAGGATTGAAGATTGAGGGTTGACGATGAGGGCTGAGGGTTGAGGGTTGAGGTTTGAGGACTGAGGCCTGAGGATTGAGGATTGAGAATTGAGGGTTGAGGATTGAGGATTGAAGATTGAGGATTGGGTATTGAGGATTGAAGAATGAGGATTGAGGATTGCGGATTGAGGATTGAGGAATGAGGATTGAAGACAGAGTATTGAGGATTGAAAACTGACGATTGAGGATTGATGATTGAGGATTGAGTATTGAGGATCGAGGATTGAAGACTGAGTATTGAGGATTGAAGATTGAGAATTGAGGTTTGGGGACTGAGGATTGAGGATTGAGGATTGAGGATTGAGGACTGAGGATTGAGGATTGAGGATTGAGGATTGAACATTGAGGATTGGGTATCGCGGATTGAACATTGAGGATTGAGGATTGAGGATTGAGTATTGAGGATTGAGGACTGAAGATTGTATATTGATGATTGAAGATTGCGGATTGAGGATTGAGGGTTGTGGATTGAGGACGAGGATTGAGGGTTGAGTATTGATGTTTGGGGTCTGAGGATCGAGGATTGAGGATTGAGAATTGAGGATTGAGGATTGAGGATTGAGGATTGAAGATTGAGGATTTGGTATTGAGGATTGAAGAATGAGGATTGAGGATTGAGGATTGAGGATTGAGGATTGAAGATTGAGTATTGAGGATTGAAGATTGAGGATTGAGGATTGAGGATTGAGGATTGAGGATTGAGGATTGAAGATTGAGTATTGGGTATTGGGGATTGGAGAATGAGGATTGAAAATTGAGGATTGAGGATTGAGAATTGAGGATTGAGGATTGAGGATTGAGGGTTGAAGATTGAGGATTGGGTATTGAGGATTGAAGAATGAGGATGGAGGTTTGAGGATTGATGATTGAGGATTGAAGATTGAGTATTGAGGATTGAAGATTGACGATTGAGGATTGAGGATAGAGGTTTGAAGATTGCAGATTGAGTATTGAGTATTGAAAACTGTGAATTGAGGATATTCTATTGAGGATTGAGGATTGACGACTGATTGTTGAGGACCGACGGCCGGGGATTAAGGATTCAGGATTGAGGATTCAGAATTGAGGTTTGAGGACTGATAATTGAGGATTGAAGATTGAGTATTGAGGATTGAAGACTGAGGATTGAGGATTGAGGATTGATGATTGACGATTGAGGATTGAGGACTGAGGATTGAGGATTGAGGGTTGAGGAATGAGGATTGAGAGTTGAGGATTGAGGATTAAAGATTGAGTATTGAGCATTGAAGATTGAAGATTGAGGATTGAAGATTGAGGATTGACGATGAGGGCTGAGGGTTGAGGAATGAGGTTTGAGGATTGGGTGTTGAGGGTTGAACATTGAGGATTGAGGGATGAGGATTGAGGATTGAGGATTGAGGATTGAGGATTGAGGATTGAGGATTGAGGATTGAGGATTGATGGTTGAGGATTGGGTATTGCGGATTGAACATTGATGATTGAGGGATGAGTATTGAGGATCGAAGATTGACGATTGAGGATTGAGGATTGAGGATTGAGGATTGAGAGTTGAGGATTGAGGATTGAGGATTGAGGATTGATGGTTGAGGATTGGGTATTGAGGATTGAACATTGAGGATTGAGGGATGAGGATTGAGGATTGAGGATTGAGGATTGAGGATTGAAGATTGAGGATTGAGGATTGAGGATTGAGGATTGAGAATTGAGGATTGAGGATTGAGGATTGAGGATTGAAGATTGAGGATTGAGGATTGAGGATTGAGCATTGAGGATTGAGGATTGAAGATTGAGGATTCGGGATTGAGGATTGAGGATTGAAAATTGAGTATTGAGGATTGTAGACTGACGATTGAGGATTGAGGATTGTGGATTGAGGATTGAGGATTGAGGATTGAGGATTGAGAATTGAGGATTGAGGATTGAAGATTGAGTATTGAGGATTGAGGATTGAGGATTGAAGAATGAGGATTGAGGATTTAGGATGAGGGGTGAGGGATGAGGGTTGAGGATTGAGGTTTGAGGACTGAGGACTGAGGATTGAGGATTGAGAATTGAGGATTGAGGATTGAGGATTAAAGATTGAGGATTGAGGATTGGGTATTGAGAATTGAAGAATGAGGATTGAGGATTGAGGATTGAGGATTGAGGATTGAGGATTGAGTATTGAAGATTGAGTATTGAGGATTGAAGACTGACGATTGAGTATTGAGGATTGAGGATTGAGGATTGAGTATTGAGGATTGAGGACTGAAGATTGTGTATTGATGATTGAAGATTGCGGATTGAGGATTGAGTGTTGTGGATTGAGGAAGAGGACTGAGGGTTGAGTATTGATGATTGGGGTCTGAGGATCGAGGATTGAGGATTGAGAATTGAGGATTGAGGATTGAGGATTGAGGATTGAAGATTGAGGATTTGGTATTGAGGATTGATGAATGAGGATTGAGGATTGAGGATTGAGGATTGAGGATTGAAGATTGAGTATTGAGGATTGAAGATTGAGGATTGAGGATTGAGGATTGAGGATTGAGGATTGAGGATTGTGGATTGAGGGTTGAGGTTTGAAGATTGAAGGTTGGGGACTGAGTATTGATGGTTGAGTGATGAGAATTGATGTTTGTGGATAGAGATCTGAAGATTGCAGATTGAGTATTTAGTATTGAAAACTGTGAATTGAGGATATTCTATGGAGGATTGAGGATTGACAACTGATCTTTGAGGTCTCAGGGCTGAAGGTTGAGGATACAGGGTTGAGGATTCAGGATTGAGGTTTGAGGACTGAGGATTGAGGACTGAGGACTGAGGATTGAGGATTGAGGATTGAGGATTGAGGATTGAGGATTGAGGGTTGAAGATTGAGGATTGGGTATTGAGGATTGAAGAGTGAGGATTGAGGTTTGAGGATTGAGGATTGAAGATTGAGGATTGAAGATTGAGTATTGAGGATTGAAGATTGACGATTGAGGATTGAGGATAGAGGTTTGAAGATTGCAGATTGAGTATTGAGTATTGAAAACTGTGAATTGAGGATATTCTATTGAGCATTGAGGATTGACAACTGATTGTTGAGGACTTAGGGCCGGGGATTAAGGATTCAGGATTGAGGATTCAGAATTGAGGTTTGAGGACTGATAATTGAGGATTGAAGATTGAGTATTGAGGATCGAAGTCTGAGGATTGAGGATTGAGGATTGAAGATTGACGATTGAGAATTGAGGATTGAGGATTGAGGATTGAAGATTGAGGATTGGGTATTGAGGATAGAAGAATGAGGATTGAGGATTGAGGATTGAGGATTGAGGATTGAAGATTGAGTATTGAGGATTGAAGACTGACGATTGAGGATTGAGGACTGAGAATTGAGGATTGAGGATTGAGGAATGAGGATTGAGAATTGAGGATTGATGATTAAAGATTGAGTATTGAGCATTGAAGATTGAAGATTGAGGATTGAAGATTGAGGATTGACGATGAGGGCTGAGGGTTGAGGATTGAGGTTTGAGGACTGAGGACCGAGGATTGAGGATTGAGAATTGAGGATTGAGGATTGAGGATAGAGGATTGAAGATTGTGTATTGAGGATTGAAGAATGAGGATTGAGGATTGAGGATTGAGGATTGAGCATTGAAGATTGAGTATTGAGGATTGAAGATTGACGATTGAGGATTGAGGATTGAGGATTGAGGGTTGAGGATTGATGATTGAGGATTCGGTATTGAGGATTGAAGAATGAGGATTGAGGATTGAGGATTGAGGATTGAGGATTGCAGATTGAGTATTGAGGATTGAAGATTAAGGATTGAGTATTGAGGATTGAGGATTGATGATTGAGGATTGAGTATTGAACATTGAGGACTGAGTGTTGTGGGTTGAGTGATGAGAATTGATGTTTGTGTATAGAGGTTTGAAGATTGCAGATTGAGTATTGAGTATTGAAAACTGTGAATTGAGGATATTCTATTGAGGATTGAGGATTGACAACTGATCGTTGAGGTCTCAGGCTGAAGGTTGAGGATTCAGGATTCACGATTCAGGATTGAGGTTTGAGGACTGAGGATTGAGGATTGAGGATTGAGGATTGAGGATTGAGGATTGATGGTTGAGGATTGGGTATTGAGGATTGAACATTGAGGATTGAGGGATGAGGATTGAGGATTGAGGATTGAGGATTGAGGATTGAAGATTGAGGTTTCGGTATTGAGGATTGAAGAATGAGGATAGAGGATTGAGGATTGAGGATTGAGGATTGCAGATTGAGTATTGAGGATTGAATATTAAGGATTGAAGATTGAGGATTGAGGATTGAGGATTGAGGATTCAGGATTGAAGATTGAGTATTGAGGATTGAAGATTGAGGATTGAGGATTGAGGATTGAGCATTGAGGATTGAGGATTGAAGATTGAGGATTCGGGATTGAGGATTGAGGATTGAAAATTGAGTATTGAGGATTGTAGACTGACGATTGAGGATTGAGGATTGTGGATTGAGGATTGAGGATTGAGGATTGAGGATTGAGAATTGAGGATTGAGGATTGAAGATTGAGTATTGAGGATTGAGGATTGAGGATTGAAGAATGAGGATTGAGGATTTAGGATGAGGGATGAGGGATGAGGGTTGAGGATTGAGGATTGAGGACTGAGGACTGAGGATTGAGGATTGAGAATTGAGGATTGAGGATTGAGGATTAAAGATTGAGGGTTGAGGATTGGGTATTGAGAATTGAAGAATGAGGATTGAGGATTGAGGATTGAGGACTGAGTATTGAAGATTGAGTATTGAGGATTGAAGACTGACGATTGAGGATTGAGGATTGAGGATTGAGGATTGAGAATTGAGGATTGAGGATTGAAGATTGAGTATTGAGCATTGAAGATTGAGGATTGAGGATTGAAGATTGAGGGTTGACGATGAGGGCTGAGGGTTGAGGGTTGAGGTTTGAGGACTGAGGCCTGAGGATTGAGGATTGAGAATTGAGGGTTGAGGATTGAGGATTGAAGATTGAGGATTGGGTATTGAGGACTGAAGAATGAGGATTGAGGATTGCGGATTGAGGATTGAGGAATGAGGATTGAAGACTGAGTATTGAGGATTGAAGACTGACAATTGAGGATTGATGATTGAGGATTGAGTATTGAGGATCGAGGATTGAAGACTGAGTATTGAGGATTGAAGATTGAGAATTGAGGTTTGGGGACTGAGGATTGAGGATTGAGGATTGAGGATTGAGGACTGAGGATTGAGGATTGAGGATTGAGGATTGAACATTGAGGATTGGGTATCGCGGATTGAACATTGAGGATTGAGGATTGAGGATTGAGTATTGAGGATTGAGGACTGAAGATTGTATATTGATGATTGAAGATTGCGGATTGAGGATTGAGGGTTGTGGATTGAGGACGAGGACTGAGGGTTGAGTATTGATGTTTGGAGTCTGAGGATCGAGGATTGAGGATTGAGAATTGAGGATTGAGGATTGAGGATTGAGGATTGAAGATTGAGGATTTGGTATTGAGGATTGAAGAATGAGGATTGAGGATTGAGGATTGTGGATTGAGGATTGAAGATTGAGTATTGAGGATTGAAGATTGAGGATTGAGGATTGAGGATTGAGGATTGAGGATTGAGGATTGAAGATTGAGTATTGGGTATTGAGGATTGAAGAATGAGGATTGAAAATTGAGGATTGAGGATTGAGAATTGAGGATTGAGGATTGAGGATTGAGGGTTGAAGGTTGAGGATTGGGTATTGAGGATTGAAGAATGAGGATGGAGGTTTGAGGATTGAGGATTGAGGATTGAAGATTGAGTATTGAGGATTGAAGATTGACGATTGAGGATTGAGGATAGAGGTTTGAAGATTGCAGATTGAGTATTGAGTATTGAAAACTGTGAATTGAGGATATTCTATTGAGGATTGAGGATTGACGACTGATTGTTGAGGACCGAGGGCCGGGGATTAAGGATTCAGGATTGAGGATTCAGAATTGAGGTTTGAGGACTGATAATTGAGGATTGAAGATTGTTTATTGAGGATTAAAGACTGAGGATTGAGGATTGAGGATTGATGATTGACGATTGAGGATTGAGGACTGAGGATTGAGGATTGAGGGTTGAGGAATGAGGATTGAGAATTGAGGATTGAGGATTAAAGATTGAGTATTGAGCATTGAAGATTGAAGATTGAGGATTGAAGATTGAGGATTGACGATGAGGGCTGAGGGTTGAGGAATGAGGTTTGAGGATTGGGTGTTGAGGGTTGAACATTGAGGATTGAGGGATGAGGATTGAGGATTGAGGATTGAGGATTGAGGATTGAGGATTGAGGATTGATGGTTGAGGATTGGGTATTGAGGATTGAACATTGATGATTGAGGGATGAGGATTGAGGATCGAAGATTGACGATTGAGGATTGAGGATTGAGGATTGAGGATTGAGAATTGAGGACTGAGGATTGAGGATTGAGGATTGATGGTTGAGGATTGGGTATTGAGGATTGAACATTGAGGATTGAGGGATGAGGATTGAGGACTGAGGATTGAGGATTGAGGATTGAAGATTGAGGATTCGGTATTGAGGATTGAAGAATGAGGATAGAGTATTGAGGATTGAGGATTGAGGATTGCAGATTGAGTATTGAGGATTGAATATTAAGGATTGAGCATTGAGGATTGAGGATTGAGGATTGAGGATTCAGGATTGAAGATTGAGTATTGAGGATTGAAGATTGAGGATTGAGGATTGAGGATTGAGGATTGAAGATTGAGGTTTCGGTAATGAGGATTGAAGAATGAGGATAGAGGATTGAGGATTGAGGATTGAGGATTGCAGATTGAGTATTGAGGATTGAATATTAAGGATTGAGGATTGAGGATTGAGGATTGAGGATTGAGGATTGAGGATTCAGGATTGAAGATTGAGTATTGAGGATTGAAGATTGAGGATTGAGTATTGAGGATTGAGCATTGAGGATTGGGGATTGAAGATTGAGGATTCGGGATTGAGGATTGAGGATTGAAAATTGAGTATTGAGGATTGTAGACTGACGATTGAGGATTGAGGATTGTGGATTGAGGATTGAGGATTGAGGATTGAGGATTGAGAATTGAGGATTGAGAATTGAAGATTGAGTATTGAGGATTGAGGATTGAGGATTGAAGAATGAGGATTGAGGATTTAGGATGAGGGATGAGGGATGAGGGTTGAGGATTGAGGATTGAGGACTGAGGACTGAGGATTGAGGATTGAGAATTGAGGATTGAGGATTGAGGATTAAAGATTGAGGGTTGAGGATTGAGGATTGAGGATTGAGTATTGAAGATTGAGTATTGAGGATTGAAGACTGACGATTGAGGATTGAGGTTTGAGGATTGAGGATTGAGAATTGAGGATTGAGGATTGAAGATTGAGTATTGAGCATTGAAGATTGAGGATTGAGGATTGAAGATTGAGGGTTGACGATGAGGGCTGAGGGTTGAGGGTTGAGGTTTGAGGACTGAGGCCTGAGGATTGAGGATTGAGAATTGAGGGTTGAGGATTGAGGATTGAAGATTGAGGATTGGGTATTGAGGACTGAAGAATGAGGATTGAGGATTGCGGATTGAGGATTGAGGAATGAGGATTGAAGACTGAGTATTGAGGATTGAAGACTGACGATTGAGGATTGATGATTGAGGATTGAGTATTGAGGATCGAGGATTGAAGACTGAGTATTGAGGATTGAAGATTGAGAATTGAGGTTTGGGGACTGAGGATTGAGGATTGAGGATTGAGGATTGAGGACTGAGGATTGAGGATTGAGGATTGAGGATTGAGGATTGAGGATTGGGTATCGCGGATTGAACATTGAGGATTGAGGATTGAGGATTGAGTATTGAGGATTGAGGACTGAAGATTGTATATTGATGATTGAAGATTGCGGATTGAGGATTGAGGGTTTTGGATTGAGGACGAGGACTGAGGGTTGAGTATTGATGTTTGGGGTCTGAGGATCGAGGATTGAGGATTGAGAATTGAGGATTGAGGATTGAGGATTGAGGATTGAAGATTGAGGATTTGGTATTGAGGATTGAAGAATGAGGATTGAGGATTGAGGATTGTGGATTGAGGATTGAAGATTGAGTATTGAGGATTGAAGATTGAGGATTGAGGATTGAGGATTGAGGATTGAAGATTGAGTATTGGGTATTGAGGATTGAAGAATGAGGATTGAAAATTGAGGATTGAGGATTGAGAATTGAGGATTGAGGATTGAGGATTGAGGGTTGAAGATTGAGAATTGAGGATTGAGGATTGAAGATTGAGTATTGAGCATTGAAGATTGAGGATTGAGGATTGAAGATTGAGGGTTGACGATGAGGGCTGAGGGTTGAGGGTTGAGGTTTGAGGACTGAGGCCTGAGGATTGAGGATTGAGAATTGAGGGTTGAGGATTGAGGATTGAAGATTGAGGATTGGGTATTGAGGACTGAAGAATGAGGATTGAGGATTGCGGATTGAGGATTGAGGAATGAGGATTGAAGACTGAGTATTGAGGATTGAAGACTGACGATTGAGGATTGATGATTGAGGATTGAGTATTGAGGATCGAGGATTGAAGACTGAGTATTGAGGATTGAAGATTGAGAATTGAGGTTTGGGGACTGAGGATTGAGGATTGAGGATTGAGGATTGAGGACTGAGGATTGAGGATTGAGGATTGAGGATTGAGGATTGAGTATTGGGTATCGCGGATTGAACATTGAGGATTGAGGATTGAGGATTGAGTATTGAGGATTGAGGACTGAAGATTGTATATTGATGATTGAAGATTGCGGATTGAGGATTGAGGGTTGTGGATTGAGGACGAGGACTGAGGGTTGAGTATTGATGTTTGGGGTCTGAGGATCGAGGATTGAGGATTGAGAATTGAGGATTGAGGATTGAGGATTGAGGATTGAAGATTGAGGATTTGGTATTGAGGATTGAAGAATGAGGATTGAGGATTGAGGATTGTGGATTGAGGATTGAAGATTGAGTATTGAGGATTGAAGATTGAGGATTGAGAATTGAGGATTGAGGATTGAGGATTAAAGATTGAAGGTTGAGGATTGAGGATTGAGGATTGAGTATTGAAGATTGAGTATTGAGGATTGAAGATTGAGGGTTGACGATGAGGGCTGAGGGTTGAGGGTTGAGGTTTGAGGACTGAGGCCTGAGGATTGAGGATTGAGAATTGAGGGTTGAGGATTGAGGATTGAAGATTGAGGATTGGGTATTGAATACTGAAGAATGAGGATTGAGGATTGCGGATTGAGGATTGAGGAATGAGGATTGAAGACTGAGTATTGAGGATTGAAGACTGACGATTGAGGATTGATGATTGAGGATTGAGGATTGAGGATTGAAGATTGAGTATTGAGGATTGAAGATTGAGGATTGAGTATTGAGCATTGAAGATTGAAGATTGAGGATTGAAGATTGAGGATTGACGATGAGGGCTGAGGGTTGAGGAATGAGGTTTGAGGATTGGGTGTTGATGGTTGAACATTGAGGATTGAGGGATGAGGATTGAGGATTGAGGATTGAGGATTGAGGATTGAGGATTGAGGATTGAGGATTGAGGATTGATGGTTGAGGATTGGGTATTGAGGATTGAACATTGATGATTGAGGGATGAGGATTGAGGATCGAAGATTGACGATTGAGGATTGAGGATTGAGGATTGAGGATTGAGAATTGAGGATTGAGGATTGAGGATTGAGGATTGATGGTTGAGGATTGGGTATTGAGGATTGAACATTGAGGATTGAGGGATGAGGATTGAGGATTGAGGATTGAGGATTGAGGATTGAAGATTGAGGATTCGGTATTGAGGATTGAAGAATGAGGATAGAGTATTGAGGATTGAGGATTGAGGATTGCAGATTGAGTATTGAGGATTGAATATTAAGGATTGAGGATTGAGGATTGAGGATTGAGGATTGAGGTTTCAGGATTGAAGATTGAGTATTGAGGATTGAAGATTGAGGATTGAGGATTGAGGATTGAGCATTGAGGATTGAGGATTGAAGATTGAGGATTCGGGATTGAAGATTGAGGATTGAAAATTGAGTATTGAGGATTGTAGACTGACGATTGAGGATTGAGGATTGAGGATTGAGGATCGAGGATTGAAGATGGAGGATTGGGTATTGAGGATTGAAGAATGAGGATTGGGGCTTGAGGATTGAGGATTGGGAATTGAAGATTGTGTATTGAGGATTGAAAACTGACGTTTGAGGATTGAGGATTGAGTATTGAGGATTGAGGATTGAAGATTGAGTATTGAGGATTGAAGATTGAGGATTGAGAATGGAAGATTGAGGATTGAAGATTGAGGATTGAGGATTGAGGGTTGAGGATTGAGGATTGAAGATTGAGTATTGAGGATTGAAGATTGAGGATTGAGGATTGGGGATTGAGGATTTAGGATTGAAGATTGAGTATTGAGGATTGAAGACTGACGATTGAGGATTGAGGATTGAGGATTGAGGATTGAGGATTGAGGATTGAGGATTGAGAATTGAGGATTGAGGATTGAAGATTGAGTATTGAGCATTGAAGATTGAGGATTGAGGATTGAAGATTGAGGATTGAGGTTTGAGGATTGAAGATTGAGTTTTGGGTATTGAGGATAGAAGAATGAGGATTGAGGATTGAGGATTGAGGATTGAGGATTGAAGATTGAGTATTGAGGATTGAAGACTGACGATTGAGGATTGAGGACTGAGAATTGAGGATTGAGGATTGAGGTATGAGGATTGAGAATTGAGGATTGATGATTAAAGATTGAGTATTGAGCATTGAAGATTGAAGATTGAGGATTGAAGATTGATGATTGACGATGAGGGCTGAGGGTTGAGGATTGAGGTTTGAGGACTGAGGACTGAGGATTGAGGATTGAGAATTGAGGATTGAGGATTGAGGATTGAGGATTGAAGATTGGGTATTGAGGATTGAAGAATGAGGATTGAGGATTGAGGATTGAGGATTGAGCATTGAAGATTGAGTATTGAGGATTGAAGATTAACGATTGAGGATTGAGGATTGAGGATTGAGGATTGAAGATTGAGGATTCGGTATTGAGGATTGAAGAATGATGATTGAGGATTGAGGATTGAGGATTGAGGATTGCAGATTGAGTATTGAGGATTGAAGATTAAGGATTGAGGATTGAGGATTGAGGATTGATGATTGAGGATTGAGTATTGAACATTGAGGACTGAGTGTTGAGGGTTGAGTGATGAGAATTGATGTTTGTGGATAGAGGTTTGAAGATTGCAGATTGAGTATTGAGTATTGAAAACTGTGAATTGAGGATATTCTATTGAGGATTGAGGATTGACAACTGATCGTTGAGGTCTCAGGCTGAAGGTTGAGGATTCAGGATTGACGATTCAGGATTGAGGTTTGAGGACTGAGGATTGAGGATTGAGGATTGAGGATTGAGGATTGAGGATTGATGGTTGAGGATTGGGTATTGAGGATTGAACATTGAGGATTGAGGGATGAGGATTGAGGATTGAGGATTGAGGATTGAGGATTGAAGATTGAGGATTCGGTATTGAGGATTGAAGAATGAGGATAGAGGCTTGAGGATTGAGGATTGAGGATTGCAGATTGAGTATTGAGGATTGAATATGAAGGATTGAGGATTGAGGATTGAGGATTGAGGATTGAGGATTCAGGATTGAAGATTGAGTATTGAGGATTGAAGATTGAGGATTGAGGATTGAGGATTGAGCATTGAGGATTGAGGATTGAAGATTGAGGATTCGGGATTGAGGATTGAGGATTGAAAATTGAATATTGAGCATTGTAGACTGACGATTGAGGATTGAGGATTGTGGATTGAGTATCGAGGATTGAGGATTCAGGATTGAGAATTGAGGATTGAGGATTGAAGATTGAGTATTGAGGATTGAGGATTGAGGATTGAAGAATGAGGATTGAGGATTTAGGATGAGGGATGAGGGATGAGGGTTGAGTATTGAGGTTTGAGGACTGAGGACTGAGGATTGAGGATTGAGAATTGAGGATTGAGGACTGAGGATTAAAGATTGAGGGTTGAGGATTGGGTATTGAGAATTGAAGAATGAGGTTTGAGGATTGAGGATTGAGGATTGAGTATTGAAGATTGAGTATTGAGGATTGAAGACTGACGATTGAGGATTGAGGATTGAGGATTGAGGATTGAGAATTGAGGATTGAGGATTGAAGATTGAGTGTTGAGCATTGAAGATTGAGGATTGAGGATTGAAGATTGAGGATTGACGATGAGGGCTGAGGGTTGAGGGTTGAGGTTTGAGGACTGAGGCCTGAGGATTGAGGATTGAGAATTGAGGGTTGAGGATTGAGGATTGAAGATTGAGGATTGGGTGTTGAGGACTGAAGAATGAGGATTGAGGATTGCGGATTGAGGATTGAGGAATGAGGATTGAAGATTGAGTATTGAGGATTGAAGACTGACGATTGAGGATTGATGATTGAGGATTGAGTATTGAGGATCGAGGATTGAAGACTGAGTATTGAGGATTGAAGATTGAGGATTGAGGTTTGGGGACTGAGGATTGAGGATTGAGGATTGAGGATTGAGGACTGAGGATTGAGGATTGAGGATTGAGGATTGAACATTGAGGATTGGGTATCGCGGATTGAACATTGAGGATTGAGGATTGAGGATTGAGTATTGAGGATTGAGGACTGAAGATTGTGTATTGATGATTGAAGATTGCGGATTGAGGATTGAGGGTTGTGGATTGAGGACGAGGACTGAGGGTTGAGTATTGATGTTTGGGGTCTGAGGATCGAGGATTGAGAATTGAGAATTGAGGATTGAGGATTGAGGATTGAGGATTGAAGATTGAGGATTTGGTATTGAGGATTGAAGAATGAGGATTGAGGATTGAGGATTGAGGATTGAGGATTGAGGATTGAGTATTGAAGATTGAGGATTCGGTATTGAGGATTGAAGAATGAGGATTGAGGATTGAGGATTGAGGATTGAGGATTGCAGATTGAGTATTGAGGATTGAAGGTTAAGGATTGAGGATTGAGGATTGAGGATTGAGTATTGAGGATTCAGGATTGATGATTGAGTATAGAGGATTGAAGATTGAGGATTGAGGATTGAGGATTGAGCATTGAGGATTGAGGATTGAAGATTGAGGATTGGGGATTGAGGATTGAGGATCGAAAATTGAGTATTGACGATTGTAGACTGACGATTGAGGATTGAGGATTCTGGATTGAGGATTGAGGATTGAGGATTGAGGATTGAGAATTGAGGATTGAGGATTGAAGATTGAGTATTGAGGATTGAGGACTGAGGATTGAAGAATGAGGATTGAGGATTTAGGATGAGGGATGAGGGTTGAGGATTGAGGTTTGAGAACTGAGGATTGAAGATTGAGTATTGAGGATTGAAGACTGAGTATTGAGGATTGAAGATTGAGGATTGAGGTTTGGGGACTGAGGATTGAGGATTGAGGATTGAGGTTTGAGGACTGAGGATTGAGGATTGAGGATTGAGGATTGAACATTGAGGATTGTGTATCGCGGATTGAACATTGAGGATTGAGGATTGAGGATTGAGTATTGAGGCTTGAGGACTGAAGATTGTATATTGATGATTGAAGATTGCGGATTGAGGATTGAGGGTTGTGGATTGAGGACGAGGACTGAGGGTTGAGTATTGATGTTTGGGGTCTGAGGATCGAGGATTGAGGATTGAGAATTGAGGATTGAGGATTGAGGATTGAGGATTGAAGATTGAGGATTTGGTATTGAGGATTGAAGAATGAGGATTGAGGATTGAGGATTGAGGATTGAACATTGAGTATTGAGGATTGAAGATTGAGGATTGAGGATTGAGGATTGAGAATTGAGGATTGAGGATTGAGGATTGAGGATTGAAGATTGAGTATTCAGGATTGAAGATTGAGGATTGAAGATTGAGGATTGAGGTTTGTGGATTGAAGATTGAGAATTGGGGATTGAGGATTGAAGATTGAGTATTGAGCATTGAAGATTGAGGATTGAGGATTGAAGATTGAGGATTGACGATGAGGGCTGAGGGTTGAGGATTGAGGTTTGAGGACTGAGGACTGAGGATTGAGGATTGAGAATTGAGGATTGAGGATTGAGGATTGAGGATTGAAGATTGTGTATTGAGGATTGAAGAATGAGGATTGAGGATTGAGGATTGAGGATTGAGCATGGAAGATTGAGTATTGAGGATTGAAGATTGACGATTGAGGATTGAGGATTGAGGATTGAGGATTGAGGATTGGGGATTGAGGATTGAAGAATGAGGATTGAGGATTTAGGATGAGGGGATGAGGGTTGAGGATTGAGGTTTGAGGACTGAGGACTGAGGATTGAGGATTGAGAATTTAGGATTGAGGATTGAGGATTAAAGATTGAGGATTGAGGATTGGGTATTGAGAATTGAAGAATGAGGATTGAGGATTGAGGATTGAGGATTGAGTATTGAATATTGAGTATTGAGGATTGAAGACTGACGATTGAGGATTGAGCATTGAGGATTGAGGGTTGAGGATTGAGGATTGAGGATTGAGAATTGAGGATTGAGGATTGAAGATTGAGTATTGAGCATTGAAGATTAAGGATTGAGGATCGAAGATTGAGGTTTGACGATGAGGGCTGAGGGTTGAGGGTTGAGGTTTGAGGACTGAGGCCTGAGGATTGAGGATTGAGAATTGAGGGTTGAGGATTGAGGATTGAAGATTGAGGATTGGGTATTGAGGAGTGAAGAATGAGGATTGAGGATTGCGGATTGAGGATTGAGGAATGAGGATTGAAGATTGAGTATTGAGGATTGAAGACTGACGATTGAGGATTGAGGATTGAGGATTGAGTATTGAGGATCGAGGATTCAAGACTGAGTATTGAGGATTATAAGATTGAGGATTGAGGCTTGGGGACTGAGAATTGAGGATTGAGGATTGAGGATTGAGGACTGAGGATTGAGGATTGAAGATTGAGGATTGAACATTGAGGATTGGGTATCGCGGATTGAACATTGAGGATTGAGGATTGAGGATTGAGTATTGAGGATTGAGGACTGAAGATTGTATATTGATGACTGAAGATTGCGGATTGAGGATTGAGTGTTGTCAATTGAGGACGAGGACTGAGGGTTGAGTATTGATGTTTGGGGTCTGAGGATCGAGGATTGAGGATTGAGAATTGAGGATTGAGGATTGAGGATTGAAGATTGAGGATTTGGTATTGAGGATTGAAGAAGGAGGATTGAGGATACAGGATTGAGGATTGGGGATTGAAGATTGAGTATTGAGGATTGAAGATTGAGGATTGAGGATTGAGTATTGAGGATTGATGATTGAGGATTGAAGATTGAGTATTCATGATTGAAGATTGAGGATTGAGGATTGAGGATTGAGGTTTGAGGATTGAAGATTGAGAATTGGTGATTGAGGATTGACGAATGAGGATTGAGCATTGAGGATTGAGAATTGAAGATTGAGGATTGAATATTGAGTATTGAGTATTGAAGAATGAGGATTGAGGATTTAGGATGAGGGATGAGGGTTGAGGATTGAGGTTTGAGGATTGAGGATTGAGAATTGAGGATTGAGGATTGAAGATTGAGTATTGAGCATTGAAGATTGAGGATTGAGGATTGAAGATCGAGGATTGACGGTGAGGGCTGAGGGTTGAGGATTGAGGTTTGAGGACTGAGGACTGAGGATTGAGGATTGAGAATTGAGGATTGAGGATTGAGGATTGAGGATTGAAGATTGAGTATTGGGTATTGAGGATTGAAGAATGAGGATTGAAAATTGAGGATAGAGGATTGAGTATTGAGGACTGAGGATTGAGGATTGAGGGTTGAAGATTGAGGATTGGGTATTGAGGATTGAAGAGTGAGGATTGAGGTTTGAGGATTGAGGATTGAGGATTGAGGATTGAGCATTGAAGATTGAGTATTGAGGATTGAAGATTGACGATTGAGGATTGAGGATTGAGGATTGAGGATTGAAGATTAAGGATTGGGTATTGAGGATTGAAGGCTGAGGAATGCGGATTGCGGATTGAGGATTGAGGAATGAGGATTGAAGATTGAGTATTGAGGATTGAAGACTGACGATTGAGGATTGAGGATTGAGGATTGAGTATTGAGGATCGAGGATTGAAGACTGAGTATTGAGGATTGAAGATTGAGGATTGAGGTTTGTGGACTGAGGATTGAGGATTGAGGATTGAGGATTGAGGACTGAGGATTGAGGGTTGAGGATTGAGGATTGAACATTGAGGATTGGGTATCGCGGATTGAACATTGAGGATTGAGGATCGAGGATTGAGAATTGAGGCTTGAGGACTGAAGATTGTATATTGATGATTGAAGATTGCGGATTGAGGATAGAGGGTTGTGGATTGAGGACGAGGACTGAGGGTTGAGTATTGATGTTTGGGGTCTGAGGATCGAGGATTGAGGATTGAGAATTGAGGATTGAGGATTGAGGATTGAGGATTGAAGATTGAGGATTTGGTATTGAGGATTGAAGAATGAGGATTGAGGATTGAGGATTGAGGATTGAGGATTGAAGATTGAGTATTGAGGATTGAAGATTGAGGATTGAGGATTGAGGATTGAGAATTGAGGATTGAGGATTGAGGATTGAGGATTGAAGATAGAGTATTCAGGATTGAAGTTTGACGATTGAGGATTGAGGATTGAGGATTGAGGATTGAGGATTGGGGATTGAGGATTGAAGAATGAGGATTGAGGATTTAGGATGAGGGATGAGGGTTGAGGATTGAGGTTTGAGGATTGAGGACTGAGGATTGAGGATTGAGAATTTAGGATTGAGGATTGAGGATTAAAGATTGAGGATTGAGGATTGGGTATTGAGAATTGAAGAATGAGGATTGAGGATTGAGTATTGAGGATTGAGTATTGAATATTGAGTATTGAGGATTGAAGACTGACGATTGAGGATTGAGGATTGAGGATTGAGGATTGAGAATTGAGGATTGAGGATTGAGAATTGAGGATTGAGGATTGAAGATTGAGTATTGAGCATTGAAGATTGAGGATTGAGGATCGAAGATTGAGGTTTGACGATGAGGGCTGAGGGTTGAGGGTTGAGGTTTGAGGACTGAGGCCTGAGGATTGAGGATTGAGAATTGAGGGTTGAGGATTGAGGATTGAAGATTGAGGATTGGGTATTGAGGATTGAAGAATGAGGATTGAGGATTGCGGATTGAGGATTGAGGAATGAGGATTGAAGATTGAGTATTGAGGATTGAAGACTGACGATTGAGGATTGAGGATTGAGGATTGAGTATTGAGGATCGAGGATTCAAGACTGAGTATTGAGGATTGAAGATTGAGGATTGAGGTTTGGGGACTGAGGATTGAGGATTGAGGATTGAGGATTGAGGACTGAGGATTGAGGATTGAGGATTGAGGATTGAGCATTGAGGATTGGGTATCGCGGATTGAACATTGAGGATTGACGATTGAGGATTCAGTATTGAGGATTGAGGACTGAAGATTGTATATTGATGATTGAAGATTGCGGATTGAGGATTGAGTGTTGTCAATTGAGGACAAGGACTGAGGGTTGAGTATTGATGTGTGGGGTCTGAGGATCGAGGATTGAGGATTGCGAATTGAGGATTGAGGATTGAGGATTGAAGATTGAGGATTTGGTATTGAGGATTGAAGAATGAGGATTGAGGATACAGGATTGAGGATTGGGGATTGAAGTTTGAGTATTGAGGATTGAAGATTGAGGATTGAGGATTGAGGATTGAGGACTGAGGATTGAGGATTGAAGATTGAGTATTCATGATTGAAGATTGAGGATTGAGGATTGAGGATTGAGGTTTGAGGATTGAAGGTTGAGGATTGAGGATTGAGGATTGAGCATTGAGGATTGAGGATTGAAGATTGAGGATTGGGGATTGAGGATTGAGGATTGAAAATTGAGTATTGAGGATTGTAGACTGACGATTGAGGATTGAGGATTGTGGATTGAGGATTGGGGATTGAGGATTGAGGATTGAGAATTGAGGATTGAGGATTGAAGATTGAGTATTGAGGATTGAAGACTGACGATTGAGGATTGAGGATTGAGGATTGAAGGTTGAGTATTGAGGATTGAAGATTGACTATTGAGGATTGAGGATTGAGGATTAAAGATTGAGGATTGAGGATTGGGTATTGAGGATTGAAGAATGAGGATTGAGGATTGGGGATTGAGGATTGAGGATTGAAGATTGAGTATTGAGGATTGAAGACTGACGATTGAGGATTGAGGATTGAGGATTGAAGATTGAGGATTGGGGATTGAGGATTGAGGATCGAAAATTGAGTATTGAGGATTGTAGACTGACGATTGAGGATTGAGGATTCTGGATTGAGGATTGAGGATTGAGGATTCAGGATTGAGAATTGAGGATTGAGGATTGAAGATTGAGTATTGAGGATTGAGGATTGAGTATTGAAGAATGAGGATTGAGGATTTAGGATGAGGGATGAGGGTTGAGGATTGAGGTTTGAGGATTGAGGATTGAGAATTGAGGATTGAGGATTGAAGATTGAGTATTGGGCATTGAAGATTGAGGATTGAGGATTGAAGATCGAGGATTGACGGTGAGGGCTTAGGGTTGAGGATTGAGGTTTGAGGACTGAGGACTGAGGATTGAGGATTGAGAACTGAGGATTGAGGATTGAGGATTGAGGATTGAAGATTGTGTATTGAGGATTGAAGAATGAGGATTGAGGATTGAGGATTGAGGATTGAGCATTGAAGATTGAGTATTGAGGATTGAAGATTGACGATTGAGGATTGAGGATTGAGGATTGAGGATTGAAGATTGAGGATTCGGTATTGAGGATTGAAGAATGAGGATTGAGGATTGAGGATTGAGGATTGAGGATTGCAGATTGAGTATTGAGGATTGAAGATTAAGGATTGAGGATTGAGGATTGAGGATTCAGGATTGAAGATTGAGTATTGAGGATTGAAGGTTGAGGATTGAGGATTGAGGATTGAGCATTGAGGATTGAGGATTGAAGATTGAGGATTGGGGATTGAGGATTGAGGATTGAAAATTGAGTATTGAGGATTGTAGACTGACGATTGAGGATTGAGGATTGTGGATTGAGGATTGGGGATTGAGGATTGAGGATTGAGAATTGAGAATTGAGGATTGAGGATTGGAGATTGAGCATTGAGGATTGAGGATTGAGGATAGAAGAATGAGGATTGAGGATTTAGGATGAGGGATGAGGGTTGAGGATTGAGGTTTGAGGACTGAGGACTGAGGATTGAGGATTGAGAATTGAGGATTGAGAATTGAGGATTGAGGATTGAAGATTGAGTGTTGAGCATTGAAGATTGAGGATTGAGGATTGAAGATTGAGGATTGACGATGAGGGCTGAGGGTTGAGGGTTGAGATTTGAGGACTGAGGCCTGAGGATTGAGGATAGAGAATTGAGGGTTGAGGATTGAGGATTGAAGATTAAGGATTGGGTATTGAGGATTGAAGAATGAGGAATGCGGATTGCGGATTGAGGATTGAGGAATGAGTATTGAAGATTGAGTATTGAGGATTGAAGACTGACGATTGAGGATTGAGGATTGAGGATTGAGTATTGAGGATCGAGGATTGAAGACTGAGTATTGAGGATTGAAGATTGAGGGTTGAGGTTTGGGGACTGAGGATTGAGGATTGAGGATTGAGGATTGAGGACTGAGGATTGAGGATTGAGGATTGAGGATTGAACATTGAGGATTGGGTATCGCGGATTGAACATTGAGGATTGAGGATTGAGGATTGAGTATTGAGGCTTGAGGACTGAAGATTGTATATTGATGATTGAAGATTGCGGATTGAGGATTGAGGGTTGTGGATTGAGGACGAGGACTGAGGGTTGAGTATTGATGTCTGGGGTCTGAGGATCGAGGATTGAGGATTGAGAATTGAGGATTGAGGATTGAGGATTGAGGATTGAAGATTGAGGATTTGGTATTGAGGATTGAGGATTGAAGATTGTGTATTGAGGATTGAAGAATGAGGATTGAGGATTGAGGATTGAGGATTGAGGATTGAGGATTGAGAATTGAGGATTGAGGATTGAAGATTGAGTATTGAGGATTGAGGATTGAGTATTGAAGAATGAGGATTGAGGATTTAGGATGAGGGATGAGGGTTGAGGATTGAGGTTTGAGGATTGAGGATTGAGAATTGAGGATTGAGGATTGAAGGTTGAGTATTGAGCATTGAAGATTGAGGATTGAGGATTGAAGATCGAGGATTGACGGTGAGGGCTGAGGGTTGAGGATTGAGGTTTGAGGACTGAGGACTGAGGATTGAGGATTGAGGATTGGGTATTGAGGATTGAGGAATGAGGGTTGAGGATCGAGGATTGAGGATTGAGGATTGAGGATTGAGTATTAAGGATTGAAGATTGAGGATTGAGGATTGAGGATTGAGAATTGAGGATTGAGGGTTGAAGATTGAGTATTGAGGATTGAGTATTGAGGATTGAAGATTGAGGATTGAGGATTGAGGATGAGGGATGAGGGTTGAGGATTGAGGATTGAGGATTGAGGTCTGAAGATTGAGGATTGGGTATTGAGGATTGAAGTATGAGGATTGTGGATTGAGGATTGAGGATTGAGGATTGAAGATTGAGTATTGAGGATTGAAGATTGACGATTGAGGATTGAGGGTTGAGGAATGAGTGTTGAGGATTGAGGATTGAGGATTGAGGATTGAAGGTTGAGTATTAAGGATTGAAGACTGACGATTGAGGATTGAGGATTGAGTATTGAGTATTGAGGATCGAGGATTGAAGATTGAGTTTTGAGGATTGAAGATTGAGGATTGAGGTTTGGGGACTGAGGATTGAGGATTGAGGTTTGAGGATTGAGGTTTGAAGATTGAGGATTGAGGATTTAGGATTGAGGATTGAGGAGTGAGGATTGAGGATTGAGGATTGAGAATTGAGGATTTAGGATTGAAGATTGAGTATTGAGGATTGAAGATTGAGGATTGAGGATTGAGGATTGAAGATTGAGGACTGAGTGCTGAGGGTTGAGTGATGGGAATTGATGTTTGTGGATTGAGGTTTGAAGATTGAAGAATGGGGATTGAGTTTTGAAAACTGTGAATTGAGGATATTCTATTGAGTATTGAGGATTGGCAATTGATTGTTGAGGACTGAGGGCTGAAGATTGAGGATTCAGGATTGAGGATTCGGGATTCAGGTTTGAGGACTGAGGATTAAGGGCTGAGTATTGAGGATTGAGGATTGACGCTTGAGGATTGAGGGTTGAGGATGGAGGATTGAGGAGAGAGGACTGAGTGCTGGGGATTGAGTGTTGAGAATAGATGTTTGAGGATTGAGGTGTGATTATTGAATATTGTGGATTGAGTATTGAGCCATGAGAATTCAGGATATTCTATTGAGTATTGAGAATTGAGGATTGATGGTTGAGTATTGAGGATTGATGGTTGAGGGTTGAGGATTGAGGGTTGAGGATTGAGGGTTGTGGATTGAGGACGAGGACTGAGGGTTGAGTATTGATGTTTGAGGTCTGAGGAATGAGGATTGACGATTGAGGATTGAGGATTGAGGATTGAGGATTGAGGGTTGAGGATTGAAGATTGAGTATTGCGGATTGAAGATTGGGGATTGAGGATTGAGGATTGAGGATTGAGGTTTCAAGATTGAGGAGTGGGGACTGAGTGTTGAGGGTTGAGTGATGAGAATTGATGTTTGTGGATAGAGGTTTGAAGATTGCAGATTGAGTATTGAGTATTGAAAACTGTGAATTGAGGATATTCTATTGAGGATTGAGGATTGACAACTGATTGTTGAGGACTGAGGGCCGAAGATTGAGGATTCAGGACTGAGGATTCAGAATTGAGGTTTGAGGACTGAGGATTGAGGATTGAAGATAGAGCATCGGGTATTGAAGATTGAGGATTGAGGGTTGAGGATTGAGGATTGAGGACGAGGGATGAGGGTTGAGGATTGAGGTTTGAGGACTGAGGTCTGAGGATTGAGGTTTGAGAATTGAGGATTGAGGATTGAGGATTGAAGATTGAGGATTGGGTATTGAGGATTGAGGAATGAGGGTTGAGGATTGAGGATTGAGGATTGAGGATTGAAGATTGAGTATTGAGGATTGAAGACTGACGATTGAGGATTGAGGATTGAGGATTGAGTATTGAGGATCGAGGATTGAAGGACGAGTTTTGAGGATTGAAGATTGAGGATTGAGGATTGAAGATTGAGTATTGAGGATTGAAGACTGACGATTGAGGATTGACGACTGAGGATTGAGTATTGAGGATCGAGGATTGAAGATTGAGTTTTGAGAATTGAAGATTGAGGATTGAGGTTTGGGGACAGAGGATTGAGGATTGAGGATTGAGGATTGAGGATTGAGGATTGAGGATTGAGGATTGAGGATTGAGGATTGGGTATCGCGGATTGCACATTGAGGATTGAGGATTGAGTATTGAGTATTGAGGATTGAGGACTGAAGATTGTATATTGATGATTGAAGATTGAGGATTGAGTATTGAGGGTTGTGGATTGAGGACGAGGACTGAGGGCTGAGTATTGATGTTTGAGGTCTGAGGATCGAGGATTGAGGATTGAGAATTGAGGATTGAGGATTCAGGATTGAAGATTGAGGATTAGGTATTGAGGGTTGAAGAATGAGGATCGAGGGTTGAGGATTGAGGATTGAGGATTGAGGACTGAGTATTGAGGATTGAGGATTGAGGATTGAGGATTGAGGATTGAGGATTGAGGATTGAGGATTGAGAATTGTTGATTGAGGATTGAAGATTGTGTATTGAGTATTGAAGATTGAGGATTGAGGATTGAAGATTGAGGATTGACGATGAGGTCTGAGGGTTGAGGGTTGAGGTTTGAGGACTGAGGACTGAGGATTGAGGATTGAGAATTGAGGATTGAGGATTGAGGATTGAGGATTGAAGATTGTGTATTGAGGATTGAAGAATGAGAATTGAGGATTGAGGATTGAGGATTGAGGATTGAGGATTGGAGATTGAGTATTGAGGATTGAAGATTGACGATTGAGGATTGAGGATTTAGGATTGAGGATTGAGGATTGAGGATTGAGGATTGAAGATTGAGGATTGGGGATGGAGGATTGAAGATTGAGCATTCAGGATTGAGGATTCAGAATCGAGGTTTGAGGACTGAGCATTGAGGATTGAAGATTGAGTGTTGAGGATTGAGGATTGAGGATTGAGGATTGAACATTGAGGACTGATTGCTGAGAGTTGAGTGATGAGAATTGATGTTTGTGGATAGAGGTTTGAAGATTGCAGATTGAGTATTGAGTATTGAAAACTGTGAATTGAGGATATTCTATTGAGGATTGAGGATTGACAACTGATTGTTGATGACTGAGGGCCGAAGATTGAGGATTCAGGATTGAGGATTCAGAATTGATGTTTGATGACTGAGGATTGAGGATTGAAGATTGAGTATTGAGGATTGAATATCGAGGATTGAGGATTGAGGATTGAGGATTGAGGATGAGGGCTGAGGGTTGAGGATTGAGGTTTGAGGACTGAGGAATGAGGATTGAGGTTCGAGAATTGAGGATTGAGGATTGAAGGTTGAGTACTGAGGATTGAAGATTGAGGATTGGGGACTTAGTGCTGAGGATTGAGCTTTGAAGATAGAGGATTGGGGACTGAGTGTTGAGGGATGAGTGATGAGAATTGATGTTTGTGGATAGAGATTTGAAGATTGCAGGTTGAGTATTGAGTATTGAAAACTGTGAATTGATGATATTCTATTGAGGATTGAGGATTGACAACTGATTGTTGAGGACTGAGGGCTGAAGATTGAGGATTCAGGATTGAGGATTCAGGATTGAGGTTCGATGTCTGAGGATTGAGGATTGAGGATTGAGGATTGAGGATTGAGGATTGAAGATTGAGGATTGGGTATTGAGGGTTGAACATTGAGGATTGAGGGATGAGGATTGAGGATTGTGGATTGAGGACTGAGGATTGAGGATTGAGAATTTAGGATTGAGGATTGAGGATTAAAGATTGAGGATTGAGGATTGGGTATTGAGAATTGAAGAATGAGGATTGAGGATTGAGTATTGAGGATTGAGTATTGAATATTGAGTATTGAGGATTGAAGACTGACGATTGAGGATTGAGGATTGAGGATTGAGGATTGAGGATTGAGGATTGAGGATTGAGAATTGAGGATTGAGGATTGAAGATTGAGTATTGAGCATTGAAGATTGAGGATTGAGGATCGAAGATTGAGGTTTGACGATGAGGGCTGAGGGTTGAGGGTTGAGGTTTGAGGACTGAGGCCTGAGGATTGAGGATTGAGAATTGAGGGTTGAGGATTGAGGATTGAAGATTGAGGATTGGGTATTGAGGATTGAAGAATGAGGATTGAGGATTGCGGATTGAGGATTGAGGAATGAGGATTGAAGATTGAGTATTGAGGATTGAAGACTGACGATTGAGGATTGAGGATTGAGGATTGAGTATTGAGGATCGAGGATTCAAGACTGAGTATTGAGGATTGAAGATTGAGGATTGAGGTTTGGGGACTGAGGATTGAGGATTGAGGATTGAGGATTGAGGACTGAGGATTGAGGATTGAGGATTGAGGATTGAGCATTGAGGATTGGGTATCGCGGATTGAACATTGAGGATTGACGATTGAGGATTCAGTATTGAGGATTGAGGACTGAAGATTGTATATTGATGATTGAAGATTGCGGATTGAGGATTGAGTGTTGTCAATTGAGGACGAGGACCGAGGGTTGAGTATTGATGTGTGGGGTCTGAGGATCGAGGATTGAGGATTGCGAATTGAGGATTGAGGATTGAGGATTGAAGATTGAGGATTTGGTATTGAGGATTGAAGAATGAGGATTGAGGATACAGGATTGAGGATTGGGGATTGAAGTTTGAGTATTGAGGATTGAAGATTGAGGATTGAGGATTGAGGATTGAGGACTGAGGATTGAGGATTGAAGATTGAGTATTCATGATTGAAGATTGAGAATTGAGGATTGAGGATTGAGGTTTGAGGATTGAAGGTTGAGGATTGAGGATTGAGGATTGAGCATTGAGGATTGAGGATTGAAGATTGAGGATTGGGGATTGAGGATTGAGGATTGAAAATTGAGTATTGAGGATTGTAGACTGACGATTGAGGATTGAGGATTGTGGATTGAGGATTGGGGATTGAGGATTGAGGATTGAGAATTGAGGATTGAGGATTGAAGATTGAGTATTGAGGATTGAAGACTGACGATTGAGGATTGAGGATTGAGGATTGAAGGTTGAGTATTGAGGATTGAAGATTGACTATTGAGGATTGAGGATTGAGGATTAAAGATTGAGGATTGAGGATTGGGTATTGAGGATTGAAGAATGAGGATTGAGGATTGGGGATTGAGGATTGAGGATTGAAGATTGAGTATTGAGGATTGAAGACTGACGATTGAGGATTGAGGATTGAGGATTGAAGATTGAGGATTGGGGATTGAGGATTGAGGATCGAAAATTGAGTATTGAGGATTGTAGACTGACGATTGAGGATTGAGGATTCTGGATTGAGGATTGAGGATTGAGGATTCAGGATTGAGAATTGAGGATTGAGGATTGAAGATTGAGTATTGAGGATTGAGGATTGAGTATTGAAGAATGAGGATTGAGGATTTAGGATGAGGGATGAGGGTTGAGGATTGAGGTTTGAGGATTGAGGATTGAGAATTGAGGATTGAGGATTGAAGATTGAGTATTGGGCATTGAAGATTGAGGATTGAGGATTGAAGATCGAGGATTGACGGTGAGGGCTTAGGGTTGAGGATTGAGGTTTGAGGACTGAGGACTGAGGATTGAGGATTGAGAACTGAGGATTGAGGATTGAGGATTGAGGATTGAGGATTGAAGATTGTGTATTGAGGATTGAAGAATGAGGATTGAGGATTGAGGATTGAGGATTGAGCATTGAAGATTGAGTATTGAGGATTGAAGATTGACGATTGAGGATTGAGGATTGAGGATTGAGGATTGAAGATTGAGGATTCGGTATTGAGGATTGAAGAATGAGGATTGAGGATTGAGGATTGAGGATTGAGGATTGCAGATTGAGTATTGAGGATTGAAGATTAAGGATTGAGGATTGAGGATTGAGGATTCAGGATTGAAGATTGAGTATTGAGGATTGAAGGTTGAGGATTGAGGATTGAGGATTGAGCATTGAGGATTGAGGATTGAAGATTGAGGATTGGGGATTGAGGATTGAGGATTGAAAATTGAGTATTGAGGATTGTAGACTGACGATTGAGGATTGAGGATTGTGGATTGAGGATTGGGGATTGAGGATTGAGGATTGAGAATTGAGGATTGAGGATTGGAGATTGAGCATTGAGGATTGAGGATTGAGGATAGAAGAATGAGGATTGAGGATTTAGGATGAGGGATGAGGGTTGAGGATTGAGGTTTGAGGACTGAGGACTGAGGATTGAGGATTGAGAATTGAGGATTGAGAATTGAGGATTGAGGATTGAAGATTGAGTGTTGAGCATTGAAGATTGAGGATTGAGGATTGAAGATTGAGGATTGACGATGAGGGCTGAGGGTTGAGGGTTGAGATTTGAGGACTGAGGCCTGAGGATTGAGGATAGAGAATTGAGGGTTGAGGATTGAGGATTGAAGATTAAGGATTGGGTATTGAGGATTGAAGAATGAGGAATGCGGATTGCGGATTGAGGATTGAGGAATGAGTATTGAAGATTGAGTATTGAGGATTGAAGACTGACGATTGAGGATTGAGGATTGAGGATTGAGTATTGAGGATCGAGGATTGAAGACTGAGTATTGAGGATTGAAGATTGAGGGTTGAGGTTTGGGGACTGAGGATTGAGGATTGAGGATTGAGGATTGAGGACTGAGGATTGAGGATTGAGGATTGAGGATTGAACATTGAGGATTGGGTATCGCGGATTGAACATTGAGGATTGAGGATTGAGGATTGAGTATTGAGGCTTGAGTACTGAAGATTGTATATTGATGATTGAAGATTGCGGATTGAGGATTGCGGGTTGTGGATTGAGGACGAGGACTGAGGGTTGAGTATTGATGTCTGGGGTCTGAGGATCGAGGATTGAGGATTGAGAATTGAGGATTGAGGATTGAGGATTGAGGATTGAAGATTGAGGATTTGGTATTGAGGATTGAGGATTGAAGATTGTGTATTGAGGATTGAAGAATGAGGATTGAGGATTGAGGATTGAGGATTGAGGATTGAGGATTGAGAATTGAGGATTGACGATTGAAGATTGAGTATTGAGGATTGAGGATTGAGTATTGAAGAATGAGGATTGAGGATTTAGGATGAGGGATGAGGGTTGAGGATTGAGGTTTGAGGATTGAGGATTGAGAATTGAGGATTGAGGATTGAAGGTTGAGTATTGAGCATTGAAGATTGAGGATTGAGGATTGAAGATCGAGGATTGACGGTGAGGGCTGAGGGTTGAGGATTGAGGTTTGAGGACTGAGGACTGAGGATTGAGGATTGAGGATTGGGTATTGAGGATTGAGGAATGAGGGTTGAGGATCGAGGATTGAGGATTGAGGATTGAGGATTGAGTATTAAGGATTGAAGATTGAGGATTGAGGATTGAGGATTGAGAATTGAGGATTGAGGGTTGAAGATTGAGTATTGAGGATTGAGTATTGAGGATTGAAGATTGAGGATTGAGGATTGAGGATGAGGGATGAGGGTTGAGGATTGAGGATTGAGGATTGAGGTCTGAAGATTGAGGATTGGGTATTGAGGATTGAAGTATGAGGATTGTGGATTGAGGATTGAGGATTGAGGATTGAAGATTGAGTATTGAGGATTGAAGATTGACGATTGAGGATTGAGGGTTGAGGAATGAGGGTTGAGGATTGAGGATTGAGGATTGAGGATTGAAGGTTGAGTATTAAGGATTGAAGACTGACGATTGAGGATTGAGGATTGAGTATTGAGTATTGAGGACCGAGGATTGAAGATTGAGTTTTGAGGATTGAAGATTGAGGATTGAGGTTTGGGGACTGAGGATTGAGGATTGAGGTTTGAGGATTGAGGTTTGAAGATTGAGGATTGAGGATTTAGGATTGAGGATTGAGGAGTGAGGATTGAGGATTGAGGATTGAGAATTGAGGATTTAGGATTGAAGATTGAGTATTGAGGATTGAAGATTGAGGATTGAGGATTGAGGATTGAAGATTGAGGACTGAGTGCTGAGGGTTGAGTGATGGGAATTGATGTTTGTGGATTGAGGTTTGAAGATTGAAGAATGGGGATTGAGTTTTGAAAACTGTGAATTGAGGATATTCTATTGAGTATTGAGGATTGGCAATTGATTGTTGAGGACTGAGGGCTGAAGATTGAGGATTCAGGATTGAGGATTCGGGATTCAGGTTTGAGGACTGAGGATTAAGGGCTGAGTATTGAGGATTGAGGATTGACGCTGGAGGATTGAGGGTTGAGGATGGAGGATTGAGGAGAGAGGACTGAGTGCTGGGGATTGAGTGTTGAGAATAGATGTTTGAGGATTGAGGTGTGATTATTGAATATTGTGGATTGAGTATTGAGCCATGAGAATTCAGGATATTCTATTGAGTATTGAGAATTGAGGATTGATGGTTGAGTATTGAGGATTGATGGTTGAGGGTTGAGGATTGAGGGTTGAGGATTGAGGGTTGTGGATTGAGGACGAGGACTGAGGGTTGAGTATTGATGTTTGAGGTCTGAGGAATGAGGATTGACGATTGAGGATTGAGGATTGAGGATTGAGGATTGAGGGTTGAGGATTGAAGATTGAGTATTGCGGATTGAAGATTGAGGATTGAGGATTGAGGATTGAGGATTGAGGTTTCAAGATTGAGGAGTGGGGACTGAGTGTTGAGGGTTGAGTGATGAGAATTGATGTTTGTGGATAGAGGTTTGAAGATTGCAGATTGAGTATTGAGTATTGAAAACTGTGAATTGAGGATTTTCTATTGAGGATTGAGGATTGACAACTGATTGTTGAGGACTGAGGGCCGAAGATTGAGGATTCAGGACTGAGGATTCAGAATTGAGGTTTGAGGACTGAGGATTGAGGATTGAAGATAGAGCATCGGGTATTGAAGATTGAGGATTGAGGGTTGAGGATTGAGGATTGAGGACGAGGGATGAGGGTTGAGGATTGAGGTTTGAGGACTGAGGTCTGAGGATTGAGGTTTGAGAATTGAGGATTGAGGATTGAGGATTGAAGATTGAGGATTGGGTATTGAGGATTGAGGAATGAGGGTTGAGGATTGAGGATTGAGGATTGAGGATTGAAGATTGAGTATTGAGGATTGAAGACTGACGATTGAGGATTGAGGATTGAGGATTGAGTATTGAGGATCGAGGATTGAAGGACGAGTTTTGAGGATTGAAGATTGAGGATTGAGGATTGAAGATTGAGTATTGAGGATTGAAGACTGACGATTGAGGATTGACGACTGAGGATTGAGTATTGAGGATCGAGGATTGAAGATTGAGTTTTGAGAATTGAAGATTGAGGATTGAGGTTTGGGGACAGAGGATTGAGGATTGAGGATTGAGGATTGAGGATTGAGGATTGAGGATTGAGGATTGAGGATTGAGGATTGGGTATCGCGGATTGCACATTGAGGATTGAGGATTGAGTATTGAGTATTGAGGATTGAGGACTGAAGATTGTATATTGATGATTGAAGATTGAGGATTGAGTATTGAGGGTTGTGGATTGAGGACGAGGACTGAGGGCTGAGTATTGATGTTTGAGGTCTGAGGATCGAGGATTGAGGATTGAGAATTGAGGATTGAGGATTCAGGATTGAAGATTGAGGATTAGGTATTGAGGGTTGAAGAATGAGGATCGAGGGTTGAGGATTGAGGATTGAGGATTGAGGACTGAGTATTGAGGATTGAGGATTGAGGATTGAGGATTGAGGATTGAGGATTGAGGATTGAGGATTGAGAATTGTTGATTGAGGATTGAAGATTGTGTATTGAGTATTGAAGATTGAGGATTGAGGATTGAAGATTGAGGATTGACGATGAGGTCTGAGGGTTGAGGGTTGAGGTTTGAGGACTGAGGACTGAGGATTGAGGATTGAGAATTGAGGATTGAGGATTGAGGATTGAGGATTGAAGATTGTGTATTGAGGATTGAAGAATGAGAATTGAGGATTGAGGATTGAGGATTGAGGATTGAGGATTGGAGATTGAGTATTGAGGATTGAAGATTGACGATTGAGGATTGAGGATTTAGGATTGAGGATTGAGGATTGAGGATTGAGGATTGAAGATTGAAGATTGACGATTGAGGATTGAGGATTTAGGATTGAGGATTGAGGATTGAGGATTGAGGATTGAAGATTGAGGATTGGGGATGGAGGATTGAAGATTGAGCATTCAGGATTGAGGATTCAGAATCGAGGTTTGAGGACTGAGCATTGAGGATTGAAGATTGAGTGTTGAGGACTGAGGATTGAGGATTGAGGATTGAACATTGAGGACTGATTGCTGAGAGTTGAGTGATGAGAATTGATGTTTGTGGATAGAGGTTTGAAGATTGCAGATTGAGTATTGAGTATTGAAAACTGTGAATTGAGGATATTCTATTGAGGATTGAGGATTGACAACTGATTGTTGATGACTGAGGGCCGAAGATTGAGGATTCAGGATTGAGGATTCAGAATTGATGTTTGATGACTGAGGATTGAGGATTGAAGATTGAGTATTGAGGATTGAATATCGAGGATTGAGGATTGAGGATTGAGGATTGAGGATGAGGGCTGAGGGTTGAGGATTGAGGTTTGAGGACTGAGGAATGAGGATTGAGGTTCGAGAATTGAGGATTGAGGATTGAAGGTTGAGTACTGAGGATTGAAGATTGAGGATTGGGGACTTAGTGCTGAGGATTGAGCTTTGAAGATAGAGGATTGGGGACTGAGTGTTGAGGGATGAGTGATGAGAATTGATGTTTGTGGATAGAGATTTGAAGATTGCAGGTTGAGTATTGAGTATTGAAAACTGTGAATTGATGATATTCTATTGAGGATTGAGGATTGACAACTGATTGTTGAGGACTGAGGGCTGAAGATTGAGGATTCAGGATTGAGGATTCAGGATTGAGGTTCGATGTCTGAGGATTGAGGATTGAGGATTGAGGATTGAGGATTGAGGATTGAAGATTGAGGATTGGGTATTGAGGGTTGAACATTGAGGATTGAGGGATGAGGATTGAGGATTGTGGATTGAGCATTGAAGATTGAATATTGATGATTGAAGATTGAGGAATGAGGAATGAGGGTTGTAGATTGCGGACGAGGACTGAGGGTTGAGTATTGATGTTTGAAGTATGAGGATTGAGGATTCAGGATTGAGAACTGAGGATTGAGGATTGAGGATTGAGGATTGAGGATTGAGGATTGAGGATTGAAGATTGAGTATTGAGGATTGAAGATTGAGGATTGAGGATTGAGGATTGAGGACTGAGGATTGAAGATTGAGGATTGGGTATTGAGGACTGAAGATTGAGGATTCAGGATTGAGGATTCAGAATTGAGGTTTGAGGACTGAGGATTGAGGATTGAAGTTTGAGTATTGAGGATTGAGGATTGAGGATTGAAGATTGAGGATTGAGGATTGAGGATGAGGGCTGAGGTTTGAGGATTGAGGTTTGAGGTCTGAGGACTGAGGAATGAGGATTGTGAATTGAGGATTGAGGATTCAGAATTGAAGATTGAGGATTGGGTATTGAGGGTTGAAGAATGAGGATTGAGGATTGAGAATGGAGGATTGAGGATTGAGGATTGAAGATTGGGTATTGAGGATTGAAGATTAAAGATTGGGGACTGAGTGTTGAGGGTTGAGTGATGAGAATTGATGTTTGTGGATAGAGATTGGAAGATTGCAGATTGAGTATTGCGTATTGAAAACTCTGAACTGAGGATATTCTATTGACGATTGAGGATTGACAACTGACTGTTGAGGACTGAGGGCCGAAGATTGAGGTTTCAGGATTGAGGATTCAGGATTGAGGTTTGAGGACTGAGGACTGAGGATTGAGGATTGATTGAGGATGGAGGATTGAAGATTGAGGATTGGGTATTGAGGATTGAACATTGAGGATTGAGGGATGAGGATTGAGAATTGAGGATTGAGGATTGAAGATTGAATATTGACGATTGAAGATTGTGGATTGAGGATTGAGGGTTGTGGATTGAGGACAAGGACTGAGGGTTGAGTATTTATGTTTGAAGTATGAGGATTGAGGATACAGGATTGAGAATCGAGGATTGAGGATTGAGGATTGAAGATTGAGGTTTCGGTATTGAGGATTGAAGAATGAGGATTGAAGATTGAGTGTTGAGGATTGAGAATTGGGGATTGCCGGTTGAGTATTGAGGATTGAAGATTGAGGATTGACAACTGACTCTTGAGGACTGAGGGCCGAAGATTGAGGTTTCAGGATCGAGGATCCAGGATTGAGGTTTGAGGACTGAGGACTGAGGACTGAGGATTGATTGAGGATCGAGGATTGAAGATTGAGGATTGGGTATTGAGGATTGAACATTGAGGATTGAGGGATGAGTATTGAGGATTGAGGATTGAGGATTGAAGATTGAATATTGACGATTGAAGATTGAGGATTGAGGATTGAGGGTTGTGGATTGAGGACAAGGACTGAGGGTTGAGTATTTATGTTTGAAGTATGAGGATTGAGGATTCAGGATTGAGAATCGAGGATTGAGGATTGAGGATTGAAGATTGAGGTTTCGGTATTGAGGATTGAAGAGTGAGGATTGAGGATTGAGTGTTGAGGATTGAGGATTGGGGATTGCCGGTTGAGTATTGAGGATTGATGATTGAGGATTGAGGATTGAGGAGTGAGGATTGAGGATTTAGGATTGAGGATTGAAGATTGAGTATTGAGGATTGATGATTGAGGATTGAGGATTGAGGATTGAGGATTGAGTATTGAGGATTGAAGATTGAGGATTGGGGATTGAGGACTGAAGATTGAGGATTCAGGATTGAGGATTCAGAATTGAGGTTTGAGGACTGAGGATTGAGGATTGAAGATTGAGTATTGAGGATTGAGGATTGAGGATTGAGGATCGAAGATTGAGTATTGAGGATTGAAGGTTGAGGATTCAGGATTGAGGATTGAGGATTGAGGATTTAGGATTGAAGATTGATGATTGGGGATTGAGTATTGAGGATTGAAGAGTGAGTATTGAGGATTGTAGACTGACAATTGAGGATTGAGGATTGAGGATTGGGGATTGCAAATTGAGTATTGAGGATTGAAGATTGAGTATTGAGGATTGAAGATTGAGGATTGAGGATTGAGGATTGAGGATTGGAGATTGAGTATTGAGGATTGAAGATTGACGATTGAGGATTGAGGATTTAGGATTGAGGATTGAGGATTGAGGATTGAGGATTGAAGATTGAGGATTGGGGATTGAGGGTTGAAGATTGAGCATTCAGGATTGAGGATTCAGAATCGAGGTTTGAGGACTGAGCATTGAGGATTGAAGATTGAGTGTTGAGGATTGAGGATTGAGGATTGAGGATTGAACATTGGGGACTGATTGCTGAGGGTTGAGTGATGAGAATTGATGTTTGTGGATAGAGGTTTGAAGATTGCAGATTGAGTATTGAGTATTGAAAACTGTGAATTGAGGATATTCTATCGAGGATTGAGGATTGACAACTGATTGTTGATGACTGAGGGCCGAAGATTGAGGATTCAGGATTGAGGATTCAGAATTGATGTTTGAGGACTGAGAATTGAGGATTGAAGATTGAGTATTGAGGATTGAATATCGAGGATTGAGGATTGAGGATTGAGGATTGAGGATGAGGGCTGAGGTTTGAGGATTGAGGTTTGAGGACTGAGGAATGAGGATTGAGGATCGAGAATTGAGGATTGAGGATTGAAGGTTGAGTACTGAGGATTGAAGATTGAGGATTGGGGACTTAGTGTTGAGGATTGAACTTTGAAGATAGAGGATTGGGGACTGAGTGTTGAGGGATGAGTGATGAGCATTGATGTTTGTGGATAGAGATTTGAAGATTGCAGATTGAGTATTGCGTATTGAAAACTCTGAACTGAGGATATTCTATTGACGATTGAGGATTGACAACTGACTGTTGAGGACTGAGGGCCGAAGATTGAGGTTTCAGGATTGAGGATTCAGGATTGAGGTTTGAGAACTGAAGATTGAGGATTGAGAATTGATTGAGGATCGAGGATTGAAGATTGATTATTGGGTATTGAGGATTGAACATTGAGGATTGAGGGATGAGGATTGAGGATTGAGGATTGAGGATTGAAGATTGAATATTGATGATTGAAGATTGAGGATTGAGGATTGAGGGTTGTGGATTGAGGACAAGGACTGAGGGCTGAGTATTTATGTTTGAAGTATGAGGATTGAGGATTGAGGATTGAGAATCGAGGATTGAGGATTGAAGATTGAGGTTTCGGTATTGAGGATTGAAGAATGAGGATTGAGCATTGAGTGTTGAGGATTGAGGATTGGGGATTGCCGGTTGAGTATTGAGGATTGAAGATTGAGGATTGAGGATTGAGGATTGAGGATTGAGGATAGAGGATTGAGGATTGGAGATTGACGATTGAGGACTGAGGATTGAGGATTGAGTATTGAACATTGAGGACTGAGTGTTGAGGGTTGAGTGATGAGAATTGATGTTTGTGGATAGAGGTTTGAAGTTTGCAGATTGAGTATTGAGTATTGAAAACTGTGAATTGAGGATATTCTATTGAGGATTGAGGATTGTCAACTGATCGTTGAGGACTCAGGGCTGAAGGTTGAGGATTCAGCATTGAGGATTCAGGATTGAGTTTTGAGGACTGAGGATTGAGGATTGAGGATTGAGGATTGAGGATAGAGTATTGAAAATTGAGGATTGGGTATTGAGGATTGAACATTGAGGGTTGAGGGATGAGGATTGAGAATTGAGGATTGAGGATTGATGATTGAGGATTCGGTATTGAGGATTGAAGGATGAGAATTGAGGATTGAGGATTGAGGATTGCAGATTGAGTATTGTGGATTGAAGATTGAGGATTGAGGATTGAGGATTGAGGATTGAGGATTGAGGATTGAGGATTGAGGACCGAAGATTGAGTATTGAGGATTGAAGATTGAGGATTGAGGATTGAGTATTGAGGATTGGGGATTGAGGATTGAAGATTGAGGATTGGGGATTGAGGATTGAGGACTGAAGATTGAGTATTGAGGATTGTAGACTGACGATTGAGGATTGAGGATTGAGGTTTGAGGATTGAGGATTGAGGATTGAGGATTGAGAATTGAGGATTGAGGATTGAAGATTGAGTATTGAGGATTGAAGATTGATGATTGAGGATTGAGGATTGAGGATTGAGGATTGAGGATTGAAGATGAGGGCTGAGGGTTGATGATTGAGGTTTGAGGTCTGAGGACTGAAGATAGAGGATTGAGAATTGAGGATTGAGGATTGAGGATTGAAGATTGAGGATTGGGTATCGAGGAATGAAGAATGAGGATTGAGGATTGTGGATTGAGGATTGAGGATTGAAGATTGAGTATTGAGGATTGAAGACTGACGATTGAGGATTGAGGATTGAGGATTGAGTATTGAGGACTGAGGATTGAAGATTGAGTATTGAGGATTGAAGATTGAGGATTGAGGATTGAGGATTGAGGATTGAGGATCGAGGATTGAGGATTGAGGATTGAGGATTGAGGATTGAGGATTGAGGATTGAGGATTGCAGATTGAGTATTGATGATTGAAGATTGAGGATTGAGGATTGAGGACTGAGGACTGAGGATTGAGGATCGAGGATTGAGGATTGAGCATTGAAGATTGAGTATTGAGGATTGAAGATTGATGTTTGAGGATTGAGGATTGAGGATTGAGGATTGAGGATTGAGGATTGCGGATGAGGGCAGAGGGTTGATGATTGAGGTTTGAGGACTGAGGACTGAGGATTGAGGATTGAGAATTGAGGATTGAGGATTGAGGATTGAAGATTGAGGATTGGGTATCGAGGATTGAAGAATGAGGATTGAGGATTGAGGGCTGAGGATTGAGGATTGAAGATTGAGGATTGAGGATTGAGGATTGCGGATGAGGGCAGAGGGTTGATGATTGAGGTTTGAGGACTGAGGACTGAGGATTGAGGATTGAGAATTGAGGATTGAGGATTGAGGATTGAAGATTGAGGATTGGGTATCGAGGATTGAAGAATGAGGATTGAGGATTGAGGGTTGAGCATTGAGGATTGAAGATTGTGTATTGAGGATTGAAGACTGACGATTGAGGATTGAGGATTGAGTATTGAGTATTGAGGATTGAAGATTGAGTATTGAGGATCGAAGATTGAGGATTGAGGATTGAGGATTGAGAATTGAGGATTGAGGATTGAGGATTGAGGATTGAGGATTGAGGATTGAGGATTGAGAATTGTGGATTGAGGATTGAAGATTGAGTATTGAGCATTGAAGATTGAGGATTGAGGATTAAAGATTGAGGATTGACGATGAGGGCTGAGGGTTGAGGGTTGAGGTTTGAGGACTGAGGACTGAGGATTGAGGATTGAGGATTGAGGATTGAGGATTGAGGACTGAAGATTGAGTATTGAGGATTGTAGACTGACGATTGAGGATTTTGGATTGAGGTTTGAGGATTGAGGATTGAGGATTGAGGATTGAGAATTGAGGATTGAGGATTGAAGATTGAGTATTGAGGATTGAAGATTGATGATTGAGGATTGAGGACCGAGGATTGAGGATTGAGGATTGAAGATGAGGGCTGAGGGTTGATGATTGAGGTTTGAGGACTGAGGACTGAAGATAGAGGATTGAGAATTGAGGATTGAGGATTGAGGATTGAAGATTGAGGATTGGGTATCGAGGAATGAAGAATGAGGATTGAGGATTGTGGATTGAGGATTGAGGATTGAAGATTGAGTATTGAGGATTGAAGACTGACGATTGAGGATTGAGGATTGAGGATTGAGTATTGAGGACTGAGGATTGAAGATTGAGTATTGAGGATTGAAGATTGAGGATTGAGGATTGAGGATTGAGGATTGAGGATTGAGGATTGAGGATTGAGGTTTGAGGATTGAGGATTGAGGATTGAGGATTGGGTATCGAGGATTGAAGAATGAGGATTGAGGATTGAGGGTTGAGGATTGAGGATTGAAGATTGTGTATTGAGGATTGAAGACTGACGATTGAGGATTGAGGATTGAGTATTGAGGATTGAGGATTGAAGATTGAGGATTGAAGATTGAGGATTCAGGATTGAGGATTGAGGATTGAGGATTTAGGATTGAAGATTGATGATTGGGGATTGAGGATTGAGGATTGAAGAGTGAGTATTGAGCATTGTAGACTGACAATTGAGGATTGAGGATTGAGGATTGAGGATTGCAGATTGAGTATTGAGGATTGAAGATTGAGTATTGAGGATTGAAGATTGAGGATTGAGGATTGAGGATTGAGGATTGAGGATTGAAGATTGAGGATTGGGGATTGAGGATTGAAGATTGAGGATGCAGGATTGAGGATTCAGAATTGAGGTTTGAGGACAGAGGATTGAGGATTGGAGATTGAGTATTGAGGATTGAGGATTGAGGATTGAGGATTGAGGATTGAGGATTGAGGATTGAGTATTGAAGATTGAGTATTGAGGATGGAAGATTGAGGATTGAGGATTGAGTATTGAGGATTGAGGATTGAGGATTGAAGATTGAGGATTGGGGATAGAGGATTGAGGATTGAAGGTTGAGTATTGAGGATTGTAGACTGACGATTGAGGATTGAGGATTGAGGATTGAGGATTGAGGATTGAGGATTGAGGATCGAAGATTGCGTATTGAGGATGGAAGATTGAGGATTGAGGATTGAGTATTGAGGATTGAGGATTGAGGATTGAAGATTGAGGATTGGGGATAGAGGATTGAGGATTGAAGATTGAGTATTGAGGATTGTAGACTGACGATTGAGGATTGAGGATTGAGGATTGAGGATTGAGGATTGAGGATTGAGGATTGAGAATTGAGGATTGAGGATTGAAGATTGAGTATTGAGGATTGAAGATTGATGATTGAGGATTGAGGATTGAGGATTGAGGATTGAGGATTGAAGATGAGGGCTGAGGGTTGATGATTGAGGTTTGAGGACTGAGGACTGAAGATAGAGGATTGAGAATTGAGGATTGAGGATTGAGGATTGAAGATTGAGGATTGTGTATCGAGGAATGAAGAATGAGGATTGAGGATTGAGGATTGAGGATTGAGGATTGAAGATTGAGTGTTGAGCATTGAAGACTGACGATTGAGGATTGAGGATTGAGGATTGAGTATTGAGGACTGAGGATTGAAGATTGAGAATTGAGGATTGAAGATTGAGGATTGAGGATTGAGGATTGAGGATTGAGGATTGAGGATTGAGGATTGAGGATTGAGGATTGAGGATTGAGGATTGAGGATTGAGGATTGAGAATTGTGGATTGAGGATTCAGAATTGATGTTTGAGGACTGAGGATTGAGGATTGAAGTTTGAGTATTGAGGATTGAGGTTTGAGGATTGAAGATTGAGGATTGAGGATTGAGGATGAGGGCTGAGGATTGAGGATTGAGGTTTGAGGTCTATGGTCTGCGGAATGAGGATTGAGAATTGAGGATTGAGGATTCAGGATTGAAGATTGAGGATTGGGTATTGAGGATTGAAGAATGAGGATTGGGGACTGAGTGTTGAGGGTTGAGTGAAGAGCATTGATGTTTGCGGATAGAGATTTGAAGATTGCAGATTGAGTATTGCGTATTGAAAACTCTGAACTGAGGATATTCTATTGACGATCGAGGATTGACAACTGACTGTTGAGGACTGAGGGCCGAAGATTGAGGTTTCAGGATTGAGGATTCAGGATTGAGGTTTGAGGACTGAGGATTGAGGATTGAGGATTGATTGAGGATCGAGGATTGAAGATTGATTATTGGGTATTGAGGGTTGAACATTGAGGATTGAGGGATGAGGATTGAGGATTGATGATTGAGGAGTGAAGATTGAATATTGATGATTGAAGATTGAGGATTGAGGATTGAGGGTTGTGGATTGAGTACAAGGACTGAGGGCTGAGTATTTATGTTTGAAGTATGAGGATTGAGGATTGAGGATTGAGAATCGAGGATTGAGGATTGAAGATTGAGGTTTCGGTATTGAGGATTGAAGAATGAGGATTGAGGATTGAGTGTTGAGGATTGAGGATTGGGGATTGCCGGTTGAGTATTGAGGATTGAAGATTGAGCATTGAGGATTGAGGATTGAGGATTGAGGATAGAGGATTGAGGATTGAAGATTGTGTATTGAGGATTGAAGATTGAGGATTGAGGATTGAGGATTGAGGATTGAGGATTGAAGATTGAGGATTGGGGATTGAGGATTGAAGATTGAGGATGCAGGATTGAGGATTCAGAATTGAGGTTTGAGGACTGAGGATTGAGGATTGAAGATTGAGTATTGAGGATTGAGGATTGAGGATTGAGGATCGAAGATTGAGTATTGAGGATTGAAGGTTGACGATTGAGGACTGAGGATTGAGGATTGAGTATTGAACATTGAGGACAGAGTGTTGAGGGTTGAGAGATGAGAATTGATGTTTGTGGATAGAGGTTTGAAGATTGCAGATTGAGTATTGAGTATTGAAAACTGTGAATTGAGGATATTCTATTGAGGATTGAGGATTGTCAACTGATCGTTGAGGACTCAGGGCTGAAGGTTGAGGATTCAGGATTGAGGATTCAGGATTGAGTTTTGAGGACTGAGGATTGAGGATTGAGGATTGAGGATTGAGGATTGAGGATTGAGGATTGAAAATTGAGGATTGGGTATTGAGGATTGAACATTGAGGGTTGAGGGATGAGGATTGAGGATTGAGGATTGAGGATTGAGGATTGAAGATTGAGGATTCGGTATTGAGGATTGAAGGATGAGAATTGAGGATTGAGGATTGAGGATTGAGGATTGCAGATTGAGTATTGTGGATTGAAGATTGAGGATTGAGGATTGAGGATTGAGGATTGAGGATTGAGGATTGAGGATTGAGGACCGAAGATTGAGTATTGAGGATTGAAGATTGAGGATTGAGGATTGAGTATTGAGGATTGGGGATTGAGGATTGAAGATTGAGGATTGGGGATTGAGGATTGAGGACTGAAGATTGAGTATTGAGGATTGTAGACTGACGATTGAGGATTGAGGATTGAGGTTTGAGGATTGAGGATTGAGGATTGAGGATTGAGAATTGAGGATTGAGGATTGAAGATTGAGTATTGAGGATTGAAGATTGATGATTGAGGATTGAGGATTGAGGATTGAGGATTGAGGATTGAAGATGAGGGCTGAGGGTTGATGATTGAGGTTTGAGGACTGAGGACTGAAGATAGAGGATTGAGAATTGAGGATTGAGGATTGAGGATTGAAGATTGAGGATTGGGTATCGAGGAATGAAGAATGAGGATTGAGGATTGTGGATTGAGGATTGAGGATTGAAGATTGAGTATTGAGGATTGAAGACTGACTATTGAGGATTGAGGATTGAGGATTGAGGATTGAGTATTGAGGACTGAGGATTGAAGATTGAGTATTGAGGATTGAAGATTGAGGATTGAGGATTGAGGATTGAGGATTGAGGATTGAGGATTGAGGATTGAGGATTGAGGATTGAGGATTGAGGATTGAGGATTGAGGATTGCAGATTGAGTATTGATGATTGAAGATTGAGGATTGAGGATTGAGGACTGAGGACTGAGGATTGAGGATCGAGGATTGAGGATTGAGGATTGAAGATTGAGTATTGAGGATTGAAGATTGATGTTTGAGGATTGAGGATTGAGGATTGAGGATTGAGGATTGAGGATTGCGGATGAGGGCAGAGGGTTGATGATTGAGGTTTGAGGACTGAGGACTGAGGACTGAGGATTGAGGATTGAGAATTGAGGATTGAGGATTGAGGATTGAAGATTGAGGATTGGGTATCGAGGATTGAAGAATGAGGATTGAGGATTGAGGGTTGAGGATTGAGGATTGAAGATTGTGTATTGAGGATTGAAGACTGACGATTGAGGATTGAGGATTGAGAATTGAGTATTGACGATTGAAGATTGAGTATTGAGGATCGAAGATTGAGGATTGAGGATTGAGGATTGAGGATTGAGGATTGAGGATTGAGGATTGAGGATTCAGGATTGAGGATTGAGGATTGAGAATTGTGGATTGAGGATTGAAGATTGAGTATTGAGCATTGAAGATTGAGGATTGAGGATTAAAGATTGAGGATTGACGATGAGGTCTGAGGGTTGAGGGTTGAGGTTTGAGGACTGAGGACTGAGGATTGAGGATTGAGGATTGAGGATTGAGGATTGAGGACTGAAGATTGAGTATTGAGGATTGTAGACTGACGATTGAGGATTGAGGATTGAGGTTTGAGGATTGAGGATTGAGGATTGAGGATTGAGAATTGAGGATTGAGGATTGAAGATTGAGTATTGAGGATTGAAGATTGATGATTGAGGATTGAGGGTTGAGGATTGAGGATTGAGGATTGAAGATGAGGGCTGAGGGTTGATGATTGAGGTTTGAGGACTGAGGACTGAAGATAGAGGATTGAGAATTGAGGATTGAGGATTGAGGATTGGAGATTGAGGATTGGGTATCGAGGAATGAAGAATGAGGATTGAGGATTGTGGATTGAGGATTGAGGATTGAAGATTGAGTATTGAGGATTGAAGACTGACGATTGAGGATTGAGGATTGAGGATTGAGGATTGAGGATTGAGGATTGAGGATTGAGGATTGAGGATTGAGGATTGAGGATTGCAGATTGAGTATTGATGATTGAAGATTGAGGATTGAGGATTGAGGACTGAGGATTGAGGATTGAGAATTGTGGATTGAGGATGGAAGATTCAGTACTGAGCATTGAAGATTGAGGATTGACGATTAAAGATTGAGGATTGACGATGAGGGCTGAGGGTTGAGGGTTGAGGTTTGAGGACTGAGGACTGAGGATTGAGGATTGAGGATTGAGGATTGAGGATTGAGGATTGAGGATTGAAGATTGTGTATTGAGGATTGAAGAATGAGGATTGAGGATTGAGGATTGAGGATTGAGGATGGCAGATTGAGTATTGAGGATTGAAGATTGACGATTGAGGATCGAGGATTGAGGATTGAGGATTGAGGATTGAGGATTGAGGATTGAAAATTGAGGATTGGGTATTGAGGATTGAACATTGAGGATTGAGGGATGACGATTGAGGATTGAGGATTGAGGATTGAAGATTGAGTATTCGGTATTGAGGATTGAAGAATGAGGATTGAGGATTGAGGATTGAGGATTGAGGATTGCAGATTGAGTATTGTGGATTGAAGATTGAGGATTGAGGATTGAGAATTGAGGATTGAGGATTGAGGATTGAGGATCGAAGATTGAGTATTGAGGATTGAAGGTTGAGGATTGAGGATTGAGTATTGAGGATTGAGGATTGAGGATTGAAGATTGAGGATTGGGGATTGAGGATTGAGGACTGAAGATTGAGTATTGAGGATTGTAGACTGACGATTGAGGATTGAGGATTGAGGATTGAGGATTGAGGATTGAGGATTGAGGATTGAGAATTGAGGATTGAGGATTGAAGATTGAGTATTGAGGATTGAAGATTGATGATAGAGGATTGAGGATTGAGGATTGACGATTGAGGATTGAGGATGAGGGCTGAGGGTTGATGATTGAGGTTTGAGGACTCAGGACTGAAGATAGAGGATTGAGAATTGAGGATTGAGGATTGAGGATTGAAGATTGAGGATTGGGTATCGAGGAATGAAGAATGATGATTGAGGATTGAGGATTGAGGATTGAGGATTGAAGATTGAGTATTGGGGATTGAAGACTGACGATTGAGGATTGAGGATTGAGGATTGAGGATTGAGGATTGAGGATTGTGGATTGAGGATTGAGGATTGAGGTTTGGAAAATGTGGATTGAGGATTGAAGATTGAGTATTGAGTATTGAAGATTGAGGTTTGAGGATTGAAGATTGAGGATTGACGATGAGGTCTGAGGGTTGAGGGTTGAGGTTTGAGGACTGAGGACGGAGGATTGAGGATTTAGAATTGAGGATTGAGGATTGAAGAATGAGGATTGAGGATTGAGGATTGAGGATTGAGGATTGAAGATTGAGTATTGAGGATTGAGGATTGAGGATTGAGGATCGAAGATTGAGTATTGAGGATTGAAGGTTGACGATTGAGGACTGAGGATTGAGGATTGAGTATTGAACATTGAGGACTGAGTGTTGAGGGTTGAGAGATGAGAATTGATGTTTGTGGATAGAGGTTTGAAGATTGCAGATTGAGTATTGAGTATTGAAAACTGTGAATTGAGGATATTCTATTGAGGATTGAGGATTGTCAACTGATCGTTGAGGACTCAGGGCTGAAGGTTGAGGATTCAGGATTGAGGATTCAGGATTGAGTTTTGAGGACTGAGGATTGAGGATTGAGGATTGAGGATTGAGGATTGAGGATTGAGGATTGAAAATTGAGGATTGGGTATTGAGGATTGAACATTGAGGGTTGAGGGATGAGGATTGAGGATTGAGGATTGAGGATTGAGGATTGAAGATTGAGGATTCGGTATTGAGGATTGAAGGATGAGAATTGAGGATTGAGGATTGAGGATTGAGGATTGCAGATTGAGTATTGTGGATTGAAGATTGAGGATTGAGGATTGAGGATTGAGGATTGAGGATTGAGGATTGAGGATTGAGGACCGAAGATTGAGTATTGAGGATTGAAGATTGAGGATTGAGGATTGAGTATTGAGGATTGGGGATTGAGGATTGAAGATTGAGGATTGGGGATTGAGGATTGAGGACTGAAGATTGAGTATTGAGGATTGTAGACTGACGATTGAGGATTGAGGATTGAGGTTTGAGGATTGAGGATTGAGGATTGAGGATTGAGAATTGAGGATTGAGGATTGAAGATTGAGTATTGAGGATTGAAGATTGATGATTGAGGATTGAGGATTGAGGATTGAGGATTGAGGATTGAAGATGAGGGCTGAGGGTTGATGATTGAGGTTTGAGGACTGAGGACTGAAGATAGAGGATTGAGAATTGAGGATTGAGGATTGAGGATTGAAGATTGAGGATTGGGTATCGAGGAATGAAGAATGAGGATTGAGGATTGTGGATTGAGGATTGAGGATTGAAGATTGAGTATTGAGGATTGAAGACTGACTATTGAGGATTGAGGATTGAGGATTGAGGATTGAGTATTGAGGACTGAGGATTGAAGATTGAGTATTGAGGATTGAAGATTGAGGATTGAGGATTGAGGATTGAGGATTGAGGATTGAGGATTGAGGATTGAGGATTGAGGATTGAGGATTGAGGATTGAGGATTGAGGATTGCAGATTGAGTATTGATGATTGAAGATTGAGGATTGAGGATTGAGGACTGAGGACTGAGGATTGAGGATCGAGGATTGAGGATTGAGGATTGAAGATTGAGTATTGAGGATTGAAGATTGATGTTTGAGGATTGAGGATTGAGGATTGAGGATTGAGGATTGAGGATTGCGGATGAGGGCAGAGGGTTGATGATTGAGGTTTGAGGACTGAGGACTGAGGACTGAGGATTGAGGATTGAGAATTGAGGATTGAGGATTGAGGATTGAAGATTGAGGATTGGGTATCGAGGATTGAAGAATGAGGATTGAGGATTGAGGGTTGAGGATTGAGGATTGAAGATTGTGTATTGAGGATTGAAGACTGACGATTGAGGATTGAGGATTGAGAATTGAGTATTGAGGATTGAAGATTGAGTATTGAGGATCGAAGATTGAGGATTGAGGATTGAGGATTGAGGATTGAGGATTGAGGATTGAGGATTGAGGATTCAGGATTGAGGATTGAGGATTGAGAATTGTGGATTGAGGATTGAAGATTGAGTATTGAGCATTGAAGATTGAGGATTGAGGATTAAAGATTGAGGATTGACGATGAGGTCTGAGGGTTGAGGGTTGAGGTTTGAGGACTGAGGACTGAGGATTGAGGATTGAGGATTGAGGATTGAGGATTGAGGACTGAAGATTGAGTATTGAGGATTGTAGACTGACGATTGAGGATTGAGGATTGAGGTTTGAGGATTGAGGATTGAGGATTGAGGATTGAGAATTGAGGATTGAGGATTGAAGATTGAGTATTGAGGATTGAAGATTGATGATTGAGGATTGAGGGTTGAGGATTGAGGATTGAGGATTGAAGATGAGGGCTGAGGGTTGATGATTGAGGTTTGAGGACTGAGGACTGAAGATAGAGGATTGAGAATTGAGGATTGAGGATTGAGGATTGGAGATTGAGGATTGGGTATCGAGGAATGAAGAATGAGGATTGAGGATTGTGGATTGAGGATTGAGGATTGAAGATTGAGTATTGAGGATTGAAGACTGACGATTGAGGATTGAGGATTGAGGATTGAGGATTGAGGATTGAGGATTGAGGATTGAGGATTGAGGATTGAGGATTGAGGATTGCAGATTGAGTATTGATGATTGAAGATTGAGGATTGAGGATTGAGGACTGAGGATTGAGGATTGAGAATTGTGGATTGAGGATGGAAGATTCAGTACTGAGCATTGAAGATTGAGGATTGACGATTAAAGATTGAGGATTGACGATGAGGGCTGAGGGTTGAGGGTTGAGGTTTGAGGACTGAGGACTGAGGATTGAGGATTGAGGATTGAGGATTGAGGATTGAGGATTGAGGATTGAAGATTGTGTATTGAGGATTGAAGAATGAGGATTGAGGATTGAGGATTGAGGATTGAGGATGGCAGATTGAGTATTGAGGATTGAAGATTGACGATTGAGGATCGAGGATTGAGGATTGAGGATTGAGGATTGAGGATTGAGGATTGAAAATTGAGGATTGGGTATTGAGGATTGAACATTGAGGATTGAGGGATGACGATTGAGGATTGAGGATTGAGGATTGAAGATTGAGTATTCGGTATTGAGGATTGAAGAATGAGGATTGAGGATTGAGGATTGAGGATTGAGGATTGCAGATTGAGTATTGTGGATTGAAGATTGAGGATTGAGGATTGAGAATTGAGGATTGAGGATTGAGGATTGAGGATCGAAGATTGAGTATTGAGGATTGAAGGTTGAGGATTGAGGATTGAGTATTGAGGATTGAGGATTGAGGATTGAAGATTGAGGATTGGGGATTGAGGATTGAGGACTGAAGATTGAGTATTGAGGATTGTAGACTGACGATTGAGGATTGAGGATTGAGGATTGAGGATTGAGGATTGAGGATTGAGGATTGAGAATTGAGGATTGAGGATTGAAGATTGAGTATTGAGGATTGAAGATTGATGATAGAGGATTGAGGATTGAGGATTGACGATTGAGGATTGAGGATGAGGGCTGAGGGTTGATGATTGAGGTTTGAGGACTCAGGACTGAAGATAGAGGATTGAGAATTGAGGATTGAGGATTGAGGATTGAAGATTGAGGATTGGGTATCGAGGAATGAAGAATGATGATTGAGGATTGAGGATTGAGGATTGAGGATTGAAGATTGAGTATTGGGGATTGAAGACTGACGATTGAGGATTGAGGATTGAGGATTGAGGATTGAGGATTGAGGATTGTGGATTGAGGATTGAGGATTGAGGTTTGGAAAATGTGGATTGAGGATTGAAGATTGAGTATTGAGTATTGAAGATTGAGGTTTGAGGATTGAAGATTGAGGATTGACGATGAGGTCTGAGGGTTGAGGGTTGAGGTTTGAGGACTGAGGACGGAGGATTGAGGATTTAGAATTGAGGATTGAGGATTGAAGAATGAGGATTGAGGATTGAGGATTGAGGATTGAGGATTGAAGATTGAGTATTGAGGATTGAAGACTGACAATTGAGGATTGAGGATTGAAGATTGAGGATTGAGGATTGAGGATTGAGGATTGAGGATTGAGAATTGAGGATTGAGGATTGAAGATAGAGTATTGAGCATTGAAGGTTGAGGATTGAGGATTGAAGATCGAGGATTGACGATGAGGGCTGATGGTGGAGGATTGAGGTTTGAGGACTGAGGACTGAGGATTGAGGATTGAGAATTGAGGATTGAGGGTTGAGGATTGAGGATTGAAGATTGAGTATTGGGTATTGAGGATTGAAGAATGAGGATTGAAAATCGAGGATTGAGTATTGAGAATTGAGGATTGAGGATTGAGGATTGAAGATTGAGGATTGGGTATTGAGGATTGAAGAATGAGGATTGAGGGTTGAGGATTGAGGATTGAAGATTGAGGATTGGGGACAGAGTATTGAGGGTTGAGTGATGAGAATTGATGTTTGTGGATAGAGATCTGAAGATTGCAGATTGAGTATTGAGTATTGAAAACTGTGAATTGAGGATATTCTATGGAGGATTGAGGATTGACAACTGATCTTTGAGGTCTCAGTGCTGAATGTTGAGGATTCAGGATTGAGGATTCAGGATTGAGGTTTGAGGACTGAGGATTGAGGACTGAGGACTGAGGATTGAGGATTGAGAATTGAAGATTGAGGATTGGGTATTGAGGATTGAAGAATGAGGATTGGGGCTTGAGGATTGAGGATTGGGGATTGAAGATTGTGTATTGAGGATTGAAGGCTGACGATTGAGGATTGAGGATTGAGTATTGAGGATTGAGGATTGAAGATTGAGTATTGACGATTGAAGATTGAGGATTGAGGATTGAGGATTGAGGATTGAGGATTGAAGATTGAGGATTGGGGATTGAGGATTGAAGATTGAGGATTCAGGATTGAGGATTGAGGATTGAGGATTGAGGATTAAGGATTGAAGATTGAGGATTGCGGATTGAGGATTGATGATTGAAGATTGAGTATTGAGGATTGAAGACTGACAATTGAGGATTGAGGATCGAGGATTGAGGATTGAGGACTGACGATTGAGGATTGAGAACTGAGGATTGAGGATTGAAGATTGAGTATTGAGGATTGAGGATTGAGGATTGAAGATTGAGGATTGAGGATTGAGGGTGAGGGATGAGTGTTGAGGATTGAGGTTTGAGGACTGAGGACTGAGGATTGAGGATCGAGAATTGAGGATTGAGGATTGAGGATTAAAGATTGAGGATTGAGGATTGGGTATTGAGGATTGAAGAATGAGGATTGAGGATTGAGGATTGAGGATTGAGGATTGAAGATTGAGTATTGAGGATTGAAGACTGACGATTGAGGATTGAGGATTGAGGATTGAGGATTGAGGATTGAGAATTGAGGATAGAGGGTTGAAGATTGAGTATTGAGGATTGAAGATCGATGATTGAGGATTGAGGATTGAGGATTGAGGATTGAGGATTGAGGATGAGGGCTGAGGGTCGATGATTGAGGTTTGAGGACTGAGGACTGAGGATTGAGGATTGAGAATTGAGGATTTAGGATTGAGGATTGAAGATTGAGGATTGGGTATCGAGGATTGAAGAATGAGGATTGAGGATTGAGGGTTGAGGATTGAGGATTGAAGATTGAGTATTGAGGATTGAAGACTGACGATTGAGGATTGAGGATTGAGGATTGAGTATTGAGGTTTGAGGATTGAAGATTGAGTATTGAGGATTGAAGATTGAGGATTCAGGATTGAGGATTGAGGATTGAGGATTGAGGATTGAGGACTGAGGATTGAGGATTGAGGATTGAGGATTGAAGATTGAGAATTGTGGATTGAGGATTGAAGATTGAGTATTGAGCATTGAAGATTGAGGATTGAGGATTGAAGATCGAGGATTGGCGATGAGGGCTGAGGGTTGAGGATTGAGGTTTGAGGACTGAGGACTGAGGATTGAGGATTGAGAATTGAGGATTGAGGATTGAGGATTGAGGATTGAAGATTGAGTATTGGGTATTGGGGATTGCAGAATGAGGATTGTAAATGGAGGATTGAGGATTGAGAATTGAGGATTGAGGATTGAGGATTGCAGATTTGGGATTGGGTATTGAGGACTGAAGAATGAGGATTGAGGACTGAGGATTGAGGATTGAAGATTGAATATTGATGATTGAAGATTGAGGATTGAGGATTGAGGGTTGTGGATTGAGGACGAGGACTGAGGGTTGAGGATTGATGTCTGAAGTATGAGGATTGAGGATTCAGGATTGAGAATTGAGGATTGAGGATTGAGGATTGAGGATTGAGGATTGTGGATTGGGGATTGAAGATTGAGGATTGGGGATTGAGGATTGAAGATTGAGGATTCAGGATTGAGGATCCAGAATCGTGGTTTGAGGACTGAGCATTGAGGATTGAAGATTGAGTATTGAGGATTGAGGATTGAGGATTGAGGATTGAACATTGAGGACTGAGTGCTGAGGGTTGAGTGATGAGAATTGATGTTTGTGGGTAGAGGTTTGAAGATTGCAGATTGAGTATTGAGTATTGAAAACTGTGAATTGAGGATATTCTATTGAGGATTGAGGACTGACAGCTGATTGTTGATGACTGAGGGCCGAAGATTGAGGATTCAGGATTGACGATTCAGAATTGATGTTTGAGGACTGAGGATTGAGGATTGAAGATTGAGTATTGAGGATTGAAGATCGAGGATTGAGGATTGAGGATTGAGTATTGAACATTGAGGACTGAGTGTTGAGGGTTGAGTGATGAGAATTGATGTTTGTGGATAGAGGTTTGAAGATTGCAGATTGAGTATTGATTATTGAAAACTTTGAATTTATGATATTCTATTGAGGATTGAGGATTGACAACTGATCGTTGAGGACTCAGGGCTGAAGGTTGAGGACTCAGGATTGAGGATTCAGGATTGAGGTTTGAGGACTGAGGATTGAGGATTGAGGATTGAGGATTGAGGAACCAGGATTGAAGATTGAGGATTGGGTATTGAGGGTTGAACATTAAGGATTGAGGGATGAGGATTGAGGATTGAGGATTGAAGATTGAGGATTCGGTATTGAGGATTGAAGGATGAGGATTGAGGATTGAGGTTTGAGGATTGAGGATTGCAGATTGAGTATTGTGGATTGAAGATTGAGGATTGAGGATTGAGGATTGAGGATTGCGGATTGAGGATCGAAGATTGAGTATTGAGGATTGAAGATTGAGGATTGAGAATTGAGTATTGAGGATTGAGGATTGAGGATTGAAGATTGAGGATTGGGGATTGAGGATTGAGGATTGAAGATTGAGTATTGAGGATTGTAGACTGACGATTGAGGATTGAGGATTGAGGATTGAGGATTGAGGATTGAGGATTGAGGATTGAGAATTGAGGATTGAGGATTGAGGATTGAGGATTGAGGATTGAAGATTGAGTATTGAGGATTGAAGATTGACGATTGAGGATTGAGGATTGAGTATTGAGGGTTGAACATTGAGGACTGAGTGTTGAGGGTTGAGTGATGAGAATTGATGTTTGTGGATAGAGGTTTGAAGATTGCAGATTGAGTATTGAGTATTGAAAACTGTGAATTGAGGATATTCTATTGAGGATTCAGGATTGACAACTGATTGTTGAGGACTCAGGGCCGAGGATTAAGGATTCAGGATTGAGGATTCAGAATTGAGGTTTCAGGACTGAGGATTGAGGATTGAAGACTGAGTATTAAGGATTGAAGACTGAGGATTGAGGATTGAGGATTGAAGATTGAGTATTGAGAATTGAGGATTGAGGATTGAGGATTGAAAATTGAGGATTCGGTATTGAGGATTGAAGAATGAGGATTGAGGATTGAGGATTGAGGATTGAGGATTGAAGATTGGGTATTGAGGATTGAAGACTGACGTTTGATGATTGAGGACTGAGGATTGAGGATTGAGGATTGAGGATTGAGGATTGAGAATTGAGGATAGAGGGTTGAAGATAGAGTATTGAGGATTGAAGATTGATGATTGAGGATTGAGGATTGAGGATTGAGGATTGAGGAATGAGGATGAGGCCTGAGGGTCGATGATTGAGGTTTGAGGACTGAGGACAGAGGATTGAGGATTGAGAATTGAGGATTGAGGATTGAGGATTGAAGATTGAGGATTGGGTATCGAGGTTTGAAGAATGAGGATTGAGGGTTGAGGGTTGAGGGTTGAGGATTGAAGATTGAGTATTGAGGATTGAAGACTGACGATTGAGGATTGAGGATTGAGGATTGAGTATTGAGGATTGAGGATTGAAGATTGAGTATTGAGGATTGAAGATTGAGGATTCAGGATTGAGGATTGAGGATTGAGGATTGAGGATTGAGGATTGAGGATTGAGGATTGAGGATTGAGGATTGAGGATTGAGGATTGAGAATTGTGGATTGAGGATTGAAGATTGAGTACTGAGCATTGAAGGTTGAGGATTGAGGATTGAAGATCGAGGATTGGCGATGAGGGCTGAGGGTTGAGGATTGAGGTTTGAGGACTGAGGACTGAGGATTGAGGATTGAGAATTGAGGATTGAGGATTGAGGATTGAGGATTGAAGATTGAGTATTGGGTATTGAGGATTGCAGAATGAGGATTGTAAATTGAGGATTGAGGATTGAGAATTGAGGATTGAGGATTGAGGATTGCAGATTGGGGATTGGGTATTGAGGATTGAAGAATGAGGATTGAGGACTGAGGATTGAGGATTGAAGATTGAATATTGATGATTGAAGATTGAGGATTGAGGATTGAGGGTTGTGGATTGAGGACGAGGACTGAGGGTTGAGGATTGATGTCTGAAGTATGAGGATTGAGGATTCAGGATTGAGAATTGAGGATTGAGGATTGAGGATTGAGGATTGAGGATTGAGGATTGGGGATTGAAGATTGAGGATTGGGGATTGAGGATTGAAGATTGAGGATTCAGGATTGAGGATCCAGAATCGTGGTTTGAGGACTGAGCATTGAGGATTGAAGATTGAGTATTGAGGATTGAGGATTGAGGATTGAGGATGGAAGATTCAGTACTGAGCATTGAAGATTGAGGATTGACGATTAAAGATTGAGGATTGACGATGAGGGCTGAGGGTTGAGGGTTGAGGTTTGAGGACTGAGGACTGAGGATTGAGGATTGAGGATTGAGGATTGAGGATTGAGGATTGAGGATTGAAGATTGTGTATTGAGGATTGAAGAATGAGGATTGAGGATTGAGGATTGAGGATTGAGGATGGCAGATTGAGTATTGAGGATTGAAGATTGACGATTGAGGATCGAGGATTGAGGATTGAGGATTGAGGATTGAAAATTGAGGATTGGGTATTGAGGATTGAACATTGAGGATTGAGGGATGACGATTGAGGATTGAGGATTGAGGATTGAAGATTGAGTATTCGGTATTGAGGATTGAAGAATGAGGATTGAGGATTGAGGATTGAGGATTGAGGATTGCAGATTGAGTATTGTGGATTGAAGATTGAGGATTGAGGATTGAGAATTGAGGATTGAGGATTGAGGATTGAGGATCGAAGATTGAGTATTGAGGATTGAAGGTTGAGGATTGAGGATTGAGTATTGAGGATTGAGGATTGAGGATTGAAGATTGAGGATTGGGGATTGAGGATTGAGGACTGAAGATTGAGTATTGAGGATTGTAGACTGACGATTGAGGATTGAGGATTGAGGATTGAGGATTGAGGATTGAGGATTGAGGATTGAGAATTGAGGATTGAGGATTGAAGATTGAGTATTGAGGATTGAAGATTGATGATAGAGGATTGAGGATTGAGGATTGACGATTGAGGATTGAGGATGAGGGCTGAGGGTTGATGATTGAGGTTTGAGGACTGAGGACTGAAGATAGAGGATTGAGAATTGAGGATTGAGGATTGAGGATTGAAGATTGAGGATTGGGTATCGAGGAATGAAGAATGATGATTGAGGATTGAGGATTGAGGATTGAGGATTGAAGATTGAGTATTGGGGATTGAAGACTGACGATTGAGGATTGAGGATTGAGGATTGAGGATTGAGGATTGAGGATTGTGGATTGAGGATTGAGGATTGAGGTTTGGAAAATGTGGATTGAGGATTGAAGATTGAGTATTGAGTATTGAAGATTGAGGTTTGAGGATTGAAGATTGAGGATTGACGATGAGGTCTGAGGGTTGAGGGTTGAGGTTTGACGACTGAGGACGGAGGATTGAGGATTTAGAATTGAGGATTGAGGATTGAAGAATGAGGATTGAGGGTTGAGGATTGAGGATTGAAGATTGAGGATTTGGGACAGAGTATTGAGGGTTGAGTGATGAGAATTGATGTTTGTGGATAGAGATCTGAAGATTGCAGATTGAGTATTGAGTATTGAAAACTGTGAATTGAGGATATTCTATGGAGGATTGAGGATTGACAACTGATCTTTGAGGTCTCAGTGCTGAATGTTGAGGATTCAGGATTGAGGATTCAGGATTGAGGTTTGAGGACTGAGGATTGAGGACTGAGGACTGAGGATTGAGGATTGAGAATTGAAGATTGAGGATTGGGTATTGAGGATTGAAGAATGAGGATTGGGGCTTGAGGATTGAGGATTGGGGATTGAAGATTGTGTATTGAGGATTGAAGGCTGACGATTGAGGATTGAGGATTGAGTATTGAGGATTGAGGATTGAAGATTGAGTATTGACGATTGAAGATTGAGGATTGAGGATTGAGGATTGAGGATTGAGGATTGAAGATTGAGGATTGGGGATTGAGGATTGAAGATTGAGGATTCAGGATTGAGGATTGAGGATTGAGGATTGAGGATTAAGGATTGAAGATTGAGGATTGCGGATTGAGGATTGATGATTGAAGATTGAGTATTGAGGATTGAAGACTGACAATTGAGGATTGAGGATTGAGGATTGAGGATTGAGGACTGACGATTGAGGATTGAGAACTGAGGATTGAGGATTGAAGATTGAGTATTGAGGATTGAGGATTGAGGATTGAAGATTGAGGATTGAGGATTGAGGGTGAGGGATGAGTGTTGAGGATTGAGGTTTGAGGACTGAGGACTGAGGATTGAGGATCGAGAATTGAGGATTGAGGATTGAGGATTAAAGATTGAGGATTGAGGATTGGGTATTGAGGATTGAAGAATGAGGATTGAGGATTGAGGATTGAGGATTGAGGATTGAAGATTGAGTATTGAGGATTGAAGACTGACGATTGAGGATTGAGGATTGAGGATTGAGGATTGAGGATTGAGAATTGAGGATAGAGGGTTGAAGATTGAGTATTGAGGATTGAAGATCGATGATTGAGGATTGAGGATTGAGGATTGAGGATTGAGGATTGAGGATGAGGGCTGAGGGTCGATGATTGAGGTTTGAGGACTGAGGACTGAGGATTGAGGATTGAGAATTGAGGATTTAGGATTGAGGATTGAAGATTGAGGATTGGGTATCGAGGATTGAAGAATGAGGATTGAGGATTGAGGGTTGAGGATTGAGGATTGAAGATTGAGTATTGAGGATTGAAGACTGACGATTGAGGATTGAGGATTGAGGATTGAGTATTGAGGATTGAGGATTGAAGATTGAGTATTGAGGATTGAAGATTGAGGATTCAGGATTGAGGATTGAGGATTGAGGATTGAGGATTGAGGACTGAGGATTGAGGATTGAGGATTGAGGATTGAAGATTGAGAATTGTGGATTGAGGATTGAAGATTGAGTATTGAGCATTGAAGATTGAGGATTGAGGATTGAAGATCGAGGATTGGCGATGAGGGCTGAGGGTTGAGGATTGAGGTTTGAGGACTGAGGACTGAGGATTGAGGATTGAGAATTGAGGATTGAGGATTGAGGATTGAGGATTGAAGATTGAGTATTGGGTATTGAGGATTGCAGAATGAGGATTGTAAATTGAGGATTGAGGATTGAGAATTGAGGATTGAGGATTGAGGATTGCAGATTTGGGATTGGGTATTGAGGACTGAAGAATGAGGATTGAGGACTGAGGATTGAGGATTGAAGATTGAATATTGATGATTGAAGATTGAGGATTGAGGATTGAGGGTTGTGGATTGAGGACGAGGACTGAGGGTTGAGGATTGATGTCTGAAGTATGAGGATTGAGGATTCAGGATTGAGAATTGAGGATTGAGGATTGAGGATTGAGGATTGAGGATTGTGGATTGGGGATTGAAGATTGAGGATTGGGGATTGAGGATTGAAGATTGAGGATTCAGGATTGAGGATCCAGAATCGTGGTTTGAGGACTGAGCATTGAGGATTGAAGATTGAGTATTGAGGATTGAGGATTGAGGATTGAGGATTGAACATTGAGGACTGAGTGCTGAGGGTTGAGTGATGAGAATTGATGTTTGTGGGTAGAGGTTTGAAGATTGCAGATTGAGTATTGAGTATTGAAAACTGTGAATTGAGGATATTCTATTGAGGATTGAGGACTGACAGCTGATTGTTGAGGACTGAGGGCCGAAGATTGAGGATTCAGGATTGAGGATTCAGAATTGATGTTTGAGGACTGAGGATTGAGGATTGAAGATTGAGTATTGAGGATTGAAGATCGAGGATTGAGGATTGAGGATTGAGTATTGAACATTGAGGACTGAGTGTTGAGGGTTGAGTGATGAGAATTGATGTTTGTGGATAGAGGTTTGAAGATTGCAGATTGAGTATTGAGTATTGAAAACTTTGAATTTATGATATTCTATTGAGGATTGAGGATTGACAACTGATCGTTGAGGACTCAGGGCTGAAGGTTGAGGATTCAGGATTGAGGATTCAGGATTGAGGTTTGAGGACTGAGGATTGAGGATTGAGGATTGAGGATTGAGGAACCAGGATTGAAGATTGAGGATTGGGTATTGAGGGTTGAACATTAAGGATTGAGGGATGAGGATTGAGGATTGAGGATTGAAGATTGAGGATTCGGTATTGAGGATTGAAGGATGAGGATTGAGGATTGAGGTTTGAGGATTGAGGATTGCAGATTGAGTATTGTGGATTGAAGATTGAGGATTGAGGATTGAGGATTGAGGATTGCGGATTGAGGATCGAAGATTGAGTATTGAGGATTGAAGATTGAGGATTGAGAATTGAGTATTGAGGATTGAGGATTGAGGATTGAAGATTGAGGATTGGGGATTGAGGATTGAGGATTGAAGATTGAGTATTGAGGATTGTAGACTGACGATTGAGGATTGAGGATTGAGGATTGAGGATTGAGGATTGAGGATTGAGGATTGAGAATTGAGGATTGAGGATTGAGGATTGAGGATTGAGGATTGAAGATTGAGTATTGAGGATTGAAGATTGACGATTGAGGATTGAGGATTGAGTATTGAGGGTTGAACATTGAGGACTGAGTGTTGAGGGTTGAGTGATGAGAATTGATGTTTGTGGATAGAGGTTTGAAGATTGCAGATTGAGTATTGAGTATTGAAAACTGTGAATTGAGGATATTCTATTGAGGATTGAGGATTGACAACTGATTGTTGAGGACTCAGGGCCGAGGATTAAGGATTCAGGATTGAGGATTCAGAATTGAGGTTTCAGGACTGAGGATTGAGGATTGAAGACTGAGTATTAAGGATTGAAGACTGAGGATTGAGGATTGAGGATTGAAGATTGAGTATTGAGAATTGAGGATTGAGGATTGAGGATTGAAAATTGAGGATTCGGTATTGAGGATTGAAGAATGAGGATTGAGGATTGAGGATTGAGGATTGAGGATTGAAGATTGGGTATTGAGGATTGAAGACTGACGTTTGATGATTGAGGACTGAGGATTGAGGATTGAGGATTGAGGATTGAGGATTGAGAATTGAGGATAGAGGGTTGAAGATTGAGTATTGAGGATTGAAGATTGATGATTGAGGATTGAGGATTGAGGATTGAGGATTGAGGAATGAGGATGAGGCCTGAGGGTCGATGATTGAGGTTTGAGGACTGAGGACAGAGGATTGAGGATTGAGAATTGAGGATTGAGGATTGAGGATTGAAGATTGAGGATTGGGTATCGAGGTTTGAAGAATGAGGATTGAGGGTTGAGGGTTGAGGGTTGAGGATTGAAGATTGAGTATTGAGGATTGAAGACTGACGATTGAGGATTGAGGATTGAGGATTGAGTATTGAGGATTGAGGATTGAAGATTGAGTATTGAGGATTGAAGATTGTGGATTCAGGATTGAGGATTGAGGATTGAGGATTGAGGATTGAGGATTGAGGATTGAGGATTGAGGATTGAGAATTGTGGATTGAGGATTGAAGATTGAGTACTGAGCATTGAAGGTTGAGGATTGAGGATTGAAGATCGAGGATTGGCGATGAGGGCTGAGGGTTGAGGATTGAGGTTTGAGGACTGAGGACTGAGGATTGAGGATTGAGAATTGAGGATTGAGGATTGAGGATTGAGGATTGAAGATTGAGTATTGGGTATTGAGGATTGCAGAATGAGGATTGTAAATTGAGGATTGAGGATTGAGAATTGAGGATTGAGGATTGAGGATTGCAGATTGGGGATTGGGTATTGAGGATTGAAGAATGAGGATTGAGGACTGAGGATTGAGGATTGAAGATTGAATATTGATGATTGAAGATTGAGGATTGAGGATTGAGGGTTGTGGATTGAGGACGAGGACTGAGGGTTGAGGATTGATGTCTGAAGTATGAGGATTGAGGATTCAGGATTGAGAATTGAGGATTGAGGATTGAGGATTGAGGATTGAGGATTGAGGATTGGGGATTGAAGATTGAGGATTGGGGATTGAGGATTGAAGATTGAGGATTCAGGATTGAGGATCCAGAATCGTGGTTTGAGGACTGAGCATTGAGGATTGAAGATTGAGTATTGAGGATTGAGGATTGAGGATTGAGGATTGAACATTGAGGACTGAGTGCTGAGGGTTGAGTGATGAGAATTGATGTTTGTGGGTAGAGGTTTGAAGATTGCAGATTGAGTATTGAGTATTGAAAACTGTGAATTGAGGATATTCTATTGAGGATTGAGGACTGACAACTGATTGTTGAGGACTGAGGGCCGAAGATTGAGGATTCAGGATTGAGGATTCAGAATTGATGTTTGAGGACTGAGGATTGAGGATTGAAGATTGAGTATTGAGGATTGAAGATCGAGGATTGAGGATTGAGGATTGAGGATTGAGGATGAGGGCTGAGGGTTGAGGATTGAGGTTTGAGGACTGAGGACTGAGGATTGAGGATTGAGAATTCAGGATTGAGGATTGAGGATTGAAGATTGAGGATTGGGTATAGAGGATTGAAGAATGAGGATTGAGGATTGAGGATTGAGGATTGAGGATTGAAGATTGATTATTCAGGATAGGAGATTGACGATTGAGGATCGAGGATTGAGGGTCGAGAATTGAGGATTGAGGATTGAAGGTTGAGTATTGAGGATTGAAGATTGAGGATTGGGGACTTAGTGTTGAGGATTGAGCTTTGAAGATAGAGGATTGGGGACTGAGTGTTGAGGGTTGAGTGATGAGAATTGATGTTTGTGGATAGAGACTTGAAGAGTGCAGATTGAGTATTGAGTATTGAAAACTGTGAACTGAGGATATTCTATTGAGGATTGAGGATTGACAACTGGTCGCTGAGGACTCTGGCTGAAGGTTGAGGATTCAGGATTGAGGATTCAGGATTGAGGTCTAATGACTGAGGATTGAGGGATGAGGATCGAGGATTGAGGATTGAGGATTGAAGATTGAGGATTGGGTATTGAGGATTGAACATTGAGGATTGAGGGACGAGGATTGAGTATTGTGGATTGAGGATGGAAGATTGAATATTGATGATTGAAGGTTGAGGATTGAGGATTGAGGGTTGTGGATTGAGGACGAGGACTGAGGGTTGAGTATTGATGTTTGAAGTATGAGGATTGAGGATTCAGGATTGAGAGCTGAGGATTGAGGATTGAGGATTGAGGATTGAGGATTGAGGATTGAGTATTGAAGATTGAGTATTGAGGATTGAAGATTGAGGATTGAGGATTGAGGATTGAGGATTGAGGATTGAAGATTGAGGATTGGGGATTGAGGATTGAAGATTGAGGATTCAGGATTGAGGATTCAGAATTGAGGTTTGAGGACTGAGGATTGAGGATTGAAGATTGATGATTGAGGATTGAGGATTGAGGATTGAGGATTGAGGATTGAGGATTGAGTATTGAAGATTGAGTATTGAGGATTGAAGATTGAGGATTAAGGATTGAGAATTGTGGATTGAGTATTGAAGATTGAGTATTGAGCATTGAAGATTGAGGATTGAGGATTAAAGATTGAGGATTGACGATGAGGGCTGAGGGTTGAGGGTTGAGCTTTGAGGACTGAGGACTGAGGATTGAGGATTGAGAATTGAGGATTGAGGATTGAGGATTGAGGACTGAAGATTGAGTATTGAGGATTGAAGACTGACGATTGAGGATTGAGGATTGAGGATTGAGTATTGAGGATTGAGGATTGAGGATTGAGGATAGAGAATTGCGGATTGAGGATTGAAGATTGAGTATTGAGCATTGAAGATTGAGGATTGAGGATTGAAGATTGAGGATTGACGATGAGTGCTGAGGGTTGAGGGTTGAGGTTTGAGGACTGAGGTATGAGGATTGAGGATTGAGAATTGAGGATTAAGGGTTGAGGATTGAGGATTGAAGATTGTGTATTGAGGATTGAAGAATCAGGATTGAGGATTGAGGATTGAGGATTGATGATTGAGGATTGAGGATTGAGGATTGAGGATTGAGGATTGAGGATGAGGGCTGAGGGTTGATGATTGAGGTTTGAGGATTGCAAATTGAGTATTGAGGTTTGAAGACTGAGGATTGAGGATTGAGGATTGAGGATTGAGGATTGAGGATTGAGGACTAAGGATTGAGGATTGAGGATTGAGGATTGAGAATTGTGGATTGAGGATTGAAGATTGAGTATTGAGTATTGAAGATTGAGGATTGAGGATTGAAAATTGAGGATTGACGATGAGGTCTGAGGGTTGAGGGCTGAGGTTTGAGGACTGAGGACTGAGGATTGAGGATTTAGAATTGAGGATTGAGGATTGAAGATTGAGGATTCGGTATTGAGGATTGAAGGATGAGGATTGAGGATTGAGGATTGAGGATTGAGGATTGCAGATTGAGTATTGTGGATTGAAGATTGAGGATTGAGGATTGAGGATTGAGGATTGAGGATTGAGGATTGAGGATTGAGGATGAGGGCTGAGGGTTGATGATTGAGGTTTGAGGATTGAGGACTGAGGATTGAGGATTGAGAATTGAGGATTGAGGATTGAGGATTGAAGATTGAGGATTGAGTATCGAGGATTGAAGAATGAGGATTGAGGATTGAGGATTGAGGATTGAGGATTGAGGATTGAAGATTGAGTATTGAGTATTGAAGACTGACGATTGAGGATTGAGGATTGAGGATTGAGTATTGAGGATTGAGGATTGAAGGTTGAGTATTGAGGATTGAAGATTGACGATTGAGGATTGAGGATTGAGGATTGAGGATTGAGGATTGAGGATTGAGGATTGAGGATTGAGAATTGTGGATTGAGGATTGAAGATTGAGTATTGAGCATTGAAGAGTGAGGATTGAGGATTGAAGATTGAGGATTGACGATAAGGGCTGAGGGTTGAGGGTTGGGTTTGAGGAATGTTGACTGAAGATTGAGGATTGAGAATTGAGGATTGAGGATTGAGGATTGAGGATTGAAGATTGTGTATTGAGGATTGAAGAATGAGGATTGAGGATTGAGGATTGAGGATTGAGGATTGAAGATTGAGTATTGAGGATTGAAGACTGACGATTGAGGATTGAGGATTGAGGATTGAGGATTGAGGATTGAGAATTGAGGATTGAGGATTGAGGATTGAACATTGAGAATTGAGTATTGAGGATTGAAGAATGAGGATTGAGGATTGAGGATTGAGGATTGAGGATTGAAGATTGAGTATTGAGGATTGAAGATTGACGATTGAGGACTGAGGATTGAGGATTGAGTATTGAACATTGAGGACTGAGTGTTGAGGGTTGAGTGATGAGAATTGATGTTTGTGGATAGAGGTTTGAAGATTGCAGATTGAGTATTGAGTATTGAAAACTGTGAATTGAGGATATTCTATTGAGGATTGAGGATTGACAACTGATCGTTGAGGACTCAGGGCTGAAGGTTGAGGATTCAGGATTGAGGATTCAGGATTGAGGTTTGAGGACTGAGGATTGAGGATTGAGGATTGAGGATTGAGGATTGAGGATTGAAAATTGAGGATTGGGTATTGAGGATTGAACATTGAGGATTGAGGGATGAGGATTGAGGATTGAGGATTGAGGATTGAAGATTGAGTATTCGGTATTGAGGATTGAAGAATGAGGATTGAGGATTGAGGATTGAGGATTGAGGATTGCTGGTTGAGTATTGTGGATTGAAGATTGAGGATTGAGGATTGAGGATTGAGGATTGAGGATTGAGGATTGAGGATCGAAGATTGAGTATTGAGGACTGAAAGTTGAGGATTGAGGATTGAGTATTGAGAATTGAGGATTGAGGATTGAAGATTGAGGATTGGGGATTGAGGATTGAGGACTGAAGATTGAGTATTGAGGATTGTAGACTGACGATTGAGGATTGAGAATTGAGGATTGAGGATTGAGGATTGAGGATTGAGGATTGAGATTTGAGGATTGAGGATTGAAGATTGAGTATTGAGGATTGAAGATTGATGATAGAGGATTGAGGATTGACGATTGAGGATTGAGGATTGAGGATGAGGGCTGAGGGTTGATGATTGAGGTTTGAGGACTGAGGACTGAAGATAGAGGATTGAGAATTGAGGATTGAGGATTGAGGATTGAAGATTGAGGATTGGGTATCGAGGAATGAAGAATGAGGATTGAGGATTGAGGATTGAGGATTGAGGATTGAAGATTGAGTATTGGGGATTGAAGACTGACGATTGGGGATTGAGGATTGAGGATTGAGTATTGAGGATTGAGGTTTGAGAAATGTGGATTGAGGATTGAAGATTGAGTATTGAGTATTGAAGATTGAGGATTGAGGATTGAAGATCGAGGATTGACGATGAGGGCTGAGGGTTGAGGATTGAGGTTTGAGGACTGAGGACTGAGGATTGAGGATTGAGAATTGAGGATTGAGGATTGAGGATTGAGGATTGAACATTGAGTATTGGGTATTGAGGATTGAAGAATGAGGATTGAAAATTGAGGATTGAGGATTGAGAATTGAGGATTGAGGATTGAGGATTGAAGATTCAGGATTGGGTATTGAGGATTGAAGAATGAGGATTGAGGGTTGAGGATTGAGGATTGAAGATTGAGGATTGGGGACAGAGTATTGAGGGTTGAGTGATGAGAATTGATGTTTGTGGATAGAGATCTGAAGATTGCAGATTGAGTATTGAGTATTGAAAACTGTGAATTGAGGATATTCTATGGAGGATTGAGGATTGACAACTGATCTTTGAGGTCTCAGTGCTGAATGTTGAGGATTCAGGATTGAGGATTCAGGATTGAGCATTGAGGAGTGAGGATTGAGGACTGAGGACTGAGGATTGAGGATTGAGAATTGAAGATTGAGGATTAGGTATTGAGGATTGAAGAATGAGGATTGGGGCTTGAGGATTGAGGATTGGGGATTGAAGATTGTGTATTGAGGATTGAAGGCTGACGATTGAGGATTGAGGATTGAGTATTGAGGATTAAGGGTTGAAGATTGAGTATTGACGATTGAAGATTGAGGATTGAGGATTGAGGATTGAGGATTGAGGATTGAAGATTGAGGATTGGGGATTGAGGATTGAAGATTGAGGATTCAGGATTGAGGATTGAGGATTGAGTATTGAGTATTAAGGATTGAAGATTGAGGATTGCGGATTGAGGATTGAGGATTGAAGATTGAGTATTGAGGATTGAAGACTGACAATTGAGGATTGAGGATTGAGGATTGAGGATTGAGGACTGAGGATTGAGTATTGAGAACTGAGGATTGAGGATTGAAGATTGAGTATTGAGGATTGAGGATTGAGGATTGAAGATTGAGGATTGAGGATTGAGGGTGAGGGATGAGTGTTGAGGATTGAGGTTTGAGGACTGAGGACTGCGGATTGAGGATCGAGAATTGAGGATTGAGGATTGAGGATTAAAGATTGAGGATTGAGGATAGGGTATTGAGGATTGAAGAATGAGGATTGAGTATTGAGGATTGAGGATTGAGGATTGAAGATTGAGTATTGAGGATTGAGGACTGACGATTGAGGATTGAGGATTGAGGATTGAGGATTGAGGATTGAGAATTGAGGATAGAGGGTTGAAGATTGAGTATTGAGGATTGAAGATTGACGATTGAGGATTGAGGATTGAGGATTGAGGATTGAGGATTGAGGATGAGGGCTGAGGGTCGATGATTGAGGTTTGAGGACTGAGGACTGATGATTGAGGATTCAGAGTTGAGGATTGAGGATAGAGGATTGAAGATTGAGGATTGGGTATCGAGGATTGAAGAATGAGGATTGAGGATTGAGGGTTGAGGACTGAGGATTGAAGATTGAGTATTGAGGATTGAAGACTGACGATTGAGAATTGAGGATTGAGCATTGAGTATTGAGGATTGAGGATTGAAGATTGAGTATCGAGGATTGAAGATTGAGGATTCAGGATTGAGGATTGAGGATTGAGGATTGAGGATTGAGGATTGAGGATTGAGGTTTGAGGATTGAGGATTGAAGATTGAGAATTGTGGATTGAGGATTGAAGATTGAGTATTGGACATTGAAGATTGAGGATTGAGGATTGAAGATTGAGGATTGACGATGAGGGCTGAGGGTTGAGGGTTGAGGTTTGAGGACTGAGGTATGAGGATTGAGGATTGAGAATTGAGGATTGAGGATTGAGGATTGAGGATTGAAGATTGTGTATTGAGGATTGAAGAATCAGGATTGAGGATTCAGGATTGAGGATTGAGGATTGAAGATTGAGTATTGAGGATTGAAGATTGACGATTGAGGATTGAGGATTGAGGATTGAGGAATGAGAATTGAGGATTGAGGATTGAGGATTGAACATTGAGGATTGAGTATTGAGGATTGAAGAATGAGGATTGAGGATTGAGGATTGAGGATTGAGGATTGAATATTGAGTATTGAGGATTGAAGATTGACGATTGAGGATTGAGGATTGAGGATTGAGTATTGAACATTGAGGACTGAGTGTTGAGGGTTGAGTGATGAGAATTGATGTTTGTGGATAGAGGTTTGAAGATTGCAGATTGAGTATTGAGTATTGAAAGCTGTGAATTGAGGATATTCTATTGAGGATTGAGGATTGACAACTGATCGTTGAGGACTCAGGGCTGAAGGTTGAGGATTCAGGATTGAGGATTCAGGATTGAGTTTTGACGACTGAGTATTGAGGATTGAGGATTGAGGATTGAGGATTGAGGATTGAAGATTGAGGATTGGGTATTGAGGATTGAACATTGAGGATTGAGGGATGAGGATTGAGGATTGTGGATTGAGGATTGAAGATTGAATGTTGATGATTGAAGATTGAGGATTGAGGATTGAGGGTTGTGGATTGAGGACGAGGACTGAGGGTTGAGCATTGATGTTTGAAGTATGAGGATTGAGGATTCAGGATTGAGAACTGAGGATTGAGGATTGAGGATTGAGGATTGGGGATTGAGGATTGAGTATTGAAGATTGAGTATTGAGGATTGAAGATTGAGGATTGAGGATTGAGGATTGAGGATTGAAGATTGAGGATTGGGGATTGAGGATTGAAGATTGAGGATTCAGGATTAAGGATTCAGAATTGAGGTTTGAGGACTGAGGATTGAGGATTGAAGATTGATTATTGAGGATCGAAGATTGGGGATTGAGGATTGAGGATTGAGGATTGAGGATTGAGGATTGAGGATTGAGAATTGTTGATTGAGGATTGAAGATTGAGTATTGAGTATTGAAGATTGAGGATTGAGGATTGAAGATTGAGGATTGACGATGAGGTCTGAGGGTTGAGGGTTGAGGTTTGAGGACTGAGGACTGAGTATTAAGGATTGAGAATTGAGGATTGAGGATTGAGGATTGAGGATTGAGAATTGAGGATTGAGGATTGAGGATTGAACATTGAGGATTGAGTATTGAGGATTGAGGATTGAGTATTGAACATTGAGGACTGAGTGTTGAGGGTTGAGTGATGAGAATTGATGTTTGTGGATAGAGGTTTGAAGATTGCAGATTGAGTATTGAGTATTGAAAACTGTGAATTGAGGATATTCTATTGAGGATTGAGGATTGACAACTGATCGTTGAGGACTCAGGGCTGAAGGTTGAGGATTCAGGATTGAGGATTCAGGATTGAGGATTGAGGATTGAATATTGAGGATTGAGGATTGAAGATTTAGTATTGATGATTGAAGATTGAGGAGTGAGGATTGAGGATTGAGGATTGAGGATTGAGGATTGAGGATTGAGGATCGAGGATTGAGGATTGAGGATTGAGAATTGTGGATTGAGGATTGAAGATTGAGTATTGAACATTGAAGATTGAGGATTGAGGATTGAAGATTGAGGATTGACGATGAGGGCTGTGGGTTGAGGGTTGAGGTTTGAGGACTGAGGTATGAGGATTGAGGATTGAGAATTGAGGATTAAGGATTGAGGATTGAGGATTGAAGATTGTGTATTGAGGATTGAAGAATCAGGATTGAGGATTGAGGATTGAGGATTGATGATTGAGGATTGAGGATTGAGGATTGAGGATTGAGGATGAGGGCTGAGGGTTGATGATTGGGGTTTGAGGATTGAAAATTGAGTATTGAGGATTGAAGATTGAGGATTGAGGATTGAGAATTGAGGATTGAGGATTGAGGATTGAGGACTAAGGATTGAGGATTGCGGATTGAGGATTGAGAATTGTGGATTGAGGATTGAAGATTGAGTATTGAGTATTGAAGATTGAGGATTGAGGATTGAATATTGAGGATTGACGATGAGGTCTGAGGGATGAGGGTTGAGGTTTGAGGACTGAGGACTGAGGATTGAGGATTTAGAATTCATGATTGAGGATTGAAGAATGAGGATTGAGGATTGAGGATTGAGGATTGAGGATTGAAGATTGAGTATTGAGGATTCAAGACTGACGATTGAGGATTGAGGTTTGAAGATTGAGGGTTGAGGATTGAGGATTGTGGATTGAGGATTGACGATTGAGGATTGAAGATTGAGGATTGGGGATTGAGGATTGAAGATTGAGGATTCAGGATTGAGGATCCAGAATCGTGGTTTGAGGACTGAGCATTGAGGATTGAAGATTGAGTATTGAGGATTGAGGATTGATGATTGAGGATTGAACATTGAAGACTGAGTGCTGAGGGTTGAGTGATGAGAATTGATGTTTGTGAGTAGAGGTTTGAAGATTGCAGATTGAGTATTGAGTATTGTAAACTGTGAATTGAGGATATTCTATTGAGGATTGAGGATTGACAACTGATTGTTGAGGACTGAGGGCCGAAGATTGAGGATTCAGGATTGAGGATTCAGAATTGATGTTTGAGGACTGAGGATTGAGGATTGAAGATTGAGTATTGAAGATCGAGGATTGAGGATTGAGGATTGAGGATTGAGGATGAGGGCTGAGGGTTGAGGATTGAGGTTTAAGGACTGAGGACTTAGGATTGAGGATTGAGAATTCAGGATTGAGGATGAGGATTGAAGATTGAGGATTGGGTATAGAGGATTGAAGAATGAGGATTGAGGATTGAGGATTGAGGATTGAAGATTGATTATTCAGGATAGGAGATTGACGATTGAGGATTGAGGATTGAGGGTCGAGAATTGAGTATTGAGGATTGAATATTGAGGTTTGGGGACTTAGTGTTGAGGATTGAGCTTTGAAGATAGAGGATTGGGGACTGAGTGTTAAGGGTTGAGTGATGAGAATTGATGTTTGTGGATAGAGACTTGAAGTGTGCAGATTGAGTATTGAGTATTGAAAACTGTGAACTGAGGATATTCTATTGAGGATTGAGGATTGACAACTGGTCGCTGAGGACTCTGGCTGAAGGTTGAGGATTCAGGATTGAGGATTCAGGATTGAGGTCTGAGGACTGAGGATTGAGGGATGAGGATTGAGGATTGAGGATTGAGGATAGAAGATTGAGGATTGGGTATTGAGGATTGAACATTGAGGATTGAGGGATGAGGATTGAGGATTGTGGATTGAGGATTGAAGATTGAATATTGATGATTGAAGATTGAGGATTGAGGATTGAGGGTTGTGGATTGAGGACGAGGACTGAGGGTTGAGTATTGATGTTTGAAGTATGAGGAATGAGGATTCAGGATTGAGAACTGAGGATTGAGGATTGAGGATTGAGGATTGGGGATTGAGGATTGAGTATTGAAGATTGAGTATTGAGGATTGAAGATTGAGGATTGAGGATTGAGGATTGAGGATTGAAGATTGAGGATTCGGTATTGAGGATTGAAGAATTTGGATTGAGGATTGAGGATTGAGGATTGAGGATTGAAGATTGAGTATTGAGGATTGAAGACTGACGTTTGATGATTGAGGACTGAGGATTGAGGATTGAGGATTGAGGATTGAGGATTGAGAATTGAGGATAGAGGATTGAGGATTGAGGATGAGGCCTGAGGGTCGATGATTGAGGTTTGAGGACTGAGGACAGAGGATTGAGGATTGAGAATTGAGGATTGAGGACTGAGGATTGAAGATTGAGGATTGGGTATCGAGGATTGAAGAATGAGGATTGAGGGTTGAGGGTTGAGGGCTGAGGATTGAAGATTGAGTATTGGGGATTGAAGACTGACGATTGAGGATTGAGGATTGAGGATTGAGTATTGAGGATTGAGGATTGAAGATTGAGTATTGAGGGTTGAAGATTGAGGATTCAGGATTGAGGATTGCAGATTGAGTATTGTGGATTGAAGATTGAGGATTGAGGATTGAGGATTGAGGATTGAGGATTGAGAATTGTGGATTGAGGATTGAAGATTGAGTATTGAGCATTGAAGATTGAGGATTGAGGATTGAAGATTGAGGATTGACGATGAGGTTTGAGGGTTGAGGGTTGAGGTTTGAGGACTGAGGACTGAGGATTGAGGATTGAGAATTGAGGGTTGAGGATTGAAGAATGAGGATTGAGGATTGAGGATTGAGGATTGATGATTGAAGATTGAGTATTGAGGATTGAAGACTGACGATTGAGGATTGAGGATTGAAGATTGAGGATTGAGGATTGAGGATTGACGATTGAGAATTGAGGATTGAGGATTGAAGATTGAGTATTGAGCATTGAAGGTTGAGGATTGAGGATTGAAAATCGAGGATTGACGATGAGGGCTGAGAGTTGAGGATTGAGGTTTGAGGACTAAGGACTGAGGATTGAGGATTGAGAATTGAGGATTGAGGATTGAGGATTGAGGATTGAAGATTGAGTATTGAGGATTGAAGACTGACGATTGAGGATTGAGAATTGAGGATTGACTATTGAGGATTGAGGATTGAGGATTGAGGATTGAGGATTGAGGATTGAGAATTGAGGATTGAGGATTGAAGATTGAGTATTGAGCATTGAAGATTGAGGATTGAGGATTGAAGATTGAGGATTGACGATGAGGGCTGAGGGTTGAGGGTTGAGGTTTGAGGACTGAGGTATGAGGATTGAGGATTGAGAATTGAGGATTAAGGATTGAGGATTGAGGATTGAAGATTGTGTATTGAGGATTGAAGAATCAGGATTGAGGATTGAGGGTTGAGGATTGATGATTGAGGATTGAGGATTGAGGATTGAGGATTGAGGATTGAGGATGAGGGCTGAGGGTGATGATTGAGGTTTGAGGATTGAAAATTGAGTATTGAGGATTGAAGACTGAGGATTGAGGATTGAGGATTGAGGATTGAGGATTGAGGATTGAGAAATAAGGATTGAGGATTGAGGATTGAGGATTGAGAATTGTGGATTGAGGATTGAAGATTGAGTATTGAGGATTGAAGACTGACGATTGAGGACTGAGGATTGAAGATTGAGGATTGAGGATTGAGGATTGAGGATTGAGGATTGAGAATTGAGGATTGAGGATTGAAGATTTAGTATTGAGCATTGAAGGCTGAGGATTGAGGATTGAAGATTGAGGATTCAGGATTAAGGATTCAGAATTGAGGTTTGAGGACTGAGGATTGAGGATTGAAGATTGATTCTTGAGGATCGAAGATTGGGGATTGAGGATTGAGGATTGAGGATTGAGGATTGAGGATTGAGGATTGAGAATTGTTGATTGAGGATTGAAGATTGAGTATTGAGTATTGAAGATTGAGGATTGAGGATTGAAGATTGAGGATTGACGATGAGGTCTGTGGGTTGAGGGTTGAGGTTTGAGGACTGAGGACTGAGTATTAAGGATTGAGAATTGAGGATTGAGGATTGAGGATTGAGGATTGAAGATTGTGTATTGAAGATTGAAGAATGAGGATTGAGGATTGAGGATTGAGGATTGAGGATTGAAGATTGAGTATTGAGGATTGAAGATTGACGATTGAGGATTGAGGATTGAGGATTGAGTATTGAGAATTGAGGATTGAGGATTCAGGATTGAACATTGAGGATTGAGTATTGAGGATTGAGGATTGAGTATTGAACATTGAGGACTGAGTGTTGAGGGTTGAGTGACGAGAATTGATGTTTGTGGATAGAGGTTTGAAGATTGCAGATTGAGTATTGAGTATTGAAAACTGTGAATTGAGGATATTCTATTGAGGATTGAGGATTGACAACTGATCGTTGAGGACTCAGGGCTGAAGGTTGAGGATTCAGGATTGAGGATTCAGGATTGAGGATTGAGGATTGAGTATTGAGGATTGAGGATTGAAGATTGAGTATTGATGAGTGAAGATTGAGGAGTGAGGATTGAGGATTGAGGATTGAGGACTAAGGATTGATGATTGAGGATTGAGGATTGAGAATTGTGGATTGAGGATTGAATATTGAGTATTGAGTATTGAAGATTGAGGATTGAGGATTGAAAATTGATGATTGACGATGAGGTCTGAGGGTTGAGGGTTGAGGTTTGAGGACTGAGGGCTGAGGATTGAGGATTGAGGATTGAGGATTGAGGATTGAGGATTGAAGATTGAGGATTGGGGATTGAGGATTGAAGATTGAGGATTCAGGATTGAGGATCCAGAATCGTGGTTTGAGGACTGAGCATTGAGGATTGAAGATTGAGTATTGAGGATTGAGGATTGATGATTGAGGATTGAACATTGAAGACTGAGTGCTGAGGGTTGAGTGATGAGAATTGATGTTTGTGGGTAGAGGTTTGAAGATTGCAGATTGAGTATTGAGTATTGTAAACTGTGAATTGAGGATATTCTATTGAGGATTGAGGATTGACAACTGATTGTTGAGGACTGAGGGCCGAAGATTGAGGATTCAGGATTGAGGATTCAGAATTGATGTTTGAGGACTGAGGATTGAGGATTGAAGATTGCGTATTGAGGATTGAAGATCGAGGATTGAGGATTGAGGATTGAGGATGAGGGCTGAGGGTTGAGGATTGAGGTTTGAGGACTGAGGGCTTAGGATTGAGGATTGAGAATTCAGGATTGAGGATGAGGATTGAAGATTGAGGATTGGGTATAGAGGATTGAAGATCGAGGATTGAGGATTGAGGATTGAGGATGAGGGCTGAGGGTTGAGGATTGAGGTTTGAGGACTGAGGGCTTAGGATTGAGGATTGAGAATTCAGGATTGAGGATGAGGATTGAAGATTGAGGATTGGGTATAGAGGATTGAAGAATGAGGATTGAGGATTGAGGATTGAGGATTGAGGATTGAAGATTGATTATTCAGGATAGGAGATTGACGATTGAGGATTGAGGATTGAGGGTCGAGAATTGAGGATTGAGGATTGAAGGTTGAGTATTGAAGATTGAAGATTGAGGATTGGGGACTTAGTGTTGAGGATTGAGCTTTGAAGATAGAGGATTGGGGACTGAGTGTTGAGGGTTGAGTGATGAGAATTGATGTTTGTGGATAGAGACTTGAAGAGTGCAGATTGAGTATTGAGTATTGAAAACTGTGAACTGAGGATATTCTGTTGAGGATTGAGGATTGACAACTGGTCGCTGAGGACTCTGGCTGAAGGTTGAGGATTCAGGATTGAGGATTCAGGATTGAGGTCTGAGGACTGAGGATTGAGGGATGAGGATTGAGGATTGAGGATTGAGGATTGAAGATTGAGGATTGGGTATTGAGGATTGAACATTGAGGATTGAGGGAAAAGGATTGAGGATTGTGGATTGAGGATTGAAGATTGAATATTGATGATTGAAGATTGAGGATTGAGGATTGAGGGTTGTGGATTGAGGACGAGGACTAAGGGTTGAGCATTGATGTTTGAAGTATGAGGATTGAGGATTCAGGATTGAGAACTGAGGATTGAGGATTGAGGATTGAGGATTGGGGATTGAGGATTGAGTATTGAAGATTGAGTATTGAGGATTGAAGATTGAGGATTGAGGATTGAGGATTGAGGATTGAGGATTGAAGATTGAGGGTTGGGGATTGAGGATTGAAGATTGAGGATTCAGGATTAAGGATTCAGAATTGAGGTTTGAGGACTGAGGATTGAGGATTGAAGATTGATTATTGAGGATCGAAGATTGGGGATTGAGGATTGAGGATTGAGGATTGAGGATTGAGGATTGAGGATTGAGAATTGTTGATTGAGGATTGAAGATTGAGTATTGAGTATTGAAGATTGAGGATTGAGGATTGAAGATTGAGGATTGACGATGAGGTCTGAGGGTTGAGGGTTGAGGTTTGAGGACTGAGGACTGAGTATTAAGGATTGAGAATTGAGGATTGAGGATTGAGGATTGAGGATTGAAGATTGTGTATTGAAGATTGAAGAATGAGGATTGAGGATTGAGGATTGAGGATTGAGGATTGAAGATTGAGTATTGAGGATTGAAGATTGACGATTGAGGATTGAGGATTGAGGATTGAGGATTGAGAATTGAGGATTGAGGATTGAGGATTGAACATTGAGGATTGAGTATTGAGGATTGAGGGTTGAGTATTGAACATTGAGGACTGAGTGTTGAGGGTTGAGTGATGAGAATTGATGTTTGTGGATAGAGGTTTGAAGATTGCAGATTGAGTATTGAGTATTGAAAACTGTGAATTGAGGATATTCTATTGAGGATTGAGGATTGACAACTGATCGTTGAGGACTCAGGGCTGAAGGTTGAGGATTCAGGATTGAGGATTCAGGATTGAGGATTGAGGATTGAGTATTGAGGATTGAGGATTGAAGATTGAGTATTGATGATTGAAGATTGAGGAGTGAGGATTGAGGATTGAGGATTGAGGATTGAGGATTGAGGATTGAGGATCGAGGATTGAGGATTGAGGATTGAGAATTGTGGATTGAGGATTGAAGATTGAGTATTGAGCAATGAAGATTGAGGATAGAGGATTGAAGATTGAGGATTGACGATGAGGGCTGAGGGTTGAGGGTTGAGGTTTGAGGACTGAGGTATGAGGATTGAGGATTGAGAATTGAGGATTAAGGATTGAGGATTGAGGATTGAAGATTGTGTATTGAGGATTGAAGAATCAGGATTGAGGATTGAGGATTGAGGATTGATGATTGAGGATTGAGGATTGAGGATTGAGGATTGAGGATTGAGGATGAGGGCTGAGGGTTGATGATTGAGGTTTGAGGATTGAAAATTGAGTATTGAGGATTGAAGATTGAGGATTGAGGATTGAGGATTGAGGATTGAGGATTGAGGATTGAGGACTAAGTATTGAGGATTGAGGATTGAGGATTGAGAATTGTGGATTGAGGATTGAAGATTGAGTATTGAGTATTGAAGATTGAGGATTGAGGATTGAATATTGAGGATTGACGATGAGGTCTGAGGGTTGAGGGTTGAGGTTTGAGGACTGAGGACTGAGGATTGAGGATTTAGAATTGATGATTGAGGATTGAAGAATGAGGATTGAGGATTGAGGATTGAGGATTGAGGATTGAAGATTGAGTATTGAGGATTGAAGACTGACGATTGAGGATTGAGGTTTGAAGATTGAGGGTTGAGGATTGAGGATTGAGGATTGAGGATTGACGATTGAGGATTGAAGTTTGAGGATTGGGGATTGAGGATTGAAGATTGAGGATTCAGGATTGAGGATCCAGAATCGTGGTTTGAGGACTGAGCATTGAGGATTGAAGATTGAGTATTGAGGATTGAGGATTGATGATTGAGGATTGAACATTGAAGACTGAGTGCTGAGGGTTGAGTGATGAGCATTGATGTTTGTGGGTAGAGGTTTGAAGATTGCAGATTGAGTATTGAGTATTGTAAACTGTGAATTGAGGATATTCTATTGAGGATTGAGGATTGACAACTGATTGTTGAGGACTGAGGGCCGAAGATTGAGGATTCAGGATTGAGGATTCAGAATTGATGTTTGAGGACTGAGGATTGAGGATTGAAGATTGAGTATTGAAGATCGAGGATTGAGGATTGAGGATTGAGGATTGAGGATGAGGGCTGAGGGTTCAGGATTGAGGTTTAAGGACTGAGGACTTAGGATTGAGGATTGAGAATTCAGGATTGAGGATGAGGATTGAAGATTGAGGATTGGGTATAGAGGATTGAAGAATGAGGATTGAGGATTGAGGATTGAGGATTGAAGATTGATTATTCAGGATAGGAGATTGACGATTGAGGATTGAGGATTGAGGGTCGAGAATTGAGGATTGAGGATTGAAGGTTGAGTATTGAGGATTGAATATTGAGGTTTGGGGACTTAGTGTTGAGGATTGAGCTTTGAAGATAGAGGATTGGGGACTGAGTGTTAAGGGTTGAGTGATGAGAATTGATGTTTGTGGATAGAGACTTGAAGAGTGCAGATTGAGTATTGAGTATTGAAAACTGTGAACTGAGGATATTCTATTGAGGATTGAGGATTGACAACTGGTCGCTGAGGACTCTGGCTGAAGGTTGAGGATTCAGGATTGAGGATTCAGGATTGAGGTCTGGGGACTGAGGATTGAGGGATGAGGATTGAGGATTGAGGATTGAGGATAGAAGATTGAGGATTGGGTATTGAGGATTGAACATTGAGGATTGAGGGATGAGGATTGAGGATTGTGGATTGAGGATTGAAGATTGAATATTGATGATTGAAGATTGAGGATTGAGGATTGAGGGTTGTGGATTGAGGACGAGGACTGAGGGTTGAGTATTGATGTTTGAAGTATGAGGAATGAGGATACAGGATTGAGAACTGAGGATTGAGGATTGAGGATTGAGGATTGGGGATTGAGGATTGAGTATTGAAGATTGAGTATTGAGGATTGAAGATTGAGGATTGAGGATTGAGGATTGAGGATTGAGGATTGAAGATTGAGGATTGGGGATTGAGGATTGAAGATTGAGGATTCAGGATTGAGGATTCAGAATTGAGGTTTGAGGACTGAGGATTAAGGATTGAAGATTGATGATTGAGGATTGAGGATTGAGGGTTGTGGATTGAGGATTGAGGATTGAGAATTGAGGACAGAGGGTTGAAGATTGAGTATTGAGGATTGAAGACTGATGATTGAGGATTGAGTATTGAGGATTGAGGATTGAGGATTGAGGATGAGGGCTGAGGGTTGAGGGTTGAGGTTTGAGGACTGAGGACTGAGGATTGAGGATTGAGGATTGAGGAATGAGGATTGAGGATTGATGATTGAAGATTGTGTATTGAGGATTGAAGAATGAGGATTGAGGATTGAGGATTGAGGATTGAGGGATGAGGATTGAGGATTGTGTATTGAGGATTGAAGATTGAATATTGATGATTGAAGATTGAGGATTGAGGATTGAGGGTTGTGGATTGAGGATTGAGGATTGAGAATTGAGGACAGAGGGTTGAAGATTGAGTATTGAGGATTGAAGACTGATGATTGAGGATTGAGTATTGAGGATTGAGGATTGAGGATTGAGGATGAGGGCTGAGGGTTGAGGGTTGAGGTTTGAGGACTGAGGACTGAGGATTGAGGATTGAGGATTGAGGAATGAGGATTGAGGATTGAGGATTGAAGATTGTGTATTGAGGATTGAAGAATGAGGATTGAGGATTGAGGATTGAGGATTGCAGATTGAGTATTGAGGATTGAAGATTGACGATTGAGGATTGAGGATTGAGGATTGAGGGTTGAGAACTGAGGATTGAGGATTGAGGATTGAACATTGAGGATTGAGTATTGAGGATTGAAGAATGAGGATTGAGGATTGAGGATTGAGGATTGAGGGTTGAAGATTGAGTATTGAGGATTGAAGATTGACGATTGAGGACTGAGGATTGAGGATTGAGTATTGAACATTGAGGACTGAGTGTTGAGGGTTGAGTGATGAGAATTGATGTTTGTGGATAGAGGTTTGAAGATTGCAGATTGAGTATTGAGTATTGAAAACTTTGAATTGAGGATATTCTATTGAGGATTGAGGATTGACAACTGATCGTTGAGGACTCAGGGCTGAAGGTTGAGGATTCAGGATTGAGGATTCAGGATTGAGGTTTGAGGACTGAGGATTGAGTATTGAGGATTGAGGATTGAGGAATCAGGATTGAAGATTGAGGATTGGGTATTGACGATTGAACATTGAGGATTGAGGGATGAGGATTGAGGATTGAGGATTGAGGATTCAAGATTGAGGATTCGGTATTGAGGATTGAAGGATGAGGATTGAGGATTGAGGATTGAGGATTGAGGATTGCAGATAGAGTATTGTGGATTGAAGATTGAGGATTGAGCATTGAAGATTGAGTATTGAGGATTGTAGACTGACGATTGAGGATTGAGGATTGAGGATTGAGGATTGAGAATTGAGGATTGAGGATTGAGGATTGAGGATTGAGGATTGAAGATTGAGTATTGAGGATTGAAGATTGACGATTGAGGATTGAGGATTGAGTATTGAGGGTTGAACATTGAGGACTGAGTGTTGAGGGTTGAGTGATGAGAATTGATGTTTGTGTATAGAGGTTTGAAGATTGCAGATTGAGTATTGAGTATTGAAAACTGTGAATTGAGGATATTCTATTGAGGATTGAGGATTGACAACTGATTGTTGAGGACTGAGGGCCGAGGATTAAGGATTCAGGATTGAGGATTCAGAATTGAGGTTTCAGGACTGAGGATTGAGGATTGAAGACTGAGTATTAAGGATTGAAGACTGAGGATTGTGGATTGAGGATTGAAGATTGAGTATTGAGAATTGAGGATTGAGGATTGAGGATTGAAGATTGAGGATTCGGTATTGAGGATTGAAGAATGAGGATTGAGGATTGAGGATTGAGGATTGAGGATTGAAGATTGAGTATTGAGGATTGAAGACTGACGTTTGATGATTGAGGACTGAGGATTGAGGATTGAGGATTGAGGATTGAGGATTGAGAATTGAGAATAGAGGGTTGAAGATTGAGTATTGAGTATTGAAGATTGATGATTGAGGATTGAGGATTGAGGATTGAGGATTGAGGATTGAGGATTGAGGATGAGGCCTGAGGGTCGATGATTGAGGTTTGAGGACTGAGGACAGAGGATTGAGGATTGAGAATTGAGGATTGAGGATTGAGGATTGAAGATTGAGGATTGGGTATCGAGGATTGAAGAATGAGGATTGAGGGTTGAGGGTTGAGGGTTGAGGATTGAAGATTGAGTATTGGGGATTGAAGACTGACGATTGAGGATTGAGGATTGAGGATTGAGTATTGAGGATTGAGGATTGAAGATTGAGTATTGAGGGTTGAAGATTGAGGATTCAGGATTGAGGATTGCAGATTGAGTATTGTGGATTGAAGATTGAGGATTGAGGATTGAGGATTGAGGATTGAGGATTGAGGATTGAGAATTGTGGATTGAGGATTGAAGATTGAGTATTGAGCATTGAAGATTGAGGATTGAGGATTGAAGATTGAGGATTGACGATGAGGTTTGAGGGTTGAGGGTTGAGGTTTGAGGACTGAGGACTGAGGATTGAGGATTGAGAATTGAGGGTTGAGGATTGAAGAATGAGGATTGAGGATTGAGGATTGAGGATTGATGATTGAAGATTGAGTATTGAGGATTGAAGACTGACGATTGAGGATTGAGGATTGAAGATTGAGGATTGAGGATTGAGGATTGACGATTGAGAATTGAGGATTGAGGATTGAAGATTGAGTATTGAGCATTGAAGGTTGAGGATTGAGGATTGAAAATCGAGGATTGACGCTGAGGGCTGAGGGTTGAGGATTGAGGTTTGAGGACTAAGGACTGAGGATTGAGGATTGAGAATTGAGGATTGAGGATTGAGGATTGAGGATTGAAGATTGAGTATTGAGGATTGAAGACTGACGATTGTGGATTGAGGATTGAGGATTGAGTATTGAGGATTGAGTATTGAGGATTGAGGATTGAAGATTGAGTATTGAGGGTTGAAGATTGAGGATTCAGGATTGAGGATTGCAGATTGAGTATTGTGGATTGAAGATTGAGGATTGAGGATTGAGGATTGAGGATTGAGGATTGAGAATTGTGGATTGAGGATTGAAGATTGAGTATTGAGCATTGAAGATTGAGGATTGAGGATTGAAGATTGAGGATTGACGATGAGGTTTGAGGGTTGAGGGTTGCGGTTTGAGGACTGAGGACTGAGGATTGAGGATTGAGAATTGAGGGTTGAGGATTGAAGAATGAGGATTGAGGATTGAGGATTGAGGATTGATGATTGAAGATTGAGTATTGAGGATTGAAGACTGACGATTGAGGATTGAGGATTGAAGACTGAGGATTGAGGATTGAGGATTGACGATTGAGAATTGAGGATTGAGGATTGAAGATTGAGTATTGAGCATTGAAGGTTGAGGATTGAGGATTGAAAATCGAGGATTGACGCTGAGGGCTGAGGGTTGAGGATTGAGGTTTGAGGACTAAGGACTGAGGATTGAGGATTGAGAATTGAGGATTGAGGATTGAGGATTGAGGATTGAAGATTGAGTATTGAGGATTGAAGACTGACGATTGAGGATTGAGGATTGAGGATTGAGTATTGAGGATTGAGGATTGAGGATTGAGGATTGAGGATTGAGGATTGAGAATTGAGGATTGAGGATTGAAGATTGAGTATTGAGCATTGAAGATTGAGGATTGAGGATTGAAGATTGAGGATTGACGATGAGGGCTGAGGGTTGAGGGTTGAGGTTTGAGGACTGAGGTATGAGGATTGAGGATTGAGTATTGAGGATTAAGGATTGAGGATTGAGGATTGAAGATTGTGTATTGAGGATTGAAGAATCAGGATTGAGGATCGTGGATTGAGGGTTGATGATTGAGGATTGAGGATTGAGGATTGAGGATTGAGGATTGAGGATGAGGGCTGAGGGTGATGATTGAGGTTTGAGGATTGAAAATTGAGTATTGAGGATTGAAGACTGAGGATTGAGGATTGAGGATTGAGGATTGAGGATTGAGGATTGAGGAATAAGGATTGAGGATTGAGGATTGAGGATTGAGAATTGTGGATTGAGGATTGAAGATTGAGTATTGAGTATTGAAGATTGAGGATTGAGGATTGAAAATTGAGGATTGACGATGAGGTCTGAGGGTTGAGGGTTGAGGTTTGAGGACTGTGGACTGAGGATTGAGGATTTAGAATTGAGGATTGAGGATTGAAGAATGAGGATTGAGGATTGAGGATTGAGGATTGAGGATTGAAGATTGAGTATTGAGGATTGCAGACTGACGATTGAGGACTGAGGATTGAAGATTGAGGATTGAGGATTGAGGATTGAGGATTGAGGATTGAGAATTGAGGATTGAGGATTGAAGATTTAGTATTGAGCATTGAAGGCTGAGGATTGAGGATTGAAGATCGAGGATTGGCGATGAGGGCTGAGGGTTGAGGATTGAGGTTTGAGGACTGAGGACTGAGGATTGAGGATTGAGAATTGAGGATTGAGGATTGGGGATTGAGGATTGAAGATTGAGTATTGGGTATTGAGGATTGAAGAATGAGGATTGTAAATTGAGGATTGAGGATTGAGAATTGAGGATTGAGGATTGAGGATTGCAGATTGGGGATTGGGTATTGAGGATTGAAGAATGAGGATTGAGGACTGAGGATTGAGGATTGAAGATTGAATATTGATGATTGAAGATTGAGGATTGAGGATTGAGGGTTGTGGATTGAGGACGAGGACTGAGGGTTGAGTATTGATGTTTGAAGTATGAGGATTGAGGATTCAGGATTGAGAATTGAGGATTGAGGATTGAGGATTGAGGATTGAGGATTGAGGATTGGGGATTGAAGATTGAGGATTGGGGATTGAGGATTGAAGATTGAGGATTCAGGATTGAGGATCCAGAATCGTGGTCTGAGGACAGAGCATTGAGGATTGAAGATTGAGTATTGAGGATTGAGGATTGACGATTGAGGATTGAACATTGAGGACTGAGTGCTGAGGGTTGAGGATTCAGGATTGAGGATTCAGAACTGATGTTTGAGGACTGAGGATTGAGGATTGATGATTGAGTATTGAGGATTGAAGATCGAGGATTGAGGATTGAGGATTGAGGATTGAGGATGAGGTCTGAGGGTTGAGGATTGAGGTTTGTGGACTGAGGACTGAGGATTGAGGATTGAGAATTCAGGATTGAGGATTGAGGATTGAAGATTGAGGATTGGGTATAGAGGATTGAAGAATGAGGATTGAGGAATGAGGATTGAGGATTGAGGATTGAAGATTCATTATTCAGGATAGGAGATTGACGATTGAGGATTGAGGATTGAGGGTCGAGAATTGAGGATTCAGGATTGAAGGTTGAGTATTGAGGATTGAAGATTGAGGATTGGGGACTTAGTGTTGAGGATTGTGCTTTGAAGATAGAGGATTGGGGACTGAGTGTTGAGGGTTGAGTGATGAGAATTGATGTTTGTGGATAGAGACTTGAAGAGTTCAGATTGAGTATTGAGTATTGAAAACTGTGAACTGAGGATATTCTATTGAGGATTGAGGATTGACAACTGGTCGCTGAGGACTCTGGCTGAAGGTTGAGGATTCAGGATTGAGGATTCAGGATTGAGGTCTGAGGACTGAGGATTGAGGGATGAGGATTGAGGATTAAGGATTGAGGATTGAAGATTGAGGATTGGGTATTGAGGATTGAACATTGAGGATTGAGGGACGAGGATTGAGTATTGTGGATTGAGGATTGAAGATTGAATATTGATGATTGAAAATTGAGGATTGAGGATTGAGGGTTGTGGATTGAGGACGAGGACTGAGGGTTGAGTATTGATGTTTGAAGTATGAGGATTGAGGATTCAGGATTGAGAACTGAGGATTGAGGATTGAGGATTGAGGATTGAACATTGAGGATTGAGTATTGAGGATTGAAGAATGAGGATTGAGGATTGAGGATTGACGATTGAGGGTTGAAGATTGAGTATTGAGGATTGAAGATTGACGATTGAGGACTGAGGATTGAGGATTGAGTATTGAACATTGAGGACTGAGTGTTGAGGGTTGAGTGATGAGAATTGATGTTTGTGGATAGAGGTTTGAAGATTGCAGATTGAGTATTGAGTATTGAAAACTTTGAATTGAGGATATTCTATTGAGGATTGAGGATTGACAACTGATCGTTGAGGACTCAGGGCTGAAGGTTGAGGATTCAGGATTGAGGATTCAGGATTGAGGTTTGAGGACTGAGGATTGAGTATTGAGGATTGAGGATTGAGGAATCAGGATTGAAGATTGAGGATTGGGTATTGAGGATTGAACATTGAGGATTGAGGGATGAGGATTGAGGATTGAGGATTGAGGATTCAAGATTGAGGATTCGGTATTGAGGATTGAAGGATGAGGATTGAGGATTGAGGATTGAGGATTGAGGATTGCAGATAGAGTATTGTGGATTGAAGATTGAGGATTGAGGATTGAAGATTGAGTATTGAGGATTGTAGACTGACGATTGAGGATTGAGGATTGAGGATTGAGGATTGAGGATTGAGGATTGAGAATTGAGGATTGAGGATTGAGGATTGAGGATTGAGGATTGAAGATTGAGTATTGAGGATTGAAGATTGACGATTGAGGATTGAGGATTGAGTATTGAGGGTTGAACATTGAGGACTGAGTGTTGAGGGTTGAGTGATGAGAATTGATGTTTGTGTATAGAGGTTTGAAGATTGCAGATTGAGTATTGAGTATTGAAAACTGTGAATTGAGGATATTCTATTGAGGATTGAGGATTGACAACTGATTGTTGAGGACTGAGGGCCGAGGATTAAGGATTCAGGATTGAGGATTCAGAATTGAGGTTTCAGGACTGAGGATTGAGGATTGAAGACTGAGTATTAAGGATTGAAGACTGAGGATTGTGGATTGAGGATTGAAGATTGAGTATTGAGAATTGAGGATTGAGGATTGAGGATTGAAGATTGAGGATTCGGTATTGAGGATTGAAGAATGAGGATTGAGGATTGAGGATTGAGGATTGAGGATTGAAGATTGAGTATTGAGGATTGAAGACTGACGTTTGATGATTGAGGACTGAGGATTGAGGATTGAGGATTGAGGATTGAGGATTGAGAATTGAGGATAGAGGGTTGAAGATTGAGTATTGAGTATTGAAGATTGATGATTGAGGATTGAGGATTGAGGATTGAGGATTGAGGATTGAGGATTGAGGATTGAGGATTGAGGATTGAGGATTGGGAATTGAGGATTGAGGATTGAAGATTGAGTATTGAGCATTGAAGATTGAGGATTGAGGATTGAAGATTGAGGATTGACGATGAGGGCTGAGGGTTGAGGGTTGAGGTTTGAGGACTGAGGTATGAGGATTGAGGATTGAGAATTGAGGATTAAGGATTGAGGATTGAGGATTGAAGATTGTGTATTGAGGATTGAAGAATCAGGATTGAGGATTGAGGATTGAGGACTGATGATTGAGGATTGAGGATTGAGGATTGAGGATTGAGGATTGAGGATGAGGGCTGAGGGTGATGATTGAGGTTTGAGGATTGAAAATTGAGTATTGAGGATTGAAGACTGAGGATTGAGGATTGAGGATTGAGGATTGAGGATTGAGGATTGAGGAATAAGGATTGAGGATTGAGGATTGAGGATTGAGAATTGTGGATTGAGGATTGAAGATTGAGTATTGAGTATTGAAGATTGAGGATTGAGGATTGAAAATTGAGGATTGACGATGAGGTCTGAGGGTTGAGGGTTGAGGTTTGAGGACTGTGGACTGAGGATTGAGGATTTAGAATTGAGGATTGAGGATTGAAGAATGAGGATTGAGGATTGAGGATTGAGGATTGAGGATTGAAGATTGAGTATTGAGGATTGAAGACTGACGATTGAGGACTGAGGATTGAAGATTGAGGATTGAGGATTGAGGATTGAGGATTGAGGATTGAGAATTGAGGATTGAGGATTGAAGATTTAGTATTGAGCATTGAAGGCTGAGGATTGAGGATTGAAGATCGAGGATTGGCGATGAGGGCTGAGGGTTGAGGATTGAGGTTTGAGGACTGAGGACTGAGGATTGAGGATTGAGAATTGAGGATTGAGGATTGGGGATTGAGGATTGAAGATTGAGTATTGGGTATTGAGGATTGAAGAATGAGGATTGTAAATTGAGGATTGAGGATTGAGAATTGAGGATTGAGGATTGAGGATTGCAGATTGGGGATTGGGTATTGAGGATTGAAGAATGAGGATTGAGGACTGAGGATTGAGGATTGAAGATTGAATATTGATGATTGAAGATTGAGGATTGAGGATTGAGGGTTGTGGATTGAGGACGAGGCCTGAGGGTTGAGTATTGATGTTTGAAGTATGAGGATTGAGGATTCAGGATTGAGAATTGAGGATTGAGGATTGAGGATTGAGGATTGAGGATTGAGGATTGGGGATTGAAGATTGAGGATTGGGGATTGAGGATTGAAGATTGAGGATTCAGGATTGAGGATCCAGAATCGTGGTTTGAGGACAGAGCATTGAGGATTGAAGATTGAGTATTGAGGATTGAGGATTGACGATTGAGGATTGAACATTGAGGACTGAGTGCTGAGGGTTGAGGATTCAGGATTGAGGATTCAGAATTGATGTTTGAGGACTGAGGATTGAGGATTGAAGATTGAGTATTGAGGATTGAAGATCGAGGATTGAGGATTGAGGATTGAGGATTGAGGATGAGGTCTGAGGGTTGAGGATTGAGGTTTGAGGACTGAGGACTGAGGATTGAGGATTGAGAATTCAGGATTGAGGATTGAGGATTGAAGATTGAGGATTGGGTATAGAGGATTGAAGAATGAGGATTGAGGAATGAGGATTGAGGATTGAGGATTGAAGATTCATTATTCAGGATAGGAGATTGACGATTGAGGATCGAGGATTGAGGGTCGAGAATTGAGGATTGAGGATTGAAGGTTGAGTATTGAGGATTGAAGATTGAGGATTGGGGACTTAGTGTTGAGGATTGTGCTTTGAAGATAGAGGATTGGGGACTGAGTGTTGAGGGTTGAGTGATGAGAATTGATGTTTGTGGATAGAGACTTGAAGAGTGCAGATTGAGTATTGAGTATTGAAAACTGTGAACTGAGGATATTCTATTGAGGATTGAGGATTGACAACTGGTCGCTGAGGACTCTGGCTGAAGGTTGAGGATTCAGGATTGAGGATTCAGGATTGAGGTCTGAGGACTGAGGATTGAGGGATGAGGATTGAGGATTAAGGATTGAGGATTGAAGATTGAGGATTGGGTATTGAGGATTGAACATTGAGGATTGAGGGACGAGGATTGAGTATTGTGGATTGAGGATTGAAGATTGAATATTGATGATTGAAGATTGAGGATTGAGGATTGAGGGTTGTGGATTGAGGACGAGGACTGAGGGTTGAGTATTGATGTTTGAAGTATGAGGATTGAGGATTCAGGATTGAGAATTGAGGATTGAGGATTGAGGATTGAGGATTGAGGGTTGAGGATTGAGTATTGACGATTGAGTATTGAGGATTGAGGATTGAGGATTGAGGATTGAAGATTGAGGATTGGGGATTGAGGATTGAAGATTGAGGATTCAGGATTGAGGATTCAGAATTGAGGTTTGAGGACTGAGGATTGAGGATTGAAGATTGATGATTGAGGATTGAGGATTGAGGATTGAGGATTGAGGATTGAGGATTGAGGATGAGGGCTGAGGGTTGATGATTGAGGTTTGAGGACTGAGGATTGAGGATTGAGGATTGAGGAATAAGGATTGAGGATTGAGGATTGAGGATTGAGAATTGTGGATTGAGGATTGAAGATTGAGTATTGAGTATTGAAGATTGAGGATTGAGGATTGAAAATTGAGGATTGACGATGAGGTCTGAGGGTTGAGGGTTGAGGTTTGAGGACTGTGGACTGAGGATTGAGGATTTAGAATTGAGGATTGAGGATTGAAGAATGAGGATTGAGGATTGAGGATTGAGGATTGAGGATTGAAGATTGAGTATTGAGGATTGAAGACTGACGATTGAGGACTGAGGATTGAAGGTTGAGGATTGAGGATTGAGGATTGAGGATTGAGGATTGAGAATTGAGGATTGAGGATTGAAGATTTAGTATTGAGCATTGAAGGCTGAGGATTGAGGATTGAAGATCGAGGATTGGCGATGAGGGCTGAGGGTTGAGGATTGAGGTTTGAGGACTGAGGACTGAGGATTGAGGATTGAGAATTGAGGATTGAGGATTGGGGATTGAGGATTGAAGATTGAGTATTGGGTATTGAGGATTGAAGAATGAGGATTGTAAATTGAGGATTGAGGATTGAGAATTGAGGATTGAGGATTGAGGATTGCAGATTGGGGATTGGGTATTGAGGATTGAAGAATGAGGATTGAGGACTGAGGATTGAGGATTGAAGATTGAATATTGATGATTGAAGATTGAGGATTGAGGATTGAGGGTTGTGGATTGAGGACGAGGACTGAGGGTTGAGTATTGATGTTTGAAGTATGAGGATTGAGGATTCAGGATTGAGAATTGAGGATTGAGGATTGAGGATTGAGGATTGAGGATTGAGGATTGGGGATTGAAGATTGAGGATTGGGGATTGAGGATTGAAGATTGAGGATTCAGGATTGAGGATCCAGAATCGTGGTTTGAGGACAGAGCATTGAGGATTGAAGATTGAGTATTGAGGATTGAGGATTGACGATTGAGGATTGAACATTGAGGACTGAGTGCTGAGGGTTGAGGATTCAGGATTGAGGATTCAGAATTGATGTTTGAGGACTGAGGATTGAGGATTGAAGATTGAGTATTGAGGATTGAAGATCGAGGATTGAGGATTGAGGATTGAGGATTGAGGATGAGGTCTGAGGGTTGAGGATTGAGGTTTGAGGACTGAGGACTGAGGATTGAGGATTGAGAATTCAGGATTGAGGATTGAGGATTGAAGATTGAGGATTGGGTATAGAGGATTGAAGAATGAGGATTGAGGAATAAGGATTGAGGATTGAGGATTGAAGATTCATTATTCAGGATAGGAGATTGACGATTGAGGATCGAGGATTGAGGGTCGAGAATTGAGGATTGAGGATTGAAGGTTGAGTATTGAGGATTGAAGATTGAGGATTGGGGACTTAGTGTTGAGGATTGTGCTTTGAAGATAGAGGATTGGGGACTGAGTGTTGAGGGTTGAGTGATGAGAATTGATGTTTGTGGATAGAGACTTGAAGAGTGCAGATTGAGTATTGAGTATTGAAAACTGTGAACTGAGGATATTCTATTGAGGATTGAGGATTGACAACTGGTCGCTGAGGACTCTGGCTGAAGGTTGAGGATTCAGGATTGAGGATTCAGGATTGAGGTCTGAGGACTGAGGATTGAGGGATGAGGATTGAGGATTAAGGATTGAGGATTGAAGATTGAGGATTGGGTATTGAGGATTGAACATTGAGGATTGAGGGACGAGGATTGAGTATTGTGGATTGAGGATTGAAGATTGAATATTGATGATTGAAGATTGAGGATTGAGGATTGAGGGTTGTGGATTGAGGACGAGGACTGAGGGTTGAGTATTGATGTTTGAAGTATGAGGATTGAGGATTCAGGATTGAGAATTGAGGATTGAGGATTGAGGATTGAGGATTGAGGGTTGAGGATTGAGTATTGACGATTGAGTATTGAGGATTGAGGATTGAGGATTGAGGATTGAAGATTGAGGATTGGGGATTGAGGATTGAAGATTGAGGATTCAGGATTGAGGATTCAGAATTGAGGTTTGAGGACTGAGGATTGAGGATTGAAGATTGATGATTGAGGATTGAGGATTGAGGATTGAGGATTGAGGATTGAGGATTGAGGATGAGGGCTGAGGGTTGATGATTGAGGTTTGAGGACTGAGGACTGAGGATTGAGGATTGAGAATTGAGGATTGAGGATTGAGGATTGAGTACTGAGGATTGAGGATTGAAGATTGAGTATTGAGGATCGAAGATTGGGGATTGAGGATTGAGGATTGAGGATTGAGGATTGAGGATTGAGGATTGAGGATTGAGGAATGAGGATTGAGGATTGAGGATTGAGGATTGAGAATTGTGGATTGAGTATTGAAGATTGAGTATTGAGCATTGAAGATTGAGGATTGAGGATTAAAGATTGAGAATTGACGATGAGGGCTGAGGGTTGGGGGTTGAGGTTTGAGGACTGAGGACTGAGGATTGAGGATTGAGAATTGAGGATTGAGGATTGAGGATTGAGGATTGAAGATTGTGTATTGAGGATTGAAGAATGAGGATTGAGGATTGAGGATTGTGGATTGAGGGTTACAGATTGAGTATTGAGGACTGAAAATTGACGATTGATGGTTGAGGATTGAGGATTGAGGATTGAGAATTGAGGATTGAGTATTGAGGATTGAGGATTGGGTATTGAGGATTGAAGAATGAGGATTGAGGACTGAGGATTGAGGATTGAAAATTGAATATTGATGATTGAAGCTTGAGGATTGAGTATTGAGGATTGAGGATTGCAGGTTGAGTATTGAGGATTAAAGATTGAGGGTTGAGGATTGATGATTGAGGATTGAGGATTGAGTATTGAGCATTGAAGGTTGAGGATTGAGGATTGAATTTCGAGGATTAACGATGAGGACTGAGGGTTGAGGATTGAGGTTTGAGGACTGAGGACTGAGGATTGAGGATTGAGAATTGAGGATTGAGGATTGAGGATTGAGGATTGAAGATTGAGTATTGGGTATTGAGGATTCAAGAATGAGGATTGAAAATTGAGGATTGAGGATTGAGATTTGAGGATTGAGGATTGAGGATTGAAAATTGAGGATTGGGTATTGAGGATTGAAGAATGAGGATTGAGGACTGAGGATTGAGGATTGAAAATTGAATATTGATGATTGAAGTTTGAGGATTGAGTATTGAGGATTGAGGATTGAGTATTGAGGATTGAGGATTGAAGATTGAGCATTGAGGATTGAAGACTGACGATTGAGCATTGAGGATTGAGGATTGAGTATTGAGGATTGAGCATTGAAGATTGAGTATTGAGGATCGAAGATTGGGGATTGAGGATTGAGGATTGAGGATTGAGGATTGAGGATTGAGAATTGAGGATTGAGGATTGAGGTTTGAGGATTGAAGATTGTGTATTGAAGATTGAAGAATGAGGATTGACGATTGAGGATTGAGGATTGAGGATTGAAGATTGAGTATTGAGGATTGAAGATTGACGATTGAGGATTGAGGATTGAGGATTGAGGATTGAGAATTGAGGATTGAGGATTGAGAATTGAGGATTGAGGATTGAGGATTGAGGATTGAGTATTGAAGATTGAGTATTGAGGATTGAAGATTGACGATTGAGGATAGAGGAATGAGTATTGAGGGTTGAACATTGAGGACTGAGTGTTGAGGGTTGAGTGATGAGAATTGATGTTTGTGTATAGAGGTTTGAAGATTGCAGATTGAGTATTGAGTATTGAAAACTGTGAATTGAGGATATTCTATTGAGGATTGAGGATTGACAACTGATTGTTGAGGACTGAGGGCCGAGGATTAGGGATTCAGGATTGAGGATTCAGAATTGAGGTTTCAGGACTGAGGATTGAGGATTGAAGACTGAGTATTAAGGATTGAAGACTGAGGATTGAGGATTGAGGATTGAAGATTGAGTATTGAGAATTGAGGATTGAGGATTGAGGATTGAAGATTGAGGATTCGGTATTGAGGATTGAAGAATGAGGATTGAGGATTGAGGATTGAGGATTGAGGATTGAAGATTGAGTATTGAGGATTGAAGACTGACGTTTGATGATTGAGGACTGAGGATTGAGGATTGAGGATTGAGGATTGAGGATTGAGAATTGAGGATAGAGGGTTGAAGATTGAGTATTGAGTATTGAAGATTGATGATTGAGGATTGAGGATTGAGGATTGAGGATTGAGGATTGAGGATTGAGGATGAGGCCTGAGGGTCGATGATTGAGGTTTGAGGACTGAGCACAGAGGATTGAGGATTGAGGATTGAGGATTGAGGATTGAGGATTGAGAATTGTGGATTGAGGATTGAAGATTGAGTATTGAGCATTGAAGATTGAGGATTCAGGATTGAAGATTGAGGATTGACGATGAGGTTTGAGGGTTGAGGGTTGAGGTTTGAGGACTGAGGACTGAGGATTGAGCATTGAGAATTGAGGGTTGAGGATTGAAGAATGAGGATTGAGGATTGAGGATTGAGGATTGAGGATTGAGGATTGAGTATTGAGGATTGAGTATTGAGGATTGAGGATTGAAGATTGAGTATTGATGATTGAAGATTGAGGAGTGAGGATTGAGGATTGAGGATTGAGGATTGAGGATTGAGGATTGAGGATTGAGGATTGAGGATTGAGGATTGAGAATTGTGGATTGGGGATTGAAGATTGAGTATTGAGCATTGAAGATTGAGGATTGAGGATTGAAGATTGAGGATTGACGATGAGGGCTGAGGGTTGAGGGTTGAGGTTTGAGGACTGAGGTATGAGGATTGAGGATTGAGATTTGAGGATTAAGGATTGAGGATTGAGGATTGAAGATTGTGTATTGAAGATTGAAGAATCAGGATTGAGGATTGAGGATTGAGGATTGATGATTGAGGATTGAGGATTGAGGATTGAGGATTGAGGATTGAGGATGAGGGCTGCGGGTTGATGATTGAGGTGTGAGGATTGAAAATTGAGTATTGAGGATTGAAGATTGAGGATTGAGGATTGAGGATTGAGGATTGAGGATTGAGGATTGAGGACTAAGGATTGAGGATTGAGGATTGAGGATTGAGAATTGTGGATTGAGGATTGAATATTGAGTATTGAGTATTGAAGATTGAGGATTGAGGATTGAAAATTGAGGATTGACGATGAGGTCTGAGGGTTGAGGGTTGAGGTTTGAGGACTGAGGACTGAGGATTGAGGATTTAGAATTGATGATTGAGGATTGAAGAATGAGGATTGAGGATTGAGGATTGAGGATTGAGGATTGAAGATTGAGTATTGAGGATTGAAGACTGACGATTGAGGACTGAGGATTGAAGATTGAGGATTGAGGATTGAGGATTGAGGATTGAGGATTGAGGATTGAGGATTGAAGATTGAGGATTGGGGATTGAGGATTGAAGATTGAGGATTCAGGATTGAGGATCCAGAATCGTGGTTTGAGGACTGAGCATTGAGGATTGAAGATTGAGTATTGAGGATTGAGGATTCATGATTGAGGATTGAACATTGAAGACTGAGAGCTGAGGGTTGAGTGATGAGAATTGATGTTTGTGGGTAGAGGTTTGAAGATTGCAGATTGAGTATTGAGTATTGTAAACTGTGAATTGAGGATATTCTATTGAGGATTGAGGATTGACAACTGATTGTTGAGGACTGAGCGCCGAAGATTGAGGATTCAGGATTGAGGATTCAGAATTGATGTTTGAGGACTGAGGATTGAGGATTCAAGATTGAGTATTGAGGATTGAAGATCGAGGATTGAGGATTGAGGATTGAGGATTGAGGATGAGGGCTGAGGGTTGAGGATTGAGGTTTGAGGACTGAGGACTTAGGATTGAGGATTGAGAATTCAGAATTGAGGATGAGGATTGAAGATTGAGGATTGTGTATAGAGGATTGAAGAATGAGGATTGAGGATTGAGGATTGAGGATTGAGGATTGAAGATTGATTATTCAGGATAGGAGATTGACGATTGAGGATTGAGGATTGAGGGTCGAGAATTGAGGATTGAGGATTGAAGGTTGAGTATTGAGGATTGAAGATTGAGGATTGGGGACTTAGTGTTGAGGATTGTGCTTTGAAGATAGAGGATTGGGGACTGAGTGTTGAGGGTTGAGTGATGAGAGTTGATGTTTGTGGATAGAGACTTGAAGAGTGCAGATTGAGTATTGAGTATTGAAAACTGTGAACTGAGGATATTCTATTGAGGATTGAGGATTGACAACTGGTCGCTGAGGACTCTGGCTGAAGGTTGAGGATTCAGGATTGAGGATTCAGGATTGAGGTCTGAGGACTGAGGATTGAGGGATGAGGATTGAGGATTAAGGATTGAGGATTGAAGATTGAGGATTGGGTATTGAGGATTGAACATTGAGGATTGAGGGACGAGGATTCAGTATTGTGGATTGAGGATTGAAGATTGAATATTGATGATTGAAGATTGAGGATTGAGGATTGAGGGTTGTGGATTGAGGACGAGGACTGAGGGTTGAGTATTGATGTTTGAAGTATGAGGATTGAGGATTCAGGATTGAGAACTGAGGATTGAGGATTGAGGATTGAGGATTGAGGATTGAGGATTGAGTATTGACGATTGAGTATTGAGGATTGAGGATTGAGGATTGAGGATTGAAGATTGAGGATTGGGGATTGAGGATTGAAGATTGAGGATTCAGGATTGAGGATTCAGAATTGAGGTTTGAGGACTGAGGATTGAGGGTTGAAGATTTATGATTGAGGATTGAGGATTGAGGATTGAGGATTGAGGATTGAGGATTGAGGATTGAGGATGAGGGCTGAGGGTTGATGATTGAGGTTTGAGGATTGAGGACTGAGGATTGAGGATTGAGAATTGAGGATTGAGGATTGAGGATTGAGTACTGAGGATTGAGGATTGAAGATTGAGTATTGAGGATCGAAGATTGGGGATTGAGGATTGAGGATTGAGGATTGAGGATTGAGGATTGAGGATTGAGGATTGAGGAATGAGGATTGAGGATTGAGGATTGAGAATTGTGGATTGAGTATTGAAGATTGAGTATTGAGCATTGAAGATTGAGGATTGAGGATTAAAGATTGAAGATTGACGATGAGGGCTGAGGGTTGGGGGTTGAGGTTTGAGGACTGAGGACTGAGGATTGAGGATTGAGAATTGAGGATCGAGGATTGAGGATTGAGGATTGAAGATTGTGTATTGAGGATTGAAGAATGAGGATTGAGGATTGAGGATTGTGGATTGAGGATTGCAGATTGAGTATTGAGGACTGAAAATTGACGATTGAGGATTGAGGATTGAGGATTGAGGATTGGGTATTGAGGATTGAAGAATGAGGATTGAGGACTGAGGATTGAGGATTGAAAATTGAATATTGATGATTGAAGCTTGAGGATTGAGTATTGAGGATTGAGGATTGCAGGTTGGGTATTGAGGATTAAAGATTGAGGGTTGAGGATTGATGATTGAGGATTGAGGATTGAGTATTGAGCATTGAAGGTTGAGGATTGAGGATTGAATTTCGAGGATTAACGATGAGGACTGAGGGTCGAGGATTGAGGTTTGAGGACTGAGGACTGAGGATTGAGGATTGAGAATTGAGGATTGAGGATTGAGGATTGAGGATTGAAGATTGAGTATTGGGTATTGAGGATTCAAGAATGAGGATTGAAAATTGAGGATTGAGGATTGAGAATTGAGGATTGAGGATTGAGGATAGAAGATTGAGGATTGGGTATTGAGGATTGAAGAATGAGGATTGAGGACTGAGGATTGAGGATTGAAAATTGAATATTGATGATTGAAGTTTGAGGATTGAGTATTGAGGATTGAGGATTGAGTATTGAGGATTGAGGATTGAAGATTGAGCATTGAGGATTGAAGACTGACGATTGAGCATTGAGGATTGAGGATTGAGTATTGAGGATTGAGGATTGAAGATTGAGTATTGAGGATCGAAGATTGGGGATTGAGGATTGAGGATTGAGGATTGAGGATTGAGGATTGAGAATTGAGGATTGAGGATTGAGGATTGAGGATTGAAGATTGTGTATTGAAGATTGAAGAATGAGGATTGAGGATTGAGGATTGAGGATTGAGGATTGAAGATTGAGTATTGAGGATTGAAGATTGACGATTGAGGATTGAGGATTGAGGATTGAGGATTGAGAATTGAGGATTGAGTATTGAGGATTGAACATTGAGGACTGCGTATTGAGGATTGAGGATTGAGTATTGAACATTGAGGACTGAGTGTTGAGGGTTGAGTGATGAGAATTGATGTTTGTGGATAGAGGTTTGAAGATTGCAGATTGGGTATTGAGTATTGAAAACTGTGAATTGAGGATATTCTATTGAGGATTGAGGATTGACAACTGATCGTTGAGGACTCAGGGCTGAAGGTTGAGGATTCAGGATTGAGGACTCAGGATTGAGGATTGAGGATTGAGTATTGAGGATTGAGGATTGAAGATTGAGTATTGATGATTGAAGATTGAGTATTGAGGATTGAGGATTGAGGATTGAGGAATGAGGATTGAGTATTGAGGATTGAGTATTGAGGATTGAGGATTGAAGATTGAGTATTGATGATTGAAGATTGAGGAGTGAGGATTGAGGATTGAGGATTGAGGATTGAGGATTGAGGATTGAGAATTGTGTATTGAGGATTGAAGATTGAGTATTGAGCATTGAAGATTGAGGATTGAGGATTGAAGATTGAGGATTGACGATGAGGGCTGAGGGTTGAGGGTTGAGGTTTGAGGACTGAGGATTGAGGATTGAAAATTGAATATTGATGATTGAAGTTTGAGTATTGAGGATTGAGGATTGAGGATTGAGGATTGAGGATTGAGGATTGAGGATTGAGGATTGAGGATTGAGGATTGAGGATTGAGAATTGTGTATTGAGGATTGAAGATTGAGTATTGAGCATTGAAGATTGAGGATTGAGGATTGAAGATTGAGGATTGACGATGAGGGCTGAGGGTTGAGGGTTGAGGTTTGAGGACTGAGGTATGAGGATTGAGGATTGAGAATTGAGGATTAAGGATTGAGGATTGAGGATTGAAGATTGTGTATTGAGGATTGAAGAATCAGGATTGAGGATTGAGGATTGAGGATTGATAATTGAAGATTGAGGATTGAGGATTGAGGATTGAGGATTGAGGATGAGGGCTGAGGGTTGATGATTGAGGTGTGAGGATTGAAAATTGAGTATTGAGGATTGAAGATTGAGGATTGAGGATTGAGGATTGAGGATTGAGGATTGAGGATTGAGGATTGAGGACTAAGGATTGAAGATTGAGGATTGAGGATTGAAAATTGAGGATTGACGATGAGGTCTGAGGGTTGAGGGTTGAGGTTTGAGGACTGAGGACTGAGGATTGAGGATTTAGAATTGATGATTGAGGATTGAAGAATGAGGATTGAGGATTGAGGATTGAGGATTGAGGATTGAAGATTGAGTATTGAGGATTGAAGACTGACGATTGAGGACTGAGGATTGAGGATTGACAACTGATTGTTGAGGACTGAGGGCCGAAGATTGAGGATTCAGGATTGAGGATTCAGAATTGATGTTTGAGGACTGAGGATTGAGGATTGAAGATTGAGTATTGAGGATTGAAGATCGAGGATTGAGGATTGAGGATTGAGGATTGAGGATGAGGGCTGAGGGTTGAGGATTGAGGTTTGAGGACTGAGGACTTAGGATTGAGGATTGAGAATTCAGGATTGAGGATGAGGATTGAAGATTGAGGATTGTGTATAGAGGATTGAAGAATGAGTGTTGAGGATTGAGGATTGAGGATTGAGGATTGAAGATTGATTATTCAGGATAGGAGATTGACGATTGAGGATTGAGGATTGAGGGTCGAGAATTGAGGATTGAGGATTGAAGATTGAGTATTGATGATTGAAGATTGAGGATTGAGGATTGAGGATTGAGGATTGAGGAATGAGGATTGAGTATTGAGGATTGAGTATTGAGGATTGAGGATTGAAGATTGAGTATTGATGATTGAAGATTGAGGAGTGATGATTGAGGATTGAGGATTGAGGATTGAGGATTGAGGATTGAGGATTGAGGAGTGAGGATTGAGGATTGAGGATTGAGAATTGTGGATTGAGGATTGAAGATTGAGTATTGAGCATTGAAGATTGAGGATTGAGGATTGAAGATTGAGGATTGACGATGAGGGCTGAGTGTTGAGGGTTGAGGTTTGAGGACTGAGGTATGAGGATTGAGGATTGAGAATTGAGGATTAAGGATTGAGGATTGAGGATTGAAGATTGTGTATTGAGGATTGAAGAATCAGGATTGAGGATTGAGGATTGAGGATTGATGATTGAGGATTGAGGATTGAGGATTGAGGATTGAGGATTGAGGATGAGGGCTGAGGGTTGATGATTGAGGTGTGAGGATTGAAAATTGAGTATTGAGGATTGAAGATTGAGGATTGAGGATTGAGGATTGAGGATTGAGGATTGAGGATTGAGGACTAAGGATTGAAGATTGAGGATTGAGGATTGAAAATTGAGGATTGACGATGAGGTCTGAGGGTTGAGGGTTGAGGTTTGAGGACTGAGGACAGAGGATTGAGGATTTAGAATTGATGATTGAGGATTGAAGAATGAGGATTGAGGATTGAGGATTGAGGATTGAGGATTGAAGATTGAGTATTGAGGATTGAAGACTGACGATTGAGGACTGAGGATTGAAGATTGAGGATTGAGGATTGAGGATTGAGGATTGAGGATTGAGGATTGAGGATTGAAGATTGAGGATTGGGGATTGAGGATTGAAGATTGAGGATTCAGGATTGAGGATCCAGAATCGTGGTTTGAGGACTGAGCATTGAGGATTGAAGATTGAGTATTGAGGATTGAGGATTCATGATTGAGGATTGAACATTGAAGACTGAGTGCTGAGGGTTGAGTGATGAGAATTGATGTTTGTGGGTAGAGGTTTGAAGATTGCAGATTGAGTATTGAGTATTGTAAACTGTGAATTGAGGATATTCTATTGAGGATTGAGGATTGACAACTGATTGTTGAGGACTGAGGGCCGAAGATTGAGGATTCAGGATTGAGGATTCAGAATTGATGTTTGAGGACTGAGGATTGAGGATAGAAGATTGAGTATTGAGGATTGAAGATCGAGGATTGAGGATTGAGGATTGAGGATTGAGGATTGAGGATGAAGGCTGAGGGTTGAGGATTGAGGTTTGAGGACTGAGGACTTAGGATTGAGGATTGAGAATTCAGGATTGAGGATGAGGATTGAAGATTGAGGATTGTGTATAGAGGATTGAAGAATGAGGATTGAGGATTGAGGATTGAGGATTGAGGATTGAAGATTGATTATTCAGGATAGGAGATTGACGATTGAGGATTGAGGATTGAGGGTCGAGAATTGAGGATTGAGGATCGAAGGTTGAGTATTCAGGATTGAAGATTGAGGATTGGGGACTTAGTGTTGAGGATTGAGCTTTGAAGATAGAGGATTGGGGACTGAGTGTTGAGGGTTGAGTGATGAGAATTGATGTTTGTGGATAGAGACTTGAAGAGTGCAGATTGAGTATTGAGTATTGAAAACTGTGAACTGAGGATATTCTATTGAGGATTGAGGATTGACAACTGGTCGCTGAGGACTCTGGCTGAAGGCTGAGGATTCAGGATTGAGGATTCAGGATTGAGGTCTGAGGACTGAGGATTGAGGGATGAGGATTGAGGATTGAGGATTGAGGATTGAAGATTGAGGATTGGGTATTGAGGATTGAACATTGAGGATTGAGGGATGAGGATTGAGGATTGAGGATTGAGTATTGAGCATTGAAGGTTGAGGATTGAGGATTGAATTTCGAGGATTAACGATGAGGACTGAGGGTTGAGGATTGAGGTTTGAGGACTGAGGACTGAGGATTGAGGATTGAGAATTGAGGATTGAGGATTGAGGATTGAGGATTGAAGATTGAGTATTGGGTATTGAGGATTCAAGAATGAGGATTGAAAATTGAGGATTGAGGATTGAGAATTGAGGATTGAGGATTGAGGATTGAAGATTGAGGATTGGGTATTGAGGATTGAAGAATGAGGATTGAGGACTGAGGATTGAGGATTGAAAATTGAATATTGATGATTGAAGTTTGAGGATTGAGTATTGAGGATTGAGGATTGAGTATTGAGGATTGAGGATTGAAGATTGAGCATTGAGGATTGAAGACTGACGATTGAGCATTGAGGATTGAGGATTGAGTATTGAGGATTGAGGATTGAAGATTGAGTATTGAGGATCGAAGATTGGGGAGTGAGGATTGAGGATTGAGGATTGAGGATTGAATATTGAGAATTGAGGATTGAGGATTGAGGATTGAGGATTGAAGATTGTGTATTGAAGATTGAAGAATGAGGATTGAGGATTGAGGATTGAGGATTGAAGATGAGTATTGAGGATTGAAGATTGACGATTGAGGATTGAGGATTGAGGATTGAGGATTGAGAGTTGAGGATTGAGTATTGAGGATTGAACATTGAGGATTGAGTATTGAGGATTGAGGATTGAGTATTGAACATTGAGGACTGAGTGTTGAGGGTTGAGTGATGAGAATTGATGTTTGTGGATAGAGGTTTGAAGATTGCAGATTGAGTATTGAGTATTGAAAACTGTGAATTGAGGATATTCTATTGAGGATTGAGGATTGACAACTGATCGTTGGGGACTCAGGGCTGAAGGTTGAGGATTCAGGATTGAGGACTCAGGATTGAGGATTGAGGATTGAGGATTGAGAATTGTGAATTGAGGATTGAAGATTGAGTATTGAGCATTGAAGATTGAGGATTGAGGATTGAAGGTTGAGGATTGACGATGAGGTTTGAGGGTTGAGGGTTGAGGTTTGAGGACTGAGGACTGAGGATTGAGGATTGAGAATTGAGGGTTGAGGATTGAAGAATGAGGATTGAGGATTGAGGATTGAGGATTGATGATTGAAGATTGAGTATTGAGGATTGAAGACTGACGATTGAGGATTGAGGATTGAAGATTGAGGATTGAGGATTGAGGATTGACGATTGAGAATTGAGGATTGAGGATTGAGGATTGAACATTGAGGACTGCGTATTGAGGATTGAGGATTGAGTATTGAACATTGAGGACTGAGTGTTGAGGGTTGAGTGATGAGAATTGATGTTTGTGGATAGAGGTTTGAAGATTGCAGATTGAGTATTGAGTATTGAAAACTGTGAATTGAGGATATTCTATTGAGGATTGAGGATTGACAACTGATCGTTGAGGACTCAGGGCTGAAGGTTGAGGATTCAGGATTGAGGACTCAGGATTGAGGATTGAGGATTGAGTATTGAGGATTGAGGATTGAAGATTGAGTATTGATGATTGAAGATTGAGTATTGAGGATTGAGGATTGAGGATTGAGGAATGAGGATTGAGTATTGAGGATTGAGTATTGAGGATTGAGGATTGAAGATTGAGTATTGATGATTGAAGATTGAGGAGTGAGGATTGAGGATTGAGGATTGAGGATTGAGGATTGAGGATTGAGAATTGTGTATTGAGGATTGAAGATTGAGTATTGAGCATTGAAGATTGAGGATTGAGGATTGAAGATTGAGGATTGACGATGAGGGCTGAGGGTTGAGGGTTGAGGTTTGAGGACTGAGGATTGAGGATTGAAAATTGAATATTGATGATTGAAGTTTGAGTATTGAGGATTGAGGATTGAGGATTGAGGATTGAGGATTGAGGATTGAGGATTGAGGATTGAGGATTGAGGATTGAGGATTGAGAATTGTGTATTGAGGATTGAAGATTGAGTATTGAGCATTGAAGATTGAGGATTGAGGATTGAAGATTGAGGATTGACGATGAGGGCTGAGGGTTGAGGGTTGAGGTTTGAGGACTGAGGTATGAGGATTGAGGATTGAGAATTGAGGATTAAGGATTGAGGATTGAGGATTGAAGATTGTGTATTGAGGATTGAAGAATCAGGATTGAGGATTGAGGATTGAGGATTGATAATTGAAGATTGAGGATTGAGGATTGAGGATTGAGGATTGAGGATGAGGGCTGAGGGTTGATGATTGAGGTGTGAGGATTGAAAATTGAGTATTGAGGATTGAAGATTGAGGATTGAGGATTGAGGATTGAGGATTGAGGATTGAGGATTGAGGATTGAGGACTAAGGATTGAAGATTGAGGATTGAGGATTGAAAATTGAGGATTGACGATGAGGTCTGAGGGTTGAGGGTTGAGGTTTGAGGACTGAGGACTGAGGATTGAGGATTTAGAATTGATGATTGAGGATTGAAGAATGAGGATTGAGGATTGAGGATTGAGGATTGAGGATTGAAGATTGAGTATTGAGGATTGAAGACTGACGATTGAGGACTGAGGATTGAGGATTGACAACTGATTGTTGAGGACTGAGGGCCGAAGATTGAGGATTCAGGATTGAGGATTCAGAATTGATGTTTGAGGACTGAGGATTGAGGATTGAAGATTGAGTATTGAGGATTGAAGATCGAGGATTGAGGATTGAGGATTGAGGATTGAGGATGAGGGCTGAGGGTTGAGGATTGAGGTTTGAGGACTGAGGACTTAGGATTGAGGATTGAGAATTCAGGATTGAGGATGAGGATTGAAGATTGAGGATTGTGTATAGAGGATTGAAGAATGAGTGTTGAGGATTGAGGATTGAGGATTGAGGATTGAAGATTGATTATTCAGGATAGGAGATTGACGATTGAGGATTGAGGATTGAGGGTCGAGAATTGAGGATTGAGGATTGAAGATTGAGTATTGATGATTGAAGATTGAGGATTGAGGATTGAGGATTGAGGATTGAGGAATGAGGATTGAGTATTGAGGATTGAGTATTGAGGATTGAGGATTGAAGATTGAGTATTGATGATTGAAGATTGAGGAGTGAGGATTGAGGATTGAGGAATGAGGATTGAGGATTGAGGATTGAGGATTGAGGATTGAGGATTGAGGATTGAGGATTGAGAATTGTGGATTGAGGATTGAAGATTGAGTATTGAGCATTGAAGATTGAGGATTGAGGATTGAAGATTGAGGATTGACGATGAGGGCTGAGTGTTGAGGGTTGAGGTTTGAGGACTGAGGTATGAGGATTGAGGATTGAGAATTGAGGATTAAGGATTGAGGATTGAGGATTGAAGATTGTGTATTGAGGATTGAAGAATCAGGATTGAGGATTGAGGATTGAGGATTGATGATTGAGGATTGAGGATTGAGGATTGAGGATTGAGGATTGAGGATGAGGGCTGAGGGTTGATGATTGAGGTGTGAGGATTGAAAATTGAGTATTGAGGATTGAAGATTGAGGATTGAGGATTGAGGATTGAGGATTGAGGATTGAGGATTGAGGACTAAGGATTGAAGATTGAGGATTGAGGATTGAAAATTGAGGATTGACGATGAGGTCTGAGGGTTGAGGGTTGAGGTTTGAGGACTGAGGACAGAGGATTGAGGATTTAGAATTGATGATTGAGGATTGAAGAATGAGGATTGAGGATTGAGGATTGAGGATTGAGGATTGAAGATTGAGTATTGAGGATTGAAGACTGACGATTGAGGACTGAGGATTGAAGATTGAGGATTGAGGATTGAGGATTGAGGATTGAGGATTGAGGATTGAGGATTGAAGATTGAGGATTGGGGATTGAGGATTGAAGATTGAGGATTCAGGATTGAGGATCCAGAATCGTGGTTTGAGGACTGAGCATTGAGGATTGAAGATTGAGTATTGAGGATTGAGGATTCATGATTGAGGATTGAACATTGAAGACTGAGTGCTGAGGGTTGAGTGATGAGAATTGATGTTTGTGGGTAGAGGTTTGAAGATTGCAGATTGAGTATTGAGTATTGTAAACTGTGAATTGAGGATATTCTATTGAGGATTGAGGATTGACAACTGATTGTTGAGGACTGAGGGCCGAAGATTGAGGATTCAGGATTGAGGATTCAGAATTGATGTTTGAGGACTGAGGATTGAGGATAGAAGATTGAGTATTGAGGATTGAAGATCGAGGATTGAGGATTGAGGATTGAGGATTGAGGATTGAGGATGAAGGCTGAGGGTTGAGGATTGAGGTTTGAGGACTGAGGACTTAGGATTGAGGATTGAGAATTCAGGATTGAGGATGAGGATTGAAGATTGAGGATTGTGTATAGAGGATTGAAGAATGAGGATTGAGGATTGAGGATTGAGGATTGAGGATTGAAGATTGATTATTCAGGATAGGAGATTGACGATTGAGGATTGAGGATTGAGGGTCGAGAATTGAGGATTGAGGATCGAAGGTTGAGTATTCAGGATTGAAGATTGAGGATTGGGGACTTAGTGTTGAGGATTGAGCTTTGAAGATAGAGGATTGGGGACTGAGTGTTGAGGGTTGAGTGATGAGAATTGATGTTTGTGGATAGAGACTTGAAGAGTGCAGATTGAGTATTGAGTATTGAAAACTGTGAACTGAGGATATTCTATTGAGGATTGAGGATTGACAACTGGTCGCTGAGGACTCTGGCTGAAGGCTGAGGATTCAGGATTGAGGATTCAGGATTGAGGTCTGAGGACTGAGGATTGAGGGATGAGGATTGAGGATTGAGGATTGAGGATTGAAGATTGAGGATTGGGTATTGAGGATTGAACATTGAGGATTGAGGGATGAGGATTGAGGATTGAGGATTGAGTATTGAGCATTGAAGGTTGAGGATTGAGGATTGAATTTCGAGGATTAACGATGAGGACTGAGGGTTGAGGATTGAGGTTTGAGGACTGAGGACTGAGGATTGAGGATTGAGAATTGAGGATTGAGGATTGAGGATTGAGGATTGAAGATTGAGTATTGGGTATTGAGGATTCAAGAATGAGGATTGAAAATTGAGGATTGAGGATTGAGAATTGAGGATTGAGGATTGAGGATTGAAGATTGAGGATTGGGTATTGAGGATTGAAGAATGAGGATTGAGGACTGAGGATTGAGGATTGAAAATTGAATATTGATGATTGAAGTTTGAGGATTGAGTATTGAGGATTGAGGATTGAGTATTGAGGATTGAGGATTGAAGATTGAGCATTGAGGATTGAAGACTGACGATTGAGCATTGAGGATTGAGGATTGAGTATTGAGGATTGAGGATTGAAGATTGAGTATTGAGGATCGAAGATTGGGGAGTGAGGATTGAGGATTGAGGATTGAGGATTGAATATTGAGAATTGAGGATTGAGGATTGAGGATTGAGGATTGAAGATTGTGTATTGAAGATTGAAGAATGAGGATTGAGGATTGAGGATTGAGGATTGAAGATGAGTATTGAGGATTGAAGATTGACGATTGAGGATTGAGGATTGAGGATTGAGGATTGAGAGTTGAGGATTGAGTATTGAGGATTGAACATTGAGGATTGAGTATTGAGGATTGAGGATTGAGTATTGAACATTGAGGACTGAGTGTTGAGGGTTGAGTGATGAGAATTGATGTTTGTGGATAGAGGTTTGAAGATTGCAGATTGAGTATTGAGTATTGAAAACTGTGAATTGAGGATATTCTATTGAGGATTGAGGATTGACAACTGATCGTTGGGGACTCAGGGCTGAAGGTTGAGGATTCAGGATTGAGGACTCAGGATTGAGGATTGAGGATTGAGGATTGAGAATTGTGAATTGAGGATTGAAGATTGAGTATTGAGCATTGAAGATTGAGGATTGAGGATTGAAGGTTGAGGATTGACGATGAGGTTTGAGGGTTGAGGGTTGAGGTTTGAGGACTGAGGACTGAGGATTGAGGATTGAGAATTGAGGGTTGAGGATTGAAGAATGAGGATTGAGGATTGAGGATTGAGGATTGATGATTGAAGATTGAGTATTGAGGATTGAAGACTGACGATTGAGGATTGAGGATTGAAGATTGAGGATTGAGGATTGAGGATTGACGATTGAGAATTGAGGATTGAGGATTGAAGATTGAGTATTGAGCATTGAAGGTTGAGGATTGAGGATTGAAAGTCGAGGATTGACGATGAGGGCTGAGGGTTGAGGATTGAGGTTTGAGGACTAAGGACTGAGGATTGAGGATTGAGAATTGAGGATTGAGGATTGAGGATTGAGGATTGAAGATTGAGTATTGAGGATTGAAGACTGACGATTGAGGATTGAGGATTGAGGATTGAGTATTGAGGATTGAGGATTGAGGATTGAGGATTGAGGATTGAGAATTGAGGATTGAGGATTGAAGATTGAGTATTGAGCATTGAAGATTGAGGATTGAGGATTGAAGATTGAGGATTGACGATGAGGGCTGAGGGTTGAGGGTTGAGGTTTGAGGACTGAGGTATGAGGATTGAGGATTGAGAATTGAGGATTAAGGATTGAGGATTGAGGATTGAAGATTGTGTATTGAGGATTGAAGAATCAGGACTGAGGATTGAGGATTGAGGATTGATGATTGAGGATTGAGGATTGAGGATTGAGGATTGAGGATTGAGGATGAGGGCTGAGGGTGATGATTGAGGTTTGAGGATTGAAAATTGAGTATTGAGGATTGAAGACTGGGGATTGAGGATTGAGGATTGAGGATTGAGGATTGAGGATTGAGGATTGTGGACTAAGGATTGAGGATTGAGGGTTGAGGATTGAGAATTGTGGATTGAGGATTGAAGATTGAGTATTGAGTATTGAAGATTGAGGATTGAGGATTGAAAATTGAGGATTGACGATGAGGTCTGATCGTTGAGGGTTGAGGTTTGAGGACTGAGGACTGAGGATTGAGGATTTAGAATTGAGGATTGAGGATTGAAGAATGAGGATTGAGGATTGAGGATTGAGGATTGAGGATTGAAGATTGAGTATTGAGGATTGAAGACTGACGATTGAGGACTGAGGATTGAAGATTGAGGATTGAGGATTGAGGATTGAGGATTGAGGATTGAGAATTGAGGATTGAGGATTGAAGATTTAGTATTGAGCATTGAAGGTTGAGGATTGAGGATTGAAGATCGAGGATTGGCGATGAGGGCTGAGGGTTGAGGATTGAGGTTTGAGGACTGAGGACTGAGGATTGAGGATTGAGAATTGAGGATTGAGGATTGAGGATTGAGGATTGAAGATTGAGTATTGGGTATTGAGGATTGAAGAATGAGGATTGTAAATTGAGGATTGAGGATTGAAAATTGAGGATTGAGGATTGAGGATTGCAGATTGGGGATTGGGTATTGAGGATTGAAGAATGAGGATTGAGGACTGAGGATTGAGGATTGAAGATTGAATATTGATGATTGAAGATTGAGGATTGAGGATTGAGTGTTGTGGATTGAGGACGAGGACTGAGGGTTGAGTATTGATGTTTGAAGTATGAGGATTGAGGATTCAGGATTGAGAATTGAGGATTGAGGATTGAGGATTGAGGATTGAGGATTGAGGATTAGGGATTGAAGATTGAGGATTGGGGATTGAGGATTGAAGATTGAGGATTCAGGATTGAGGATCCAGAATCGTGGTTTGAGGACTGAGCATTGAGGATTGAAGATTGAGTATTGAGGATTGAGGATTGACGATTGAGGATTGAACATTGAGGACTGAGTGCTGAGGGTTGAGGATTCAGGATTGAGGATTCAGAATTGATGTTTGAGGACTGAGGATTGAGGATTGAAGATTGAGTATTGAGGATTGAAGATCGAGAATTGAGGATTGAGTATTGAGGATTGAGGATTGGGTATTGAGGATTGAAGAATGAGGATTGAGGACTGAGGATTGAGGATTGAAAATTGAATATTGATGATTGAAGCTTGAGGATTGAGTATTGAGGATTGAGGATTGCAGGTTGAGTATTGAGGATTAAAGATTGAGGGTTGAGGATTGATGGTTGAGGATTGAGGATTGAGTATTGAGCATTGAAGGTTGAGGATTGAGGATTGAATTTCGAGGATTAACGATGAGGACTGAGGGTTGAGGATTGAGGTTTGAGGACTGAGGACTGAGGATTGAGGATTGAGAATTGAGGATTGAGGATTGAGGATTGAGGATTGAAGATTGAGTATTGGGTATTGAGGATTCAAGAATGAGGATTGAAAATTGAGGATTGAGGATTGAGAATTGAGGATTGAGGATTGAGGATTGAGAATTGAGTATTGAGGATTGAGCATTGAAGATTGAGTATTGAGGATCGAAGATTGGGGATTGAGGATTGAGGATTGAGGATTGAGGATTGAGGATTGAGAATTGAGGATTGAGGATTGAGGATTGAGGATTGAAGATTGTGTATTGATGATTGAAGAATGAGGATTGAGGATTGAGGATTGAGGATTGAGGATTGAAGATCGAGTATTGAGGATTGAAGATTGACGATTGAGGATTGAGGATTGAGGATTGAGGATTGAGAATTGAGGATTGAGTATTGAGGATTGAACATTGAGGATTGAGTATTGAGGATTGAGGATTGAGTATTGAACATTGAGGACTGAGTGTTGAGGGTTGAGTGATGAGAATTGATGTTTGTGGATAGAGGTTTGAAGATTGCAGATTGAGTATTGAGTATTGAAAACTGTGAATTGAGGATATTCTATTGAGGATTGAGGATTGACAACTGATCGTTGAGGACTCAGGGCTGAAGGTTGAGGATTCAGGATTGAGGACTCAGGATTGAGGATTGAGGATTGAGTATTGAGGAATGAGGATTGAAGATTGAGTATTGATGATTGAAGATTGAGGATTGAGGATTGAGGATTGAGGATTGAGGATTGAGGATTGAGTATTGAGGATTGAGTATTGAGGATTGAGGATTGAAGATTGAGTATTGATGATTGAAGATTGAGGAGTGAGGATTGAGGATTGAGGATTGAGGATTGAGGATTGAGGATTGAGGATTGAGGATTGAGGATTGAGGATTGAGAATTGTGGATTGAGGATTGAAGATTGAGTATTGAGCATTGAAGATTGAGGATTGAGGATTGAAGATTGAGGATTGACGATGAGGGCTGAGGGTTGAGGGTTGAGGTTTGAGGACTGAGGTATGAGGATTGAGGATTGAGATTTGAGGATTAAGGATTGAGGATTGAGGATTGAAGATTGTGTATTGAGGATTGAAGAATCAGGATTGAGGATTGAGGATTGAGGATTGATGATTGAGGATTGAGGATTGAGGATTGAGGATTGAGGATTGAGGATGAGGGCTGAGGGTTGATGATTGAGGTGTGAGGATTGAAAATTGAGTATTGAGGATTGAAGATTGAGGATAGAGGATTGAGGATTGAGGATTGAGGATTGAGGATTGAGGACTAAGGATTGAGGATTGAGGATTGAGGATTGAGAATTGTGGATTGAGGATTGAATATTGAGTATTGAGTATTGAAGATTGAGGATTGAGGATTGAAAATTGAGGATTGACGATGAGGTCTGAGGGTTGAGGGTTGAGGTTTGAGGACTGAGGACTGAGGATTGAGGATTTAGAATTGATGATTGAGGATTGAAGAATGAGGATTGAGGATTGAGGATTGAGGATTGAGGATTGAAGATTGAGTATAGAGGATTGAAGACTGACGATTGAGGACTGAGGATTGAAGATTGAGGATTGAGGATTGAGGATTGAGGATTGAGGATTGAGGATTGAGGATTGAAGATTGAGGATTGGGGATTGAGGATTGAAGATTGAGGATTCAGGATTGAGGATCCAGAATCGTGGTTTGAGGACTGAGCATTGAGGATTGAAGATTGAGTATTGAGGATTGAGGATTCATGATTGAGGATTGAACATTGAAGACTGAGTGCTGAGGGTTGAGTGATGAGAATTGATGTTTGTGGGTAGACGTTTGAAGATTGCAGATTGAGTATTGAGTATTGTAAACTGTGAATTGAGGATATTCTATTGAGGATTGAGGATTGACAACTGATTGTTGAGGACTGAGGGCCGAAGATTGAGGATTCAGGATTGGGGATTCAGAATTGATGTTTGAGGACTGAGGATTGAGGATTCAGGATTGAGTATTGAGGATTGAAGATCGAGGATTGAGGGTTGAGGATTGAGGATTGAGGATGAGGGCTGAGGGTTGAGGATTGAGGTTTGAGGACTGAGGACTTAGGATTGAGGATTGAGAATTCAGGATTGAGGATGAGGATTGAGGATTGAGTATTGAGGATTGAGGATTGAAGATTGAGCATTGAGGATTGAAGACTGACGATTGAGCATTGAGGATTGAGGATTGAGTATTGAGGATTGAGGATTGAAGATTGAGTATTGAGGATTGAAGACTGACGATTGAGGATTGAGGATTGAGGATTGAGTATTGAGGATTGAGGATTGAGGATTGAGGATTGAGGATTGAGAATTGAGGATTGAGGATTGAAGATTGAGTATTGAGCATTGAAGATTGAGGATTGAGGATTGAAGATTGAGGATTGACGATGAGGGCTGAGGGTTGAGGGTTGAGGTTTGAGGACTGAGGTATGAGGATTGAGGATTGAGAATTGAGGATTAAGGATTGAGGATTGAGGATTGAAGATTGTGTATTGAGGATTGAAGAATCAGGACTGAGGATTGAGGATTGAGGATTGATGATTGAGGATTGAGGATTGAGGATTGAGGATTGAGGATTGAGGATGAGGGCTGAGGGTGATGATTGAGGTTTGAGGATTGAAAATTGAGTATTGAGGATTGAAGACTGGGGATTGAGGATTGAGGATTGAGGATTGAGGATTGAGGATTGAGGATTGAGGACTAAGGATTGAGGATTGAGGATTGAGGATTGAGAATTGTGGATTGAGGATTGAAGATTGAGTATTGAGTATTGAAGATTGAGGATTGAGGATTGAAAATTGAGGATTGACGATGAGGTCTGATGGTTGAGGGTTGAGGTTTGAGGACTGAGGACTGAGGATTGAGGATTTAGAATTGAGGATTGAGGATTGAAGAATGAGGATTGAGGATTGAGGATTGAGGATTGAGGATTGAAGATTGAGTATTGAGGATTGAAGACTGACGATTGAGGACTGAGGATTGAAGATTGAGGATTGAGGATTGAGGATTGAGGATTGAGGATTGAGAATTGAGGGTTGAGGATTGAAGATTTAGTATTGAGCATTGAAGGTTGGGGATTGAGGATTGAAGATCGAGGATTGGCGATGAGGGCTGAGGGTTGAGGATTGAGGTTTGAGGACTGAGGACTGAGGATTGAGGATTGAGAATTGAGGATTGAGGATTGAGGATTGAGGATTGAAGATTGAGTATTGGGTATTGAGGATTGAAGAATGAGGATTGTAAATTGAGGATTGAGGATTGAGAATTGAGGATTGAGGATTGAGGATTGCAGATTGGGGATTGGGTATTGAGGATTGAAGAATGAGCATTGAGGACTGAGGATTGAGGATTGAAGATTGAATATTGATGATTGAAGATTGAGGATTGAGGATTGAGGGTTGTGGATTGAGGACGAGGACTGAGGGTTGAGTATTGATGTTTGAAGTATGAGGATTGAGGATTCAGGATTGAGAATTGAGGATTGAGGATTGAGGATTGAGGATTGAGGATTGAGGATTGGGGATTGAAGATTGAGGATTGGGGATTGAGGATTGAAGATTGAGGATTCAGGATTGAGGATCCAGAATCGTGGTTTGAGGACTGAGCATTGAGGATTGAAGATTGAGTATTGAGGATTGAGGATTGACGATTGAGGATTGAACATTGAGGACTGAGTGCTGAGGGTTGAGGATTCAGGATTGAGGATTCAGAATTGATGTTTGAGGACTGAGGATTGAGGATTGAAGATTGAGTATTGAGGATTGAAGATCGAGGATTGAGGATTGAGGATTGAGGATTGAGGATGAGGGCTGAGGGTTGAGGTTTGAGGTTTGAGGACTGAGGACTGAGGATTGAGGATTGAGAATTCAGGATTGAGGATTGAGGATTGAAGATTGAGGATTGGGTATAGAGGATTGAAGAATGAGGATTGAGGAATGAGTATTGAGGATTGAGGATTGAAGATTCATTATTCAGGATAGGAGATTGACGATTGAGGATTGAGGATTGAGGGTCGAGAATTGAGGATTGAGGATTGAAGGTTGAGTATTGAGGATTGAAGATTGAGGATTGGGGACTTAGTGTTGAGGATTGTGCTTTGAAGATAGAGGATTGGGGACTGAGTGTTGAGGGTTGAGTGATGAGAATTGATGTTTGTGGATAGAGACTTGAAGAGTGCAGATTGAGTATTGAGTATTGAAAACTGTGAACTGAGGATATTCTATTGAGGATTGAGGATTGACAACTGGTCGCTGAGGACTCTGGCTGAAGGTTGAGGATTCAGGATTGAGGATTCAGGATTGAGGTCTGAGGACTGAGGATTGAGGGATGAGGATTGAGGATTGAGGATTGAGGATTGAAGATTGAGGATTGGGTATTGAGGATTGAACATTGAGGATTGAGGGATGAGGATTGAGGATTGTGGATTGAGGATTGAAGATTGAATATTGATGATTGAAGATTGAGGATTGAGGATCGAGGGTTGTGGATTGAGGACGAGGACTGAGGGTTGAGTATTGATGTTTGAAGTATGAGGATTGAGGATTCACGATTGAGAACTGAGGATTGAGGGTTGAGGATTGAGGATTGAGGATTGAGGATTGAAGATTGTGTATTGAGGATTGAAGAATGAGGATTGAGGATTGAGGATTGTGGATTGAGGATTGCAGATTGAGTATTGAGGACTGAAAATTGACGATTGAGGATTGAGGATTGAGGATTGAGGATTGAGAATTGAGGATTGAGTATTGAGGATTGAGGATTGGGTATTGAGGATTCAAGAATGAGGATTGAGGACTGAGGATTGAGGATTGAAAATTGAATATTGATGATTGAAGCTTGAGGATTGAGTATTGAGGATTGAGGATTGCAGGTTGAGTATTGAGGATTAAAGATTGAGGGTTGAGGATTGATGATTGAGGATTGAGGATTGAGTATTGAGCATTGAAGGTTGAGGATTGAGGATTGAATTTCGAGGATTAACGAAGAGGACTGAGGGTTGAGGATTGAGGTTTGAGGACTGAGGACTGAGGATTGAGGATTGAGAATTGAGGATTGAGGATTGAGGATTGAGGATTGAAGATTGAGTATTGGGTATTGAGGATTCAAGAATGAGGATTGAAAATTGAGGATTGAGGATTTAGAATTGAGGATTGAGGATTGAGGATTGAAGATTGAGGATTGGGTATTGAGGATTGAAGAATGAGGATTGCGGACTGAGGATTGAGGATTGAAAATTGAATATTGATGATTGAAGTTTGAGGATTGAGTATTGAGGATTGAGGATTGAGTATTGAGGATTGAGGATTGAAGATTGAGCATTGAGGATTGAAGACTGACGATTGAGCATTGAGGATTGAGGATTGAGTATTGAGGATTGAGGATTGAAGATTGAGTATTGAGGATCGAAGATTGGGGATTGAGGATTGAGTATTGACGATTGAGGAATGAGGATTGAGGATTGAGGATTGAGAATTGAGGATTGAGTACTGAGGATTGAACATTGAGGATTGAGTATTGAGGATTGAGGATTGAGTATTGAACATTGAGGACTGAGTGTTGAGGGTTGAGTGATGAGAATTGATGTTTGTGGATAGAGGTTTGAAGATTGCAGATTGAGTATTGAGTATTGAAAACTGTGAATTGAGGATATTCTATTGAGGATTGAGGATTGACAACTGATCGTTGAGGACTCAGGGCTGAAGGTTGAGGATTCAGGATTGAGGACTCAGGATTGAGGATTGAGGATTGAGTATTGAGGAATGAGGATTGAAGATTGAGTATTGATGATTGAAGATTGAGGATTGAGGATTGAGGATTGAGGATTGAGGATTGAGGATTGAGTATTGAGGATTGAGTAATGAGGATTGAGGATTGAAGATTGAGTATTGATGATTGAAGATTGAGGAGTGAGGATTGAGGATTGAGGATTGAGGATTGAGGATTGAGGATTGAGGATTGAGGATTGAGGATTGAGGATTGAGGATTGAAGATTGAGGATTGACGATGAGGGCTGCGGGTTGAGGGTTGAGGTTTGAGGACTGAGGTATGAGGATTGAGGATTGAGATTTGAGGATTAAGCATTGAGGATTGAGGATTGAAGATTGTGTATTGAGGATTGAAGAATCAGGATTGAGGACTGAGGATTGAGGATTGATGATTGAGGATTGAGGATTGAGGATTGAGGATTGAGGATTGAGGATGAGGGCTGAGGGTTGATGATTGAGGTGTGAGGATTGAAAATTGAGTATTGAGGATTGAAGATTGAGGATAGAGGATTGAGGATTGAGGATTGAGGATTGAGGATTGAGGACTAAGGATTGAGGATTGAGGATTGAGGATTGAGAATTGTGGATTGAGGATTGAATATTGAGTATTGAGTATTGAAGATTGAGGATTGAGGATTGAAAATTGAGGACTGACGATGAGGTCTGAGGGTTGAGGGTTGAGGTTTAAGGACTGAGGACTGAGGATTGAGGATTTAGAATTGATGATTGAGGATTGAAGAATGAGGATTGAGGATTGAGGATTGAGGATTGAGGATTGAAGATTGAGTATTGAGGATTGAAGACTGACGATTGAGGACTGAGGATTGAAGATTGAGGATTGAGGATTGAGGATTGAGGATTGAGGATTGAGGATTGAGGATTGAAGATTGAGGATTGGGGATTGAGGATTGAAGGTTGAGGATTCAGGATTGAGGATCCAGAATCGTGGTTTGAGGACTGAGCATTGAGGATTGAAGATTGAGTATTGAGGATTGAGGATTCATGATTGAGGATTGAACATTGAAGACTGAGTGCTGAGGGTTGAGTGATGAGAATTGATGTTTGTGGGTAGAGGTTTGAAGATTGCAGATTGAGTATTGAGTATCGTAAACTGTGAATTGAGGATATTCTATTGAGGATTGAGGATTGACAACTGATTGTTCAGGACTGAGGGCCGAAGATTGAGGATTCAGGATTGAGGATTCAGAATTGATGTTTGAGGACTGAGGATTGAGGATTCAAGATTGAGTATTGAGGATTGAAGATCGAGGATTGAGGATTGAGGATTGAGGATTGAGGATGAGGGCTGAGGGTTGAGGATTGAGGTTTAAGGACTGAGGACTTAGGATTGAGGATTGAGAATTCAGGATTGAGGATGAGGATTGAAGATTGAGGATTGGGTATAGAGGATTGAAGAATGAGGATTGAGGGTTGAGGATTGAGGATTGAGGATTGAAGATTGATTATTCAGGATAGGAGATTGACAATTGAGGAATGAGGATTGAGGGTCGAGAATTGAGGATTGAGGATTGAAGGTTGAGTATTGAGGATTGAAGATTGTGGATTGGGGACTTAGTGTTGAGGATTGAGCTTTGAAGATAGAGGATTGGGGACTGAGTGTTGAGGGTTGAGTGATGAGAATTGATGTTTGTGGATAGAGACTTGAAGAGTGCAGATTGAGTATTGAGTATTGAAAACTGTGAACTGAGGATATTCTATTGAGGATTGAGGATTGACAACTGGTCGCTGAGGACTCTGGCTGAAGGTTGAGGATTCAGGATTGAGGATTCAGGATTGAGGTCTGAGGACTGAGGATTGAGGGATGAGGATTGAGGATTGAGGATTGAGGATAGAAGATTGAGGATTCGGTATTGAGGATTGAACATTGAGGATTGAGGAATGAGGATTGAGGATTGTGGATTGAGGATTGAAGATTGAATATAGATGGTTGAAGATTGAGGATTGAGGATTGAGGGTTGTGGACTGAGGACGAGGACTGAGGGTTGTGTATTGATGTTTGAAGTATGAGGAATGAGGATTCAGGATTGAGAACTGAGGATTGAGGATTGAGGATTGAGGATTGGGGATTGAGGATTGAGTATTGAAGATTGAGTATTGAGGATTGAAGATTGAGGATTGAGGATTGAGGATTGAGGATTGAGGATTGAGTATTGAGGATTGATGATTGAAGATTGAGTATTGAGGATTGAAGACTGAGTATTAAGGATTGAAGACTGAGGATTGAGGATTGAGGATTGAAGATTGAGTATTGAGAATTGAGGATTGAGGATTGAGGATTGAAGATTGTGGATTCGGTATTGAGGATTGAAGAATGAGGATTGAGGATTGAGGATTGAGGATTGAGGATTGAAGATTGAGTATTGAGGATTGAAGACTGACGTTTGATGATTGAGGACTGAGGATTGAGGATTGAGGATTGAGGATTGAGGATTGAGAATTGAGGATAGAGGGTTGAAGATTGAGTATTGAGTATTGAAGATTGATGATTGAGGATTGAGGATTGAGGATTGAGGATTGAGGATTGAGGATTGAGGATGAGGCCTGAGGGTCGATGATTGAGGTTTGAGGACTGAGGACAGAGGATTGAGGATTGAGAATTGAGGGTTGAGGATTGAAGAATGAGGATTGAGGATTGAGGATTGAGGATTGATGATTGAAGATTGAGTATTGAGGATTGAGGATTGAAGATTGATTATTGAGGATTGAAGATTGAGGATTCAGGATTGAGGATTGCAGATTGAGTATTGTGGATTGAAGATTGAGGATTGAGGATTGAGGATTGTGGATTGAGGATTGAGAATTGAGGATTGAGGATTGAAGAATGAGGATTGAGGACTGAGGATTGAAGATTGAGGATTGAGGATTGAGGATTGAGGATTGAGGATTGAGGATTGAGGATTGAGGATTGAAGATTGAGGATTCGGGATTGAGGATTGAAGATTGAGGATTCAGGATTGAGGATCCAGAATCGTGGTTTGAGGACTGAGCATTGAGGATTGAAGATTGAGTATTGAGGATTGAGGATTCATGATTGAGGATTGAACATTGAAGACTGAGTGCTGAGGGTTGAGTGATGAGAATTGATGTTTGTGGGTAGAGGTTTGAAGATTGCAGATTGAGTATTGAGTATTGTAAACTGTGAATTGAGGATATTCTATTGAGGATTGAGGATTGACAACTGATTGTTCAGGACTGAGGGCCGAAGATTGAGGATTCAGGATTGAGGATTCAGAATTGATGTTTGAGGACTGAGGATTGAGGATTCAAGATTGAGTATTGAGGATTGAAGATCGAGGATTGAGGATTGAGGATTGAGGATTGAGGATGAGGGCTGAGGGTTGAGGATTGAGGTTTAAGGACTGAGGACTTAGGATTGAGGATTGATAATTCAGGATTGAGGATGAGGATTGAAGATTGAGGATTGGGTATAGAGGATTGAAGAATGAGGATTGAGGGTTGAGGATTGAGGATTGAGGATTGAAGATTGATTATTCAGGATAGGAGATTGACAATTGAGGATTGAGGATTGAGGGTCGAGAATTGAGGATTGAGGATTGAAGGTTGAGTATTGAGGATTGAAGATTGTGGATTGGGGACTTAGTGTTGAGGATTGAGCTTTGAAGATAGAGGATTGGGGACTGAGTGTTGAGGGTTGAGTGATGAGAATTGATGTTTGTGGATAGAGACTTGAAGAGTGCAGATTGAGTATTGAGTATTGAAAACTGTGAACTGAGGATATTCTATTGAGGATTGAGGATTGACAACTGGTCGCTGAGGACTCTGGCTGAAGGTTGAGGATTCAGGATTGAGGATTCAGGATTGAGGTCTGAGGACTGAGGACTGAGGGATGAGGATTGAGGATTGAGGATTGAGGATAGAAGATTGAGGATTGGGTATTGAGGATTGAACATTGAGGATTGAGGAATGAGGATTGAGGATTGTGGATTGAGGATTGAAGATTGAATATAGATGATTGAAGATTGAGGATTGAGGATTGAGGGTTGTGGATTGAGGACGAGGACTGAGGGTTGTGTATTGATGTTTGAAGTATGAGGAATGAGGATTCAGGATTGAGAACTGAGGATTGAGGATTGAGGATTGAGGATTGGGGATTGAGGATTGAGTATTGAAGATTGAGTATTGAGGATTGAAGATTGAGGATTGAGGATTGAGGATTGAGGATTGAGGATTGAGTATTGAGGATTGATGATTGAAGATTGAGTATTGAGGATTGAAGATTGGGTATTGAGGATTGAGGTTTGAGGACTGAGGACTGAGGATTGAGGATTGAGGATTGAGGATTGAAGATTGAGGATTGAGGGTTGAAGATTGAGTATTGAGGATTGTAGACTGACGATTGAGGATTGAGGATTGAGGATTGAGGATTGAGGATTGAGGATTGAGGATTGAGAATTGAGGATTGAGGATTGAGGATTGAGGATTGAGGATTGAAGATTGAGTATTGAGGATTGAAGATTGACGATTGAGGATTGAGGATTGAGTATTGAGGGTTGAACATTGAGGACTGAGTGTTGAGGGTTGAGTGATGAGAATTGATGTTTGTGTATAGAGGTTTGAAGATTGCAGATTGAGTATTGAGTATTGAAAACTGTGAATTGAGGATATTCTATTGAGTATTGAGGATTGACAACTGATTGTTGAGGACTGAGGGCCGAGGATTAAGGATTCAGGATTGAAGATTCAGAATTGAGGTTTCAGGACTGAGGATTGAGGATTGAAGACTGAGTATTAAGGATTGAAGACTGAGGATTGAGGATTGAGGATTGAAGATTGAGTATTGAGAATTGAGGATTGAGGATTGAGGATTGAAGATTGTGGATTCGGTATTGAGGATTGAAGAATGAGGATTGAGGATTGAGGATTGAGGATTGAGGATTGAAGATTGAGTATTGAGGATTGAAGACTGACGTTTGATGATTGAGGACTGAGGATTGAGGATTGAGGATTGAGGATTGAGGATTGAGAATTGAGGATAGAGGGTTGAAGATTGAGTATTGAGTATTGAAGATTGATGATTGAGGATTGAGGATTGAGGATTGAGGATTGAGGATTGAGGATTGAGGATGAGGCCTGAGGGTCGATGATTGAGGTTTGAGGACTGAGGACAGAGGATTGAGGATTGAGAATTGAGGGTTGAGGATTGAAGAATGAGGATTGAGGATTGAGGATTGAGGATTGATGATTGAAGATTGAGTATTGAGGATTGAGGATTGAAGATTGATTATTGAGGATTGACGATTGAGGATTCAGGATTCAGGATTGCAGATTGAGTATTGTGGATTGAAGATTGAGGATTGAGGATTGAGGATTGTGGATTGAGGATTGAGAATTGAGGATTGAGGATTGAAGATTGAGTATTGAGGATTGAAGATTGAGGATTCAGGATTGAGGATTGCAGATTGAGTATTGTGGATTGAAGATTGAGGATTGAGGATTGAGGATTGTGGATTGAGGATTGAGAATTGTGGATTGAGGATTGAAGATTGAGTATTGAGCATTGAAGATTGAGGATTGAGGATTGAAGATTGGGGATTGACGATGAGGTTTGAGGATTGAGGATTGAAGATTGAGTATTGAGCATTGAAGATTGAGGATTGAGGATTGAAGATCGAGGATTGACGATGAGGGCTGAGGGTTCAGGATTGAGGTTTGAGGACTGAGGACTGAGGATTGAGGATTGAGAATTGAGGATTGAGGATTGAGGATTGAGGATTGAAGATTGAGTATTGAGGATTGAAGACTGACGATTGAGGATTGAGGATTGAGGATTGAGTATTGAGGATTGAGGATTGAAGATTGAGTGTTGAGGATTGAAGATTGAGGATTGAGGATTGAGGATTGAGGATTGAGGATTGAGGATCGAGGATTGAGGATTGAACATTGAGGATTGGGTATTGAGGATTGAACATTGAGGATTGAGGGATGAGGATTGAGGATTGTGGATTGAGGATTGAAGATTGAATATTGATGATTGAAGATTGAGGATTGAGGATTGAGGATTGAAAATTGAATATTGATGATTGAAGATTGAGGACTGAGTATTGAGGATTGAGGATTGCAGGTTGAGTATTGAGGATTGAAGATTGAGGATTGAGGATTGAGGATTGAGGATTGAGGATTGAAGATTGAGCATTGAGGATTGAAGCCTGACGATTGAGGATTGAGGATTGAGGATTGAGGATTGAGGATGAGGTCTGAGGGTTGATGATTGAGGTTTGAGGACTGAGGACTGAAGATTGAGGATTGAGAATTGAGGATTGAGGATTGAGGATTGAAGATTGAGGATTGGGTATCGAGAAATAAAGCATGAGGATTGAGGATTGAGGATTGAGGATTGAGGATTGAAGATTGAGTATTGAGGATTGAGGATTGAAGATTGAGTATTGAGGATTGAAGATTGAGGATTGAGGATTGAGGATTGAGGATTGAGGATTGAGGATTGGGGATTGAGGATTGAGGACTGAAGATTGAGTATTGAGGATTGTAGACAGACGATTGAGGATTGAGGATTGAGGATTGAGGATTGAGGATTGAGGATTGAGGATTGAGGATTGAGAATTGAGGATTAAGGATTGAAGATTGAGTATTGAGGATTGAAGATTGATGATTGAGGATTGAGGATTGAGGATTGAGGATTGAGGATTGAAGATGAGGGCTGAGGGTTGATGATTGAGGTTTGATGACTGAGGACTGAAGATAGAGGATTGAGAATTGAGGATTGAGGATTGAGGATTGAAGATTGAGGATTGGGTATCGAGGAATGAAGAATGAGGATTGAGGATTGAGGATTGAGGATTGAGGATTGAAGATTGAGTATTGAGGATTGAAGACTGACGATTGAGGATTGAGGATTGAGGATTGAGTACTGAGGACTGAGGATTGAAGATTGAGTATTGAGGATTGAAGATTGAGGATTGAGGATTGAGGATTGAGGATTGAGGATTGAGGATTGAGGATTGAGGATTGAGGATTGAGGATTGAGGATTGAGGATTGAGAATTGTGTATTGAGGATTCAGAATTGAGGATTGAGGATTGAGGATTGAGGATTGAGAATTGTGTATTGAGGATTCAGAATTGAGGTTTGAGGACTGAGGATTGACGATTGAAGTTTGAGTATTGAGGATTGAGGATTGAGGATTGAAGATTGAGGATTGAGGATTGAGGATGAGGGCTGAGGGTTGAGGATTGAGGTTCTAGGTCTGAGGGCTGAGGAATGAGGATTGAGAATTGAGGATTGAGGATTCAGGATTGAAGATTGAGGATTGGGTATTGAGGATTGAAGAATGAGGATTGAGGATTGAGAATGGAGGATTGAGGGTTGAGGATTGAAGATTGGGTATTGAGGATTGAGGATTGAAGATTGAGTATTGAGCATTGAAGGTTGAGGATTGAGGATTGAAGATCGAGGATTGGCGATGAGGGCTGAGGGTTGAGGATTGAGGTTTGAGGACTGAGGACTGAGGATTGAGGATTGAGAATTGAGGATTGAGGATTGAGGATTGAGGATTGAAGATTGAGTATTGGGTATTGAGGATTGAAGAATGAGGATTGAAAGTTGAGGATTGAGGATTGAGAATTGAGGATTGAGGATTGGGGATTGAAGATTGAGGATAGGGTATTGAGGATTGAAGAATGAGGATTGAGGACTGAGGATTGAGTATTGAAAATTGAATACTGATGATTGAAGTTTGATGATTGAGTATTGAGGATTGAGGATTGCAGGTTGAGTATTGAGGATTGAAGATTGAGGATTGAGGATTGATGATTGAGGATTGAGGATTGAGGATTGAGGATTGAGGATTCAGGATTGAGGATTGAGGATTGAGGATTGAGGATTGAGAATTGTGTATTGAGGATTCAGAATTGAGGTTTGAGGACTGAGGATTGACGATTGAAGTTTGAGTATTGAGGATTGAGGATTGAGGATTGAAGATTGAGGATTGAGGATTGAGGATGAGGGCTGAGGGTTGAGGATTGAGGTTCTAGGTCTGAGGGCTGAGGAATGAGGATTGAGAATTGAGGATTGAGGATTCAGGATTGAAGATTGAGGATTGGGTATTGAGGATTGAAGAATGAGGATTGAGGATTGAGAATGGAGGATTGAGGGTTGAGGATTGAAGATTGGGTATTGAGGATTGAAGATTGAAGATTGGGGACTGAGTGTTGAGGGTTGAGTGATGAGCATTGATGTTTGTGGATAGAGATTTGAAGATTGCAGATTGAGTATTGCGTATTGAAAACTCTGAACAGAGGATATTCTATTGACGATTGAGGATTGACAACTGACTGTTGAGGACTGAGGGCCGAAGATTGAGGTTTCAGGATTGAGGATTCAGGATTGAGGTTTGAGGACTGAGGATTGAGGATTGAGGATCGATTGAGGATCGAGGATTGAAGATTGATTATTGGGTATTCAGGATTGAACATTGAGGATTGAGGATTGAGGATTGAAGATTGAGTATTGAGGATTGTAGACTGACGATTGAGGATTGAGGATTGAGGATTGGGGATTGCAGATTGAGTATTGAGGATTGAAGATTGAGGATTGGGGATTGAGGATTGAGGATTGAGGATTGAGGATTGAGTATTGAAGATTGAGTATTGAGGATCGAAGATTGAGGATTGAGGATTGAGGATTGAGGATTGAGGATTGCAGATTGAGTATTGATGATTGAAGATTGAGGATTGAGGATTGAGGACTGAGGACTGAGGATTGAGGATCGAGGATTGAGGATTGAGGATTGAAGATTGAGAATTGTGGATTGAGGATTGAAGATTGAGTATTGAGCATTGAAGATTGAGGATTGAGGATTGAAGATTGAGGATTGACGATGAGGGCTGAGGGTTGAGGGTTGACGTTTGAGGACTGAGGTATGAGGATTGAGGATTGAGGATTGAGGATTGAAGATTGTGTATTGAGGATTGAAGAATCAGGATTGAGGATTGAGGATTGAGGACTGAGGATTGAAGATTGAGTATTGAGGATTGAAGATTGACGATTGAGGATTGAGGATTGAGGATTGAGGATTGAGAATTGAGGATTGAGGATTGAGGATTGAACATTGAGGATTGAGTATTGAGAATTGAGGATAGAGGGTTGAAGATTGAGTATTGAGGATTGAAGATTGATGATTGAGGATTGAGGATTGAGGATTGAAGAATGAGGATTGAGGATTGAGGATTGAGGATTGAGGATTGAAGATTGAGGATTGAGAATTGAGGATTGAGGATTGAGGATTGAACATTGAGGATTGAGTATTGAGGATTGAAGAATGAGGATTGAGGATTGAGGATTGAGGATTGAGGATTGAAGATTGAGTATTGAGGATTGAAGATTGACGATTGAGGACTGAGGATTGAGGATTGAGTATTGAACATTGAGGACTGAGTGTTGAGGGTTGAGTGATGAGAATTAATGTTTGTGGATAGAGGTTTGAAGATTGCAGATTGAGTATTGAGTATTGAAAACTGTGAATTGAGGATATTCTATTGAGGATTGAGGATTGACAACTGATCGTTGAGGACTCAGGGCTGAAGGTTGAGGATTCAGGATTGAGGATTCAGGATTGAGTTTTGAGGACTGAGGATTGAGGATTGAGGATTGAGGATTGAGGATTGAGGATTGAAGATTGAGGATTGGGTATTGAGGATTGAACATTGAGGATTGAGGGATGAGGATTGAGGATTGAGGATTGAGGATTGAAGATTGAGGATTCGGTATTGAGGATTGAAGGATGAGGATTGAGGATTGAGGATTGAGGATTGAGGATCGAAGATTGAGTATTGAGGATTGAAGATTGAGGATTGAGGATTGAGTATTGATGATTGAGGATTGAGGATTGAGGATTGAAGATTGATGATTGAGGATTGAGGATTGAGGATTGAGGATTGAGGATTGTAGACTGACGATTGAGGATTGAGGATTGAGGATTGAGGATTGAGGATTGAGGTTTGAGGATTGAGAATTGAGGATTGAGGTTTGAAGATTGAGTAATGAGGATTGAAGATTGATGATTGAGGATTGAGGATTGAGGATTGAGGATTGAGGATTGAGGATGAGGTCTGAGGGTTGATGATTGAGGTTTGAGGACTGAGGACTGAAGATTGAGGATTGAGAATTGAGGATTGAGGATTGAGGATTGAAGATTGAGGATTGGGTATCGAGAAATAAAGCATGAGGACTGAGGATTGAGGATTGAGGATTGAGGATTGAAGATTGAGTATTGAGGATTGAGGATTGAAGATTGAGTATTGAGGATTGAAGATTGAGGATTGAGGATTGAGGATTGAGGATTGAGGATTGTGGATTGGGGATTGAGGATTGAGGACTGAAGATTGAGTATTGAGGATTGTAGACTGACGATTGAGGATTGAGGATTGAGGATTGAGGATTGAGGATCGAGGATTGAGAATTGAGGATTGAGGATTGAAGATTGAGTATTGAGGATTGAAGATTGATGATTGAGGATTGAGGATTGAGGATTGAGGATTGAGGATTGAAGATGAGGGCTGAGGGTTGATGATTGAGGTTTGAGGCCTGAGGACTGAAGATAGAGGATTGAGAATTGAGGATTGAGGATTGAGGATTGAAGATTGAGGATTGGGTATCGAGGAATGAAGAATGAGGATTGAGGATTGAGGATTGAGGATTGAGGATTGAAGATTGAGTATTGAGGATTGAAGACTGACGATTGAGGATTGAGGATTGAGGATTGAGTATTGAGGACTGAGGATTGAAGATTGAGTATTGAGGATTGAAGATTGAGGATTGAGGATTGAGGATTGAGGATTGAGGATTGAGGATTGAGGATTGAGGATTGAGGATTGAGGATTGAGGATTGAGGATTGAGGATTGAGGATTGCGGATTGAGGATTGAGGATTGAGGATTGAGAATTGTGTATTGAGGATTCAGAATTGAGGTTTGAGGACTGAGGATTGAGGATTGAAGTTTGAGTATTGAGGATTGAGGACTGAGGATTGAAGATTGAGGGTTGAGGATTGAGGATTGTGGATTGAGGATTGAGAATTGTGGATTGAGGATTGAAGATTGAGTATTGAGCATTGAAGATTGAGGATTGAGGATCGAAAATTGGGGATTGACGATGAGGTTTGAGGATTGAGGATTGAAGATTGAGTATTGAGCATTGAAGATTGAGGATTGAGGATTGAAGATCGAGGATTGACGATGAGGGCTGAGGGTTGAGGATTGAGGTTTGAGGACTGAGGACTGAGGATTGAGGATTGAGAATTGAGGATTGAGGATTGAGGATTGAGGATTGAAGATTGAGTATTGAGGATTGAAGACTGACGATTGAGGATTGAGGATTGAGGATTGAGTATTGAGGATTGAGGATTGAAGATTGAGTGTTGAGGATTGAAGATTGAGGATTGAGGATTGAGGATTGAGGATTGAGGATTGAGGATTGAGGATTGAGGATTGAAGATTGAGGATTGGGTATTGAGGATTGAACATTGAGGATTGAGGGATGAGGGTTGAGGATTGTGGATTGAGGATTGAAGATTGAATATTGATGATTGAAGATTGAGGATTGAGGATTGAGGATTGAAAATTGAATATTGATGATTGAAGATTGAGGACTGAGTATTGAGGATTGAGGATTGAAGATTGAGTATTGAGGATTGAAGATCGAGGATTGAGGATTCAGGATTGAGGATTGAGGATGAGGGCTGAGGGTTGAGGATTGAGGTTTGAGGACTGAGGACTTAGGATTGAGGATTGAGAATTCAGGATTGAGGATGAGGATTGAAGATTGAGGATTGGGTATAGAGGATTGAAGAATGAGGATTGAGGATTGAGGATTGAGGATTGAAGATTGATTATTCAGGATAGGAGATTGACGATTGAGGATTGAGGATTGAGGGTCGAGAATTGAGGATTGAGGATTGAAGGTTGCGTATTGAGGATTGAAGATTGAGGATTGGGGACTTAGTGTTGAGGATTGAGCTTTGAAGATAGAGGATTGGGGACTGAGTGTTGAGGGTTGAGTGATGAGAATTGATGTTTGTGGATAGAGACTTGAAGAGTGCAGATTGAGTATTGAGTACTGAAAACTGTGAACTGAGGATATTCTATTGAGGATTGAGGATTGACAACTGGTCGCTGAGGACTCTGGCTGAAGGTTGAGGATTCAGGATTGAGGATTCAGGATTGAGGTCTGAGGACTGAGGATTGAGGGATGAGGATTGAGGATTGAGGATTGAGGATTGAAGATTGAGGATTGGGTATTGAGTATTGAACATTGAGGACTGAGTGTTGAGGGTTGAGTGATGAGAATTGATGTTTGTGGATAGAGGTTTGAAGATTGCAGATTGAGTATTGAGTATTGAAAACTGTGATTTGAGGATATTCTATTGAGGATTGAGGATTGACAACTGATCGCTGAGGACTCAGGGCTGAAGGTTGAGGATTCAGGATTGAGGATTGAGGATTGAGGATTGAGGATGAGGGCTGAGGGTTGAGGATTGAGGTTTGAGGACTGAGGACATAGGATTGAGGATTGGGAATTCAGGATTGAGGATGAGGATTGAAGATTGAGGATTGGGTATAGAGGATTGAAGAATGAGGATTGAGGATTGAGGATTGAGGATTGAGGATTGAAGATTGATTATTCAGGATAGGAGATTGACGATTGAGGATTGAGGATTGAGGGTCGAGAATTGAGGATTGAGGATTGAAGGTTGCGTATTGAGGATTGAAGATTGAGAATTGGGGACTTAGTGTTGAGGATTGAGCTTTGAAGATAGAGGATTGGGGACTGAGTGTTGAGGGTTGAGTGATGAGAATTGATGTTTGTGGATAGAGACTTGAAGAGTGCAGATTGAGTATTGAGTACTGAAAACTGTGAACTGAGGATATTCTATTGAGGATTGAGGATTGACAACTGGTCGCTGAGGACTCTGGCTGAAGGTTGAGGATTCAGGATTGAGGATTCAGGATTGAGGTCTGAGGACTGAGGATTGAGGGATGAGGATTGAGGATTGAGGATTGAGGATTGAAGATTGAGGATTGGGTATTGAGGATTGAACATTGAGGATTGAGGGATGAGGATTGAGGATTGAAGATTGAGTATTGAGGATCGAAGATTGGGTATTGAGGATTGAGGATTGAGGATTGAACATTGAGGATTGAGTATTGAGGATTGAGTATTGAGTATTGAACATTGAGGACTGAGTGTTGAGGGTTGAGTGATGAGAATTGATGTTTGTGGATAGAGGTTTGAAAATTGCAGATTGAGTATTGAGTATTGAAAACTGTGAATTGAGTATATTCTATCGAGGATTGAGGATTGACAACTGATCGTTGAGGACTCAGGGCTGAAGGCTGAGGATTCAGGATTGAGGATTCAGGATTGAGGATTGAGGATTGAGTATTGAGGATTGAGGATTGAAGATTGAGTATTGATGATTGGAGATTGAGGAGTGAGGATTGAGGATTGAGGATTGAGGATTGAGGATTGAGGATTGAGGATTGAGGATTGAGGATTGAGGATTGAGGATTGAGAATTGAGGATTGAAGATTGAGGATTGGGGATTGAGGATTGAAGATTGAGGATTCAGGATTGAGGATCCAGAATCGTGGTTTGAGGACTGAGCATTGAGGATTGAAGATTGAGTATTGAGGATTGAGGATCGATGATTGAGGATTGAACATTGAAGCCTGAGTGCTGAGGGTTGAGTGATGAGAATTGATGTTTGTGGGCAGAGGTTTGAAGATTGCAGATTGAGTATTGAGTATTGTAAACTGTGAATTGAGTATATTCTATTGAGGATTGAGGATTGACAACTGGTCGCTGAGGACTCTGGCTGAAGGTTGAGGATTCAGTATTGAGGATTCAGGATTGAGGTCTGAGGACTGAGGATTGAGGGATGAGGATTGAGGATTGAGGATTGAGGATTGAAGATTGAGGATTGGGTATTGAGGATTGAACATTGAGGATTGAGGGATGAGGATTGAGGATTGTGGATTGAGGATTGAAGATTGAATATTGATGATTGAAGATTGAGGATTGAGGATTGAGGGTTGTGGATTGAGGACGAGGACTGAGGGTTGAGTATTGATGCTTGAAGTATGAGGATTGAGGATTCAGGATTGAGAACTGAGGATTGGGGATTGAGGATTGAGGATTGGGGATTGAGGATTGTGTATTGAAGATTGAGTATTGAGGATTGAAGATTGAGGATTGCGGATTGAGGATTGAGGATTGAGGATTGAAGATTGAGGATTGGGGATTGAGGATTGAAGATTGAGGATTCAGGATTGAGGATTCAGAATTGAGGTTTGACGACTGAGGATTGAGGATTGAAGATTGATGATTGAGGATTGAGCATTGAGGATTGAGGATTTAGGATGGAGGATTGAGGATGAGGGCTGAGGGTTGATGATTGAGGTTTGAGGACTGAGGACTGAGGATTGAGGATTGAGAATTGAGGATTGAGGATTGAGGATTGAAGATTGAGGATTGGGTATCGAGGATTGAAGAATGAGGATTGAGGATTGAGGATTGAGGATTGAGGATTGAAGATTGAGCATTGAGGATTGAAGACTGACGATTGAGGATTGAGGATTGAGGATTGAGTATTGAGGATTGAGGATTGAAGATTGAGTATTGAGGATCGAAGATTGGGTATTGAGGATTGAGGATTGAGGATTGAGGATTGAGGATTGAGGATTGAGGAATGAGGATTGAGGATTGAGGATTGAGAATTGTGGATTGAGTATTGAAGATTGAGTATTGAGCATTGAAGATTGAGGATTGAGGATTAAAGATTGAGGATTGACGATGAGGGCTGAGGGTTGAGGGTTGAGGTTTGAGGACTGAGGACTGAGGATTGAGGATTGAGAATTGAGGAATGAGGATTGACGATTGAGGATTGAAGATTGTGTATTGAGGATTGAAGAATGAGGATAGAGGATTGAGGATTGAAGACTGACGATTGAGGACTGAGGATTGAAGATTGAGGATTGAGGATTGAGGATTGAGGATTGAGGATTGAGAATTGAGGATTGAGGATTGAAGATTGAGTATTGAGCATTGAAGGTTGAGGATTGAGGATTGAAGGTCGAGGATTGGCGATGAGGGCTGAGGGTTGAGGATTGAGGTTTGAGGACTGAGGACTGAGGATTGAGGATTGAGAATTGAGGATTGAGGATTGAGGATTGAGGATTGAAGATTGAGTATTGGGTATTGAGGATTGAAGAATGAGGATTGAAAATTGAGGATTGAGGATTGAGAATTGAGGATTGAGGATTGAGGATTGAAGATTGAGGATAGGGTATTGAGGATTGAAGAATGAGGATTGAGGACTGAGGATTGAGGATTGAAAATTGAATACTGATGATTGAAGTTTGAGGATTGAGTATTGAGGATTTAGGATTGCAGGTTGAGTATTGAGGATTGAAGATTGAGGATTGAGGATTGATGATTGAGGATTGAGGATTGAGGATTGAGGATTGAGGATTCAGGATTGAGGATTGAGGATTGAGGATTGAGGATTGAGAATTGTGTATTGAGGATTCAGAATTGAGGTTTGAGGACTGGGGATTGACGATTGAAGTTTGAGTATTGAGGATTGAGGATTGAGGATTGAAGATTGACGATTGAGGATTGAGGATGAGGGCTGAGGGTTGAGGATTGAGGTTCTAGGTCTGAGGACTGAGGAATGAGGATTGAGAATTGAGGATTGAGGATTCAGGATTGAAGATTGAGGATTGGGTATTGAGGATAGAAGAATGAGGATTGAGGATTGAGAATGGAGGATTGAGGGTTGAGGATTGAAGACTGGGTATTGAGGATTGAAGATTGAAGATTGGGGACTGAGTGTTGAGGGTTGAGTGATGAGCATTGATGTTTGTGGATAGAGATTTGAAGATTGCAGATTGAGTATTGCGTATTGAAAACTCTGAACAGAGGATATTCTATTGACGATTGAGGATTGACAACTGACTGTTGAGGACTGAGGGCCGAAGATTGAGGTCTCAGGATTGAGGATTCAGGATTGAGGTTTGAGGACTGAGGATTGAGGATTGAGGATTGATTGAGGATCGAGGATTGAAGATTGATTATTGGGTATTCAGGATTGAACATTGAGGATTGAGGGATGAGGACTGAAGATTGAGGATTGAGGATTGAAGATTGAATATTGATGATTGAAGATTGAGGATTGAGGATTGAGGGTTGTGGATTGAGGACAAGGACTGACGGTTGGGTATTTATGTTTGAAGTATGAGTATTGCGGATTCAGGATTGAGAATCGAGGATTGAGGATTGAGGATTGAAGAGTGAGGTTTCGGTATTGAGGATTGAAGAATGAGGATTGAGGATTGAGTGTTGAGGATTGAGGATTGGGGATTGCCGGTTGAGTATTGAGGATTGAAGATTGAGGATTGAGGATTGAGGATTGAGGATTGAGGAAAGAGGATTGAGGATTGAAGATTGAGTATTGAGGATTGAAGGTTGAGGATTGAGGGTTGAGGATTGAGGATTGAGGATTGAGGAATGAGGATTGAGGATTGAGGATTCAAGATTGAGGTTTGAGGACTGAGGATTGAGGATTGAGGATTGAGGATTGAGGATTGAGGATTGAAGATTGAGGATTGGGTATTGAGGATTGAACATTGAGGATTGAGGAATGAGGATTGAGGATTGAGGATTGAATATTGAGGATTGGGGATTGAGGATTGAGGATTGAAGATTGAGTATTGAGGATTGTAGACTGACGATTGAGGATTGAGGATTGAGGATTGGGGATTGCAGATTGAGTATTGAGGATTGAAGATTGAGGATTGGGGATTGAGGATTGAGGATTGAGGGTTGAGGATTGAGTATTGAAGGTTGAGTATTGAGGATCGAAGATTGAGGATTGAGGATTGAGGATTGAGGATTGAGGATTGCAGATTCAGTATTGATGATTGAAGATTGAGGATTGAGGATTGAGGACTGAGGACTGAGGATTGAGGATCGAGGATTGAGGATTGAGGATTGAAGATTGAGAATTCTGGATTGAGGACTGAAGATTGAGTATTGAGCATTGAAGATTGAGGATTGAGGATTGAAGATTGAGGATTGACGATGAGGGCTGAGGGTTGAGGGTTGACGTTTGAGGACTGAGGTATGAGGATTGAGGATTGAGGATTGAGGATTGAAGATTGTGTATTGAGGATTGAAGAATCAGGATTGAGGATTGAGGATTGAGGACTGAGGATTGAAGATTGAGTATTGAGGATTGAAGATTGACGATTGAGGATTGAGGATTGAGGATTGAGGATTGAGAATTGAGGATTGAGGATTGAGGATTGAACATTGAGGATTGAGTATTGAGAATTGAGGATAGAGGGTTGAAGATTGAGTATTGAGGATTGAAGATTGATGACTGAGGATTGAGGATTGAGGATTGAAGAATGAGGATTGAGGATTGAGGATTGAGGATTGAGGATTGAAGATTGAGGATTGAGAATTGAGGATTGAGGATTGAGGATTGAACATTGAGGATTGAGTATTGAGGATTGAAGAATGAGGATTGAGGATTGAGGATTGAGGATTGAGGATTGAAGATTGAGTATTGAGGATTGAAGATTGACGATTGAGGACTGAGGATTGAGGATTGAGTATTGAACATTGAGGACTCAGTGTTGAGGGTTGAGTGATGAGAATTAATGTTTGTGGATAGAGGTTTGAAGATTGCAGATTGAGTATTGAGTATTGAAAACTGTGAATTGAGGATATTCTGTTGAGGATTGAGGATTGACAACTGATCGTTGAGGACTCAGGGCTGAAGGTTGAGGATTCAGGATTGAGGATTCAGGATTGAGTTTTGAGGACTGAGGATTGAGGATTGAGGATTGAGGATTGAGGATTGAGGATTGAAGCTTGAGGATTGGGTATTGAGGATTGAACATTGAGGATTGAGGGATGAGGATTGAGGATTGAGGATTGAGGATTGAAGATTGAGGATTCGGTATTGAGGATTGAAGGATGAGGATTGAGGATTGAGGATTGAGGATTGAGGATTGAGGATTGCAGATTGAGTATTGTGGATTGAAGATTGAGGATTGAGGATTGAGGATTGAGGATTGAGGATTGACGATTGAGGATCGAAGATTGAGTATTGAGGATTGAAGATTGAGGATTGAGGATTGAGTATTGATGATTGAGGATTGAGGATTGAGGATTGAAGATTGATGATTGAGGATTGAGGATTGAGGATTGAGGATTGAGCTTTGTAGACTGACGATTGAGGATTGAGGATTGAGGATTGAGGATTGAGGTTTGAGGATTGAGAATTGAGGATTGAGTGTTGAAGATTGAGTATTGAGGATTGAAGATTGAGTATTGAGGACTGAGGATTGAAGATTGAGTATTGAGGTTTGAAGATTGAGGATTGAGGATTGAGGATTGAGGATTGAGGATTGAGGATTGGGGATTGAGGATTGAGGACTGAAGATTGAGTATTGAGGATTGTAGACTGACGATTGAGGATTGAGGATTGAGGATTCGGGATTGAGGATTGAGGATTGAGGATCGAGGATTGAGAATTGAGGATTGAGGATTGAAGATTGAGTATTGAGGATTGAAGATTGATGATTGAGGATTGAGGATTGAGGATTGAGGATTGAGGATTGAAGATGAGGGCTGAGGGTTGATGATTGAGGTTTGAGGACTGAGGGCTGAAGATAGAGGATTGAGAATTGAGGATTGAGGATTGAGGATTGAAGATTGAGGATTGGGTATCGAGGAATGAAGAATGAGGATTGAGGATTGAGGATTGAGGATTGAGGATTGAAGATTGAGTATTGAGGATTGAAGACTGACGATTGAGGATTGAGGATTGAGGATTGAGTATTGAGGACTGAGGATTGAAGATTGAGTATTGAGGATTGAAGATTGAGGATTGAGGATTGAGGATTGAGGATTGAGGATTGAGGATTGAGGATTGAGGATTGAGGATTGAGGATTGAGGATTGTGGATTGAGGATTGAGGATTGAGGATTGAGGATTGAGGATTGAGGATTGAGGATTGAGAATTGTGTATTGAGGATTCAGAATTGAGGTTTGAGGACTGAGGATTGAGGATTGAAGTTTGAGTATTGAGGATTGAGGATTGAGGATTGAAGATTGAGGATTGAGCATTGAGGATGAGGGCTGAGGGTTGAGGATTGAGGTTCTAGGTCTGAGGACTGAGGAATGAGGATTGAGAATTGAGGATTGAGGATTCAGGATTGAAGATTGAGGATTGGGTATTGAGGATTGAAGAATGAGGATTGAGGATTGAGAATGGAGGATTGAGGATTGAGGATTGAAGATTGGGTATTGAGGATTGAGGATTGAAGATTGAGTATTGAGGATTGAAGATTGAGGATTGAGGATTGAGGATTGAGGATTGAGGATTGAGGATTGGGGATTGAGGATTGAGGACTGAAGATTGAGTATTGAGGATTGTAGACTGACGATTGAGGATTGAGGATTGAGGATTGAGGATTGAGGATCGAGGATTGAGAATTGAGGATTGAGGATTGAAGATTGAGTATTGAGGATTGAAGATTGATGATTGAGGATTGAGGATTGAGGATTGAGGATTGAGGATTGAAGATGAGGGCTGAGGGTTGATGATTGAGGTTTGAGGCCTGAGGACTGAAGATGGAGGATTGAGAATTGAGGATTGAGGATTGAGGATTGAAGATTGAGGATTGGGTATCGAGGAATGAAGAATGAGGATTGAGGATTGAGGATTGAGGATTGAGGATTGAAGATTGAGTATTGAGGATTGAAGACTGACGATTGAGGATTGAGGATTGAGGATTGAGTATTGAGGACTGAGGATTGAAGATTGAGTATTGAGGATTGAAGATTGAGGATTGAGGATTGAGGATTGAGGATTGAGGATTGAGGATTGAGGATTGAGGATAGAGGATTGAGGATTGAGGATTGAGGATTGAGGATTGAGGATTGAGGATTGCGGATTGAGGATTGAGGATTGAGGATTGAGAATTGTGTATTGAGGATTCAGAATTGAGGTTTGAGGACTGAGGATTGAGGATTGAAGTTTGAGTATTGAGGATTGAGGACTGAGGATTGAAGATTGAGGGTTGAGGATTGAGGATTGTGGATTGAGGATTGAGAATTGTGGATTGAGGATTGAAGATTGAGTATTGAGCATTGAAGATTGAGGATTGAGGATCGAAAATTGGGGATTGACGATGAGGTTTGAGGATTGAGGATTGAAGATTGAGTATTGAGCATTGAAGATTGAGGATTGAGGATTGAAGATCGAGGATTGACGATGAGGGCTGAGGGTTGAGGATTGAGGTTTGAGGACTGAGGACTGAGGATTGAGGATTGAGAATTGAGGATTGAGGATTGAGGATTGAGGATTGAAGATTGAGTATTGAGGATTGAAGACTGACGATTGAGGATTGAGGATTGAGGATTGAGTATTGAGGATTGAGGATTGAAGATTGAGTGTTGAGGATTGAAGATTGAGGATTGAGGATTGAGGATTGAGGATTGAGGATTGAGGATTGAGGATTGAGGATTGAAGATTGAGGATTGGGTATTGAGGATTGAACATTGAGGATTGAGGGATGAGGGTTGAGGATTGTGGATTGAGGATTGAAGATTGAATATTGATGATTGAAGATTGAGGATTGAGGATTGAGGATTGAAAATTGAATATTGATGATTGAAGATTGAGGACTGAGTATTGAGGATTGAGGATTGAAGATTGAGTATTGAGGATTGAAGATCGAGGATTGAGGATTCAGGATTGAGGATTGAGGATGAGGGCTGAGGGTTGAGGATTGAGGTTTGAGGACTGAGGACTTAGGATTGAGGATTGAGAATTCAGGATTGAGGATGAGGATTGAAGATTGAGGATTGGGTATAGAGGATTGAAGAATGAGGATTGAGGATTGAGGATTGAGGATTGAAGATTGATTATTCAGGATAGGAGATTGACGATTGAGGATTGAGGATTGAGGGTCGAGAATTGAGGATTGAGGATTGAAGGTTGCGTATTGAGGATTGAAGATTGAGGATTGGGGACTTAGTGTTGAGGATTGAGCTTTGAAGATAGAGGATTGGGGACTGAGTGTTGAGGGTTGAGTGATGAGAATTGATGTTTGTGGATAGAGACTTGAAGAGTGCAGATTGAGAATTGAGTACTGAAAACTGTGAACTGAGGATATTCTATTGAGGATTGAGGATTGACAACTGGTCGCTGAGGACTCTGGCTGAAGGTTGAGGATTCAGGATTGAGGATTCAGGATTGAGGTCTGAGGACTGAGGGTTGAGGGATGAGGATTGAGGATTGAGGATTGAGGATTGAAGATTGAGGATTGGGTATTGAGTATTGAACATTGAGGACTGAGTGTTGAGGGTTGAGTGATGAGAATTGATGTTTGTGGATAGAGGTTTGAAGATTGCAGATTGAGTATTGAGTATTGAAAACTGTGATTTGAGGATATTCTATTGAGGATTGAGGATTGACAACTGATCGCTGAGGACTCAGGGCTGAAGGTTGAGGATTCAGGATTGAGGATTGAGGATTGAGGATTGAGGATGAGGGCTGAGGGTTGAGGATTGAGGTTTGAGGACTGAGGACATAGGATTGAGGATTGGGAATTCAGGATTGAGGATGAGGATTGAAGATTGAGGATTGGGTATAGAGGATTGAAGAATGAGGATTGAGGATTGAGGATTGAGGATTGAGGATTGAAGATTGATTATTCAGGATAGGAGATTGACGATTGAGGATTGAGGATTGAGGGTCGAGAATTGAGGATTGAGGATTGAAGGTTGCGTATTGAGGATTGAAGATTGAGAATTGGGGACTTAGTGTTGAGGATTGAGCTTTGAAGATAGAGGATTGGGGACTGAGTGTTGAGGGTTGAGTGATGAGAATTGATGTTTGTGGATAGAGACTTGAAGAGTGCAGATTGAGTATTGAGTACTGAAAACTGTGAACTGAGGATATTCTGTTGAGGATTGAGGATTGACAACTGGTCGCTGAGGACTCTGGCTGAAGGTTGAGGATTCAGGATTGAGGATTCAGGATTGAGGTCTGAGGACTGAGGATTGAGGGATGAGGATTGAGGATTGAGGATTGAGGATTGAAGATTGAGGATTGGGTATTGAGGATTGAACATTGAGGATTGAGGGATGAGGATTGAGGATTGAAGATTGAGTATTGAGGATCGAAGATTGGGTATTGAGGATTGAGGATTGAGGATTGAGGATTGACGATTGAAGACTGACGATTGAGCATTGAGGATTGAGGATTGAGTATTGAGGATTGAGGATTGAAGATTGAGTATTGAGGATCGACGATTGGGGATCGAGGATTGAGGATTGAGGATTGAGGATTGAGGATTGAGGATTGAGAATTGTTGATTGAGGATTGAAGATTGAGTATTGAGTCTGGAAGATTGAGGATTGATGATTGAAGATTGAGTATTGAGGATTGAAGATTGACAATTGAGGATTGAGGATTGAGGATTGAGGATTCAGAATTGAGGATTGAGGATTGAGGATTGAACATTGAGGATTGAGTATTGAGGATTGAGTATTGAGTATTGAACATTGAGGACTGAGTGTTGAGGGTTGAGTGATGAGAATTGATGTTTGTGGATAGAGGTTTGAAAATTGCAGATTGAGTATTGAGTATTGAAAACTGTGAATTGAGTATATTCTATCGAGGATTGAGGATTGACAACTGATCGTTGAGGACTCAGGGCTGAAGGCTGAGGATTCAGGATTGAGGATTCAGGATTGAGGATTGAGGATTGAGTATTGAGGATTGAGGATTGAAGATTGAGTATTGATGATTGGAGATTGAGGAGTGAGGATTGAGGATTGAGGATTGAGGATTGAGGATTGAGGATTGAGGATTGAGGATTGAGGATTGAGGATTGAGGATTGAGAATTGAGGATTGAAGATTGAGGATTGGGGATTGAGGATTGAAGATTGAGGATTCAGGATTGAGGATCCAGAATCGTGGTTTGAGGACTGAGCATTGAGGATTGAAGATTGAGTATTGAGGATTGAGGATCGATGATTGAGGATTGAACATTGAAGCCTGAGTGCTGAGGGTTGAGTGATGAGAATTGATGTTTGTGGGCAGAGGTTTGAAGATTGCAGATTGAGTATTGAGTATTGTAAACTGTGAATTGAGTATATTCTATTGAGGATTGAGGATTGACAACTGGTCGCTGAGGACTCTGGCTGAAGGTTGAGGATTCAGGATTGAGGATTCAGGATTGAGGTCTGAGGACTGAGGATTGAGGGATGAGGATTGAGGATTGAGGATTGAGGATTGAAGATTGAGGATTGGGTATTGAGGATTGAACATTGAGGATTGAGGGATGAGGATTGAGGATTGTGGATTGAGGATTGAAGATTGAATATTGATGATTGAAGATTGAGGATTGAGGATTGAGGGTTGTGGATTGAGGACGAGGACTGAGGGTTGAGTATTGATGCTTGAAGTATGAGGATTGAGGATTCAGGATTGAGAACTGAGGATTGGGGATTGAGGATTGAGGATTGGGGATTGAGGATTGTGTATTGAAGATTGAGTATTGAGGATTGAAGATTGAGGATTGCGGATTGAGGATTGAGGATTGAGGATTGAAGATTGAGGATTGGGGATTGAGGATTGAAGATTGAGGATTCAGGATTGAGGATTCAGAATTGAGGTTTGACGACTGAGGATTGAGGATTGAAGATTGATGATTGAGGATTGAGCATTGAGGATTGAGGATTTAGGATGGAGGATTGAGGATGAGGGCTGAGGGTTGATGATTGAGGTTTGAGGACTGAGGACTGAGGATTGAGGATTGAGAATTGAGGATTGAGGATTGAGGATTGAAGATTGAGGATTGGGTATCGAGGATTGAAGAATCAGGATTGAGGATTGAGGATTGAGGATTGAGGATTGAAGATTGAGCATTGAGGATTGAAGACTGACGATTGAGGATTGAGGATTGAGGATTGAGTATTGAGGATTGAGGATTGAAGATTGAGTATTGAGGATCGAAGATTGGGTATTGAGGATTGAGGATTGAGGATTGAGGATTGAGGATTGAGGATTGAGGAATGAGGATTGAGGATTGAGGATTGAGAATTGTGGATTGAGTATTGAAGATTGAGTATTGAGCATTGAAGATTGAGGATTGAGGATTAAATATTGAGGATTGACGATGAGGGCTGAGGGTTGAGGGTTGAGGTTTGAGGACTGAGGACTGAGGATTGAGGATTGAGAATTGAGGAATGAGGATTGAGGATTGAGGATTGAAGATTGTGTATTGAGGATTGAAGAATGAGGATAGAGGATTGAGGATTGAAGACTGACGATTGAGGACTGAGGATTGAAGATTGAGGATTGAGGATTGAGGATTGAGGATTGAGGATTGAGAATTGAGGATTGAGGATTGAAGATTGAGTATTGAGCATTGAAGGTTGAGGATTGAGGATTGAAGGTCGAGGATTGGCGATGAGGGCTGAGGGTTGAGGATTGAGGTTTGAGGACTGAGGACTGAGGATTGAGGATTGAGAATTGAGGATTGAGGATTGAGGATTGAGGATTGAAGATTGAGTATTGGGTATTGAGGATTGAAGAATGAGGATTGAAAATTGAGGATTGAGGATTGAGAATTGAGGATTGAGGATTGAGGATTGAAGATTGAGGATAGGGTATTGAGGATTGAAGAATGAGGATTGAGGACTGAGGATTGAGGATTGAAAATTGAATACTGATGATTGAAGTTTGAGGATTGAGTATTGAGGATTTAGGATTGCAGGTTGAGTATTGAGGATTGAAGATTGAGGATTGAGGATTGATGATTGAGGATTGAGGATTGAGGATTGAGGATTGAGGATTCAGGATTGAGGATTGAGGATTGAGGATTGAGGATTGAGAATTGTGTATTGAGGATTCAGGATTGAGGTTTGAGGACTGGGGATTGACGATTGAAGTTTGAGTATTGAGGATTGAGGATTGAGGATTGAAGATTGACGATTGAGGATTGAGGATGAGGGCTGAGGGTTGAGGATTGAGGTTCTAGGTCTGAGGACTGAGGAATGAGGATTGAGAATTGAGGATTGAGGATTCAGGATTGAAGATTGAGGATTGGGTATTGAGGATAGAAGAATGAGGATTGAGGATTGAGAATGGAGGATTGAGGGTTGAGGATTGAAGACTGGGTATTGAGGATTGAAGATTGAAGATTGGGGACTGAGTGTTGAGGGTTGAGTGATGAGCATTGATGTTTGTGGATAGAGATTTGAAGATTGCAGATTGAGTATTGCGTATTGAAAACTCTGAACAGAGGATATTCTATTGACGATTGAGGATTGACAACTGACTGTTGAGGACTGAGGGCCGAAGATTGAGGTCTCAGGATTGAGGATTCAGGATTGAGGTTTGAGGACTGAGGATTGAGGATTGAGGATTGATTGAGGATCGAGGATTGAAGATTGATTATTGGGTATTCAGGATTGAACATTGAGGATTGAGGGATGAGGACTGAAGATTGAGGATTGAGGATTGAAGATTGAATATTGATGATTGAAGATTGAGGATTGAGGATTGAGGGTTGTGGATTGAGGACAAGGACTGACGGTTGGGTATTTATGTTTGAAGTATGAGTATTGCGGATTCAGGATTGAGAATCGAGGATTGAGGATTGAGGATTGAAGAGTGAGGTTTCGGTATTGAGGATTGAAGAATGAGGATTGAGGATTGAGTGTTGAGGATTGAGGATTGGGGATTGCCGGTTGAGTATTGAGGATTGAAGATTGAGGATTGAGGATTGAGGATTGAGGATTGAGGAAAGAGGATTGAGGATTGAAGATTGAGTATTGAGGATTGAAGGTTGAGGATTGAGGGTTGAGGATTGAGGATTGAGGATTGAGGAATGAGGATTGAGGATTGAGAATTGAGGATTGAGGATTGAGGATTGAAGATTGAGGATTGGGTATCGAGGAAGGAAGAATGAGGATTGAGGATTGAGGATTGAGGATTGAGGATTGAAGATTGAGTATTGAGGATTGAAGACTGACGATTGAGGATTGAGGATTGAGGATTGAGTATTGAGGACTGAGGATTGAAGATTCAGTATTGAGGATTGAAGATTGAGGATTGAGGATTGAGGATTGAGGATTGAGGATTGAGGATTGAGGATTGAGGATTGAGGATTGAGGATTGAGGATTGAGGATTGTGGATTGAGGATTGAGGATTGAGGATTGAGGATTGAGGATTGAGGATTGAGGATTGAGAATTGTGTATTGAGGATTCAGAATTGAGGTTTGAGGACTGAGGATTGAGGATTGAAGTTTGAGTATTGAGGATTGAGGATTGAGGATTGAAGATTGAGGATTGAGCATTGAGGATGAGGGCTGAGGGTTGAGGATTGAGGTTCTAGGTCTGAGGACTGAGGAATGAGGATTGAGAATTGAGGATTGAGGATTCAGGATTGAAGATTGAGGATTGGGTATTGAGGATTGAAGAATGAGGATTGAGGATTGAGAATGGAGGATTGAGGATTGAGGATTGAAGATTGGGTATTGAGGATTGAAGATTGAAGATTGGGGACTGAGTGTTGAGGGTTGAGTGATGAGCATTGATGTTTGTGGATAGAGATTTGAAGATTGCAGATTGAGTATTGCGAGTATTGAAAACTCTGAACAGAGGATATTCTATTGACGATTGAGGATTGACAACTGACTGTTGAGGACTGAGGGCCGAAGATTGAGGTTTCAGGATTGAGGATTCAGGATTGAGGTTTGAGGACTGAGGATTGAGGATTGAGGATTGGTTGAGGATCGAGGATTGAAGATTGATTATTGGGTATTCAGGATTCAACATTGAGGATTGAGGGATGAGGATTGAGGATTGAGGATTGAGGATTGAAGATTGAATATTGATGATTGAAGATTGAGGATTGAGGATTGAGGGTTGTGGATTGAGGACAAGGACTGACGGTTGGGTATTTATGTTTGAAGTATGAGAATTGAGGATTCAGGATTGAGAATCGAGGATTGAGGATTGAGGATTGAAGAGTGAGGTTTCGGTATTGAGGATTGAAGAATGAGGATTGAGGATTGAGTGTTGAGGATTGAGGATTGGGGATTGCCGGTTGAGTATTGAGGATTGAAGATTGAGGATTGAGGATTGGGGATTGAGGATTGAGGATAGAGGATTGAGGATTGAAGATTGAGTATTGAGGATTGAAGATTGAGGATTGAGGATTGAGGATGAGGGCTGAGGGTTGAGGATTGAGGTTTGAGGGCTGAGGACATAGGATTGAGGATTGGGAATTCAGGATTGAGGATGAGGATTGAAGATTGAGGATTGGGTATAGAGGATTGAAGAATGAGGATTGAGGATTGAGGATTGAGGATTGAGGATTGATGATTGATTATTCAGGATAGGAGATTGACGATTGAGGATTGAGGATTGAGGGTCGAGAATTGAGGATTGAGGATTGAAGGTTGCGTATTGAGGATTGAAGATTGAGAATTGGGGACTTAGTGTTGAGGATTGAGCTTTGAAGATAGAGGATTGGGGACTGAGTGTTGAGGGTTGAGTGATGAGAATTGATGTTTGTGGATAGAGACTTGAAGAGTGCAGATTGAGTATTGAGTACTGAAAACTGTGAACTGAGGATATTCTATTGAGGATTGAGGATTGACAACTGGTCGCTGAGGACTCTGGCTGAAGGTTGAGGATTCAGGATTGATGATTCAGGATTGAGGTCTGAGGACTGAGGATTGAGGGATGAGGATTGAGGATTGAGGATTGAGGATTGAAGATTGAGGATTGGGTATTGAGGATTGAACATTGAGGATTGAGGGATGAGGATTGAGGATTGAAGATTGAGTATTGAGGATCGAAGATTGGGTATTGAGGATTGAGGATTGAGGATGGAGGATTGACGATTGAAGACTGACGATTGAGCATTGAGGATTGAGGATTGAGTATTGAGGATTGAGGATTGAAGATTGAGTATTGAGGATCGACGATTGGGGATCGAGGATTGAGGATTGAGGATTGAGGATTGAGGATTGAGGATTGAGAATTGTTGATTGAGGATTGAAGATTGAGTATTGAGTCTGGAAGATTGAGGATTGAGGATTGAAGATTGAGTATTGAGGATTGAAGATTGACGATTGAGGATTGAGGATTGAGGATTGAGGATTCAGAATTGAGGATTGAGGATTGAGGATTGAACATTGAGGATTGAGTATTGAGGATTGAGTATTGAGTATTGAACATTGAGGACTGAGTGTTGAGGGTTGAGTGATGAGAATTGATGTTTGTGGATAGAGGTTTGAAAATTGCAGATTGAGTATTGTGTATTGAAAACTGTGAATTGAGGATATTCTATCGAGGATTGAGGATTGACAACTGATCGTTGAGGACTCAGGGCTGAAGGCTGAGGATTCAGGATTGAGGATTCAGGATTGAGGATTGAGGATTGAGTATTGAGGATTGAGGATTGAAGATTGAGTATTGATGATTGGAGATTGAGGAGTGAGGATTGAGGATTGAGGATTGAGGATTGAGGATTGAGGATTGAGGATTGAGGATTGAGGATTGAGGATTGAGGATTGAGAATTGAGGATTGAAGATTGAGGATTGGGGATTGAGGATTGAAGATTGAGGATTCAGGATTGAGGATCCAGAATCGTGGTTTGAGGACTGAGCATTGAGGATTGAAGATTGAGTATTGAGGATTGAGGATCGATGATTGAGGATTGAACATTGAAGCCTGAGTGCTGAGGGTTGAGTGATGAGAATTGATGTTTGTGGGCAGAGGTTTGAAGATTGCAGATTGAGTATTGAGTATTGTAAACTGTGAATTGAGTATATTCTATTGAGGATTGAGGATTGACAACTGGTCGCTGAGGACTCTGGCTGAAGGTTGAGGATTCAGGATTGAGGATTCAGGATTGAGGTCTGAGGACTGAGGATTGAGGGATGAGGATTGAGGATTGAGGATTGAGGATTGAAGATTGAGGATTGAGGATTGAAGATTGATGATTGAGGATTGAGCATTGAGGATTGAGGATTTAGGATGGAGGATTGAGGATGAGGGCTGAGGGTTGATGATTGAGGTTTGAGGACTGAGGACTGAGGATTGAGGATTGAGAATTGAGGATTGAGGATTGAGGATTGAAGATTGAGGATTGGGTATCGAGGATTGAAGAATGAGGATTGAGGATTGAGGATTGAGGATTGAGGATTGAAGATTGAGCATTGAGGATTGAAGACTGACGATTGAGGATTGAGGATTGAGGATTGAGTATTGAGGATTGAGGATTGAAGATTGAGTATTGAGGATCGAAGATTGGGTATTGAGGATTGAGGATTGAGGATTGAGGATTGAGGATTGAGGATTGAGGAATGAGGATTGAGGATTGAGGATTGAGAATTGTGGATTGAGTATTGAAGATTGAGTATTGAGCATTGAAGATTGAGGATTGAGGATTAAAGATTGAGGATTGACGATGAGGGCTGAGGGTTGAGGGTTGAGGTTTGAGGACTGAGGACTGAGGATTGAGGATTGAGAATTGAGGAATGAGGATTGAGGATTGAGGATTGAAGATTGTGTATTGAGGATTGAAGAATGAGGATAGAGGATTGAGGATTGAAGACTGACGATTGAGGACTGAGGATTGAAGATTGAGGATTGAGGATTGAGGATTGAGGATTGAGGATTGAGAATTGAGGATTGAGGATTGAAGATTGAGTATTGAGCATTGAAGGTTGAGGATTGAGGATTGAAGGTCGAGGATTGGCGATGAGGGCTGTGGGTTGAGGATTGAGGTTTGAGGACTGAGGACTGAGGATTGAGGATTGAGAATTGAGGATTGAGGATTGAGGATTGAGGATTGAAGATTGAGTATTGGGTATTGAGGATTGAAGAATGAGGATTGAAAATTGAGGATTGAGGATTGAGAATTGAGGATTGAGGATTGAGGATTGAAGATTGAGGATAGGGTATTGAGGATTGAAGAATGAGGATTGAGGACTGAGGATTGAGGATTGAAAATTGAATACTGATGATTGAAGTTTGAGGATTGAGTATTGAGGATTTAGGATTGCAGGTTGAGTATTGAGGATTGAAGATTGAGGATTGAGGATTGATGATTGAGGATTGAGGATTGAGGATTGAGGATTGAGGATTCAGGATTGAGGATTGAGGATTGAGGATTGAGGATTGAGAATTGTGTATTGAGGATTCAGAATTGAGGTTTGAGGACTGAGGATTGACGATTGAAGTTTGAGTATTGAGGATTGAGGATTGAGGATTGAAGATTGAGGATTGAGGATTGAGGATGAGGGCTGAGGGTTGAGGATTGAGGTTCTAGGTCTGAGGACTGAGGAATGAGGATTGAGAATTGAGGATTGAGGATTCAGGATTGAAGATTGAGGATTGGGTATTGAGGATTGAAGAATGAGGATTGAGGATTGAGAATGGAGGATTGAGGGTTGAGGATTGAAGACTGGGTATTGAGGATTGAAGATTGAAGATTGGGGACTGAGTGTTGAGGGTTGAGTGATGAGCATTGATGTTTGTGGATAGAGATTTGAAGATTGCAGATTGAGTATTGCGTATTGAAAACTCTGAACAGAGGATATTCTATTGACGATTGAGGATTGACAACTGACTGTTGAGGACTGAGGGCCGAAGATTGAGGTTTCAGGATTGAGGATTCAGGATTGAGGTTTGAGGACTGAGGATTGAGGATTGAGGATTGATTGAGGATCGAGGATTGAAGATTGATTATTGGGTATTCAGGATTGAACATTGAGGATTGAGGGATGAGGACTGAAGATTGAGGATTGAGGATTGAAGATTGAATATTGATGATTGAAGATTGAGGATTGAGGATTGAGGGTTGTGGATTGAGGACAAGGACTGACGGTTGGGTATTTATGTTTGAAGTATGAGTATTGAGGATTCAGGATTGAGAATCGAGGATTGTGGATTGAGGATTGAAGAGTGAGGTTTCGGTATTGAGGATTGAAGAATGAGGATTGAGGATTGAGTGTTGAGGATTGAGGATTGGGGATTGCCGGTTGAGTATTGAGGATTGAAGATTGAGGATTGAGGATTGAGGATTGAGGATTGAGGAAAGAGGATTGAGGATTGAAGATTGAGTATTGAGGATTGAAGGTTGAGGATTGAGGGTTGAGGATTGAGGATTGAGGATTGAGGAATGAGGATTGAGGATTGAGGATTCAAGATTGAGGTTTGAGGACTGAGGATTGAGGATTGAGGATTGAGGATTGAGGATTGAGGATTGAAGATTGAGGATTGGGTATTGAGGATTGAACATTGAGGATTGAGGAATGAGGATTGAGGATTGAGGATTGAATATTGAGGATTGGGGATTGAGGATTGAGGATTGAAGATTGAGTATTGAGGATTGTAGACTGACGATTGAGGATTGAGGATTGAGGATTGGGGATTGCAGATTGAGTATTGAGGATTGAAGATTGAGGATTGGGGATTGAGGATTGAGGATTGAGGATTGAGGATTGAGTATTGAAGGTTGAGTATTGATTATCGAAGATTGAGGATTGAGGATTGAGGATTGAGGATTGATGATTGCAGATTGAGTATTGATGATTGAAGACTGAGGATTGAGGATTGAGGACTGAGGACTGAGGATTGAGGATCGAGGATTGAGGATTGAGGATTGAAGATTGAGAATTGTGGATTGAGGACTGAAGATTGAGTATTGAGCATTGAAGATTGAGGATTGAGGATTGAAGATTGAGGATTGACGATGAGGGCTGAGGGTTGAGGGTTGACGTTTGAGGACTGAGGTATGAGGATTGAGGATTGAGGATTGAGGATTGAAGATTGTGTATTGAGGATTGAAGAATCAGGATTGAGGATTGAGGATTGAGGACTGAGGATTGAAGATTGAGTATTGAGGATTGAAGATTGACGATTGAGGAATGAGGATTGAGGATTGAGGATTGAGAATTGAGGATTGAGGATTGAGGATTGAACATTGAGGATTGAGTATTGAGAATTGAGGATAGAGGGTTGAAGATTGAGTATTGAGGATTGAAGATTGATGATTGAGGATTGAGGATTGAGGATTGAAGAATGAGGATTGAGGATTGAGGATTGAGGATTGAGGATTGAAGATTGAGGATTGAGAATTGAGGATTGAGGATTGAGGATTGAACATTGAGGATTGAGTATTGAGGATTGAAGAATGAGGATTGAGCATTGAGGATTGAGGATTGAGGATTGAAGATTGAGTATTGAGGATTGAAGATTGACGATTGAGGACTGAGGATTGAGGATTGAGTATTGAAGATTGAGGACTGAGTGTTGAGGGTTGAGTGATGAGAATTAATGTTTGTGGATAGAGGTTTGAAGATTGCAGATTGAGTATTGAGTATTGAAAACTGTGAATTGAGGATATTCTATTGAGGATTGAGGATTGACAACTGATCGTTGAGGACTCAGGGCTGAAGGTTGAGGATTCAGGATTGAGGATTCAGGATTGAGTTTTGAGGACTGAGGATTGAGGATTGAGGATTGAGGATTGAGGATTGAGGATTGAAGATTGAGGATTGGGTATTGAGGATTGAACATTGAGGATTGAGGGATGAGGATTGAGGATTGAGGATTGAGGATTGAAGATTGAGGATGCGGTATTGAGGATTGAAGGATGAGGATTGAGGATTGAGGATTGAGGATTGAGGATTGAGGATTGCAGATTGAGTATTGTGGATTGAAGATTGAGGATTGAGGATTGAGGATTGAGGATTGAGGATCGAAGATTGAGTATTGAGGATTGGAGATTGAGGATTGAGGATTGAGTATTGATGATTGAGGATTGAGGATTGAGGATTGAAGATTGATGATTGAGGATTGAGGATTGAGGATTGAGGATTGAGGTTTGTAGACTGACGATTGAGGATTGAGGATTGAGGATTGAGGATTGAGGATTGAGGTTTGAGGATTGAGAATTGAGGATTGAGGGTTGAAGATTGAGTATTGAGGATTGAAGATTGATGATTGGGGATTGAGGATTGAGGATTGAGGATTGAGGATTGAGGATGAGGTCTGAGGGTTGATGATTGAGGTTTGAGGACTGAGGACTCAAGATTGAGGATTGAGAATTGAGGATTGAGGATTGAGGATTGAAGATTGAGGATTGGGTATCGAGAAATAAAGCATGAGGTCTGAGGATTGAGGATTGAGGATTGAGGATTGAAGATTGAGTATTGAGGACTGAGGATTGAAGATTGAGTATTGAGGATTGAAGATTGAGGATTGAGGATTGAGGATTGAGGATTGAGGATTGAGGATTGGGGATTGAGGATTGAGGACTGAAGATTGAGTATTGAGGATTGTAGACTGACGATTGAGGATTGAGGATTGAGGATTCAGGATTGAGGATTGATGATTGAGGATCGAGGATTGAGAATTGAGGATTGAGGATTGAAGATTGAGTATTGAGGATTGAAGATTGATGATTGAGGATTGAGGATTGAGGATTGAGGATTGAGGATTGAAGATGAGGGCTGAGGGTTGATGATTGAGGTTTGAGGACTGAGGACTGAAGATAGAGGATTGAGAATTGAGGATTGAGGATTGAGGATTGAAGATTGAGGATTGGGTATCGAGGAATGAAGAATGAGGATTGAGGATTGAGGATTGAGGATTGAGGATTGAAGATTGAGTATTGAGGATTGAGGATTGAGGATTGAAGATTGAGTATTGAGGATTGAAGACTGACGATTGAGGATTGAGGATTGAGGATTGAGTATTGAGGAATGAGGATTGAGGATTGAGGATTGAATATTGAGGATTGGGGATTGAGGATTGAGGATTGAAGATTGAGTATTGAGGATTGTAGACTGACGATTGAGGATTGAGGATTGAGGATTGAGGATTGCAGATTGAGTATTGAGGGTTGAAGATTGAGGATTGGGGATTGAGGATTGAGGATTGAGGATTGAGGATTGAGTATTGAAGATTGAGTATTGAGGATCGAAGATTGAGGATTGAGGATTGAGGATTGAGGATTGAGGATTGCAGATTGAGTATTGATGATTGAAGATTGAGGATTGAGGATTGAGGACTGAGGACTGAGGATTGAGGATCGAGGATTGAGGATTGAGGATTGAAGATTGAGAATTGTGGATTGAGGATTGAAGATTGAGTATTGAGCATTGAAGATTGAGGATTGAGGATTGAAGATTGAGGATTGACGATGAGGGCTGAGGGTTGAGGGTTGACGTTTGAGGACTGAGGTATGAGGATTGAGGATTGAGAATTGAGGATTGAGGATTGAGGATTGAGGATTGAAGATTGTGTATTGAGGATTGAAGAATCAGGATTGAGGATTGAGTATTGAGGACTGAGGATTGAAGATTGAGTATTGAGGATTGAAGATTGACGATTGAGGATTGAGGATTGAGGATTGAGGATTGAGAATTGAGGATTGAGGATTGAGGATTGAACATTGAGAATTGAGTATTGAGGATTGAAGAATGAGGATTGAGGATTGAGGATTGAGGATTGAGGATTGAAGATTGAGTATTGAGGATTGAAGATTGACGATTGAGGATTGAGGATTGAGGATTGAGGATTGAGGATTGAGGATTGAGGATTGAGAATTGAGGATTGAGGATTGAAGATTGAGTATTGAGGATTGAAGGTTGATGATTGAGGATTGAGGATTGAGGATTGAGGATTGAGGATTGAGGACGAGGGCTGAGGGTTGATGATTGAGGTTTGAGGACTGAGGACTGAAGATTGAGGATTGAGAATTGAGGATTGAGGATTGAGTATTGAAGATTGAGGATTGGGTATCGAGGAATGAAGAATGAGGATTGAGGATTGAGGATTGAGGATTGAGGATTGAAGATTGAGTATTGAGGATTGAAGACTAACGATTGAGGATTGAGGATTGAGGATTGAGTATTGAGGATTGAGGATTGAAGATTGAGTATTGAGGATTGAAGATTGAGGATTGAGGATTGAGGATTGAGGATTGAGGATTGAGGATTGAGGATTGAGGATTGAGGATTGAGGATTGAGAATTGTTGATTGAGGATTGAAGATTGAGTATTGAGTATTGAAGATTGAGGATTGAGGATTGAAGGTTCAGGATTGACGATGAGGTCTAAGGGTTGAGGGTTGAGGTTTGAGGACTGAGGGCTGAGGATTGAGGATTGAGAATTGAGGATTGAGGATGAGGATTGAGGATTGAAGATTGTGTATTGATGATTGAAGAATCAGGATTGAGGATTGAGGATTGAGGATTGAGGATTGAAGATTGAGTATTGAGGATTGAAGATTGACGATTGAGGATTGAGGATTGAGGATTGAGGATTGAGAATTGAGGATTGAGGATTGAGGATTGAACATGGAGTATTGAGTATTGAGGATTGAAGAATGAGGATTAAGGATTGAGGATTGAGGATTGAGGATGGAAGATTGAGTATTGAGGATTGAAGATTGACGATTGAGGATTGAGGATTGAGTATTGAGGGTTGAACATTGAGGACTGAGTGTTGAGGGCTGATTGATGAGAATTGATGTTTGTGGATAGAGGTTTGAAGATTGCAGATTGAGCACTGAGAATTGAAAACTGTGAATCGAGGATATTCTATTGAGGATTGAGGATTGACGACTGATTGTTGAGGACTGAGGGCCGAGGATTAAGGATTCAGGATTGAGGATTCAGAATTGAGGTTTGAGGACTGAGGATTGAGGATTGAAGACTGAGTATTAAGGATTGAAGACTGAGGATTGAGGATTGAGGATTGAAGATTGAGTATTGAGAATTGAGGATTGAGGATTGAGGATTGAAGATTGAGGATTCGGTATTGAGGATTGAAGAATGAGGATTGAGGATTGAGGATTGGGGATTGAGGATTGAAGATTGAGTATTGAGGATTGAAGACTGACGTTTGATGATTGAGGACTGAGGATTGAGGATTGAGGATTGAGGATTGAGGATTGAGAATTGAGGATAGAGGGTTGAAGATTGAGTATTGAGGATTGAAGATTGATGATTGAGGATTGAGGATTGAGGATTGAGGATTGAGGATTGAGGATGAGGGCTGAGGGTCGATGATTGAGGTTTGAGGACTGAGGACAGAGGATTGAGGATTGAGAATTGAGGATTGAGGATTGAGGATTGAAGATTGAGGATTGGGTATCGAGGATTGAAGAATGAGGATTGAGGATTGAGGGTTGAGGGTTGAGGATTGAAGATTGAGTATTGAGGATTGAAGACTGACGATTGAGGATTGAGGATTGAGGATTGAGTATTGAGGATTGAGGATTGAAGATTGAGTATTGAAGATTGAAGATTGAGGATTCAGGATTGAGGATTGAGGATTGAGGATTGAGGATTGAGGATTGAGGATTGAGGATTGAGGATTCAGGATTGAGGATTGAGGATTGAGAATTGTGGATTGAGGATTGAAGATTGAGTATTGAGCATTGAAGATTGAGGATTGACGATGAGGGCTGAGGGTTGAGGGTTGATGTTTGAGGACTGAGGTATGAGGATCGAAGATTGAGTATTGAGGTTTGAAGATTGAGGATTTAGAATTGAGGATTGAGGATTGAGGATTGAAGATTGAGTATTGGGTATCGAGGAATGAAGAATGAGGATTGAGGATTGAGGATTGAGGATTGAGGATTGAAGATTGAGTATTGAGGATTGAAGACTGACTATTGAGGATTGAGGATTGAGGATTGAGTATTGAGGATTGAGGATTGAAGATTGAGTATTGAGGATTGAAGATTGAGGACTGAGGATTGAGGATTGAGGATTGAGGATTGAGGATTGAGCATTGAGGATTGAGAATTGAGGATTGAGAATTGTGGATTGAGGATTGAAGACTGAGTATTGAGCATTGAAGGTTGAGGATTGAGGATTGAAGATTGAGGATTGACGATGAGGTTTGAGGGTTGAGGGTTGAGGATTGAGGACTGAGGACTGAGGATTGAGGATTGAGATTTGAGGGTTGAGGATTGAAGAATGAGGATTGAGGATTGAGGATTGAGGATTGATGATTGAAGATTGAGTATTGAGGATTGAAGACTGACGATTGAGGATTGAGGATTGAAGATTGAGGATTGAGGATTGAGGATTGACGATTGAGAATTGAGGATTGAGTATTGAAGATTGAGTATTGAGCATTGAAGATTGAGGATTGAGGATTGAAGATCGAGGATTGACGATGAGGGCTGAGCGTTGAGGATTGAGGTTTGAGGACTGAGGACTGAGGATTGAGGATTGAGAATTGAGGATTGAGGATTGAGGATTGAGGATTGAAGATTGAGTATTGAGGATTGAAGACTGACGATTGAGGATTGAGGATTGAGGATTGAGTATTGAGGATTGAGGATTGAAGATTGAATGTTGAGGATTGAAGATTGAGGATTGAGGATTGAGGATTGAGGATTGAGGATTGAGGATTGAGGATTGAGGATTGAGGATTGAGGATTGAGGATTGAGGATTGAGGATTGAGGATTGAGAATTGTTGATTGAGGATTGAAGATTGAGTATTGAGTATTGAAGATTGAGGATTGAGGATTGAAGATTGAGGATTGACGATGAGGTCTGAGGGTTGAGGGTTGAGGTTTGAGGTCTGAGGACTGAGTATTAAGGATTGAGAATTGAGGATTGAGGATTGAGGATTGAGGGTTGAAGATTGAGTATTGAGGATTGAAGATTGATGATTGAGGATTGAGGATTGAGGATTGAGGATTGAGGATTGAGGATGAGGTCTGAGGGTTGATGATTGAGGTTTGAGGACTGAGGACTCAAGATTGAGGATTGAGAATTGAGGATTGAGGATTGAGGATTGAAGATTGAGGATTGGGTATCGAGAAATAAAGCATGAGGTCTGAGGATTGAGGATTGAGGATTGAGGATTGAAGATTGAGTATTGAGGACTGAGGATTGAAGATTGAGTATTGAGGATTGAAGATTGAGGATTGAGGATTGAGGATTGAGGATTGAGGATTGAGGATTGGGGATTGAGGATTGAGGACTGAAGATTGAGTATTGAGGATTGTAGACTGACGATTGAGGATTGAGGATTGAGGATTCAGGATTGAGGATTGAGGATTGAGGGTCGAGGATTGAGAATTGAGGATTGAGGATTGAAGATTGAGTATTGGGGATTGAAGATTGACGATTGAGGATTGAGGATTGAGGATTGAGGATTGAGGATTGAGGATTGAGAATTGTTGATTGAGGATTGAAGATTGAGTATTGAGTATTGAAGATTGAGGATTGAGGATTGAAGGTTCAGGATTGACGATGAGGTCTGAGGGTTGAGGGTTGAGGTTTGAGGACTGAGGGCTGAGGATTGAGGATTGAGAATTGAGGATTGAGGATGAGGATTGAGGATTGAAGATTGTGTATTGATGATTGAAGAATCAGGATTGAGGATTGAGGATTGAGGATTGAGGATTGAAGATTGAGTATTGAGGATTGAAGATTGACGATTGAGGATTGAGGATTGAGGATTGAGGATTGAGAATTGAGGATTGAGGATTGAGGATTGAACATGGAGTATTGAGTATTGAGGATTGAAGAATGAGGATTGAGGATTGAGGATTGAGGATTGAGGATGGAAGATTGAGTATTGAGGATTGAAGATTGACGATTGAGGATTGAGGATTGAGTATTGAGGGTTGAACATTGAGGACTGAGTGTTGAGGGCTGATTGATGAGAATTGATGTTTGTGGATAGAGGTTTGAAGATTGCAGATTGAGCACTGAGAATTGAAAACTGTGAATCGAGGATATTCTATTGAGGATTGAGGATTGACGACTGATTGTTGAGGACTGAGGGCCGAGGATTAAGGATTCAGGATTGAGGATTCAGAATTGAGGTTTGAGGACTGAGGATTGAGGATTGAATACTGAGTATTAAGTATTGAAGACTTAGGATTGAGGATTGAGGATTGAAGATTGAGTATTGAGAATTGAGGATTGAGGATTGAGGATTGAAGATTGAGGATTCGGTATTGAGGATTGAAGAATGAGGATTGAGGATTGAGGATTGGGGATTGAGGATTGAAGATTGAGTATTGAGGATTGAAGACTGACGTTTGATGATTGAGGACTGAGGATTGAGGATTGAGGATTGAGGATTGAGGATTGAGAATTGAGGATAGAGGGTTGAAGATTGAGTATTGAGGATTGAAGATTGATGATTGAGGATTGAGGATTGAGGATTGAGGATTGAGGATTGAGGATGAGGGCTGAGGGTCGATGATTGAGGTTTGAGGACTGAGGACAGAGGATTGAGGATTGAGAATTGAGGATTGAGGATTGAGGATTGAAGATTGAGGATTGGGTATCGAGGATTGAAGAATGAGGATTGAGGATTGAGGGTTGAGGGTTGAGGATTGAAGATTGAGTATTGAGGATTGAAGACTGACGATTGAGGATTGAGGATTGAGGATTGAGTATTGAGGATTGAGGATTGAAGATTGAGTATTGAAGATTGAAGATTGAGGATTCAGGATTGAGGATTGAGGATTGAGGATTGAGGACTGAGGATTGAGGATTGAGGATTCAGGATTGAGGATTGAGGATTGAGAATTGTGGATTGAGGATTGAAGATTGAGTATTGAGCATTGAAGATTGAGGATTGACGATGAGGGCTGAGGGTTGAGGGTTGATGTTTGAGGACTGAGGTATGAGGATCGAAGATTGAGTATTGAGGTTTGAAGATTGAGGATTTAGAATTGAGGATTGAGGATTGAGGATTGAAGATTGAGTATTGGGTATCGAGGAATGAAGAATGAGGATTGAGGATTGAGGATTGAGGATTGAGGATTGAAGATTGAGTATTGAGGATTGAAGACTGACTATTGAGGATTGAGGATTGAGGATTGAGTATTGAGGATTGAGGATTGAAGATTGAGTATTGAGGATTGAAGATTGAGGACTGAGGATTGAGGATTGAGGATTGAGGATTGAGGATTGAGCATTGAGGATTGAGAATTGAGGATTGAGAATTGTGGATTGAGGATTGAAGACTGAGTATTGAGCATTGAAGGTTGAGGATTGAGGATTGAAGATTGAGGATTGACGATGAGGTTTGAGGGTTGAGGGTTGAGGATTGAGGACTGAGGACTGAGGATTGAGGATTGAGATTTGAGGGTTGAGGATTGAAGAATGAGGATTGAGGATTGAGGATTGAGGATTGATGATTGAAGATTGAGTATTGAGTATTGAAGATTGAGGATTGAGGATTGAAAATTGAGGATTGACGATGAGGTCTGAGGGTTGAGGGCTGAGGTTTGAGGACTGAGGACTGAGGATTGAGGATTTAGAATTGAGGATTGAGGATTGAAGAATGAGGATTGAGGATTGAGGATTGAGGATTGAGTATTGAGGATCGAAAATTGAGGATTGAGGATTGAGGATTGAGGATTGAGGATTGAGGATTGAGGATTGAGGATTGAGGATTGAGGATTGAGAATTGTGGATTGAGGATTGAAGATTGAGTATTGAGCATTGAAGATTGAGGATTGAGGATTAAAGATTGAGGATTGACGATGAGGGCTGAGGGTTGAGGGTTGAGGTTTGAGGACTGCGGACTGAGGATTGAGGATTGAGGATTGAGGATTGAGGATTGAGGATTGAGGATTGAAGATTGTGTATTGAGGATAGAAGAATGAGGATTGAGGATTGAGGATTGAGTATTGAGGATTGCAGATTGAGTATTGAGGATTGAAGATTGACGATTGAGGATTGAGGATTGAGGATTGAGGATTGAGAACTGAGGATTGAGTATTGAGGATTGAACATTGAGGATTGAGTATTGAGGATTGAAGAATGAGGATTGAGGATCGAGGATTGAGGACTGAGGATTGAAGATCGAGTATTGAGGATTGAAGATTGACGATTGAGGATTGAGGATTGAGGATTGAGGATTGAGAATTGAGGACTGAGGATTGAGGATTGAACATGGAGGATTGAGTATTGAGGATTGAAGAATGAGGATTGAGGATTGAGGATTGAGGATTGAGGATTGAGGATTGAAGATTGAGTATTGAGGATTGAAGATTGACGATTGAGGATTGAAGATTGACGATTGAGGATTGAGGATTGAGGATTGAGGATTGAGAATTGAGGACTGAGGATTGAGGATTGAACATGGAGGATTGAGTATTGAGGATTGAAGAATGAGGATTGAGGATTGAGGATTGAGGATTGAGGATTGAGGATTGAAGATTGAGTATTGAGGATTGAAGGTTGACGATTGAGGATTGAGGATTGAGGATTGAGTATTGAACATTGAGGACTGAGTGTTGAGGGTTGAGTGATGAGAATTGATGTTTGTGGATAGAGGTTTGAAGATTGCAGATTGAGTATTGAGTATTGAAAACTGTGAATTGAGGATATTCTATTGAGGATTGAGGATTGACAACTGATCGTTGAGGACTCAGTGCTGAAGGTTGAGGATTCAGGATTGAGGATTCAGGATTGATGTTTGAGGACTGAGGATTGAGGATTGAGGATTGATTATTGAGGATTGAGGATTGAAGATTGAGGATTGGGTATTGAGGATTGAACATTGAGGATTGAGGAATGAGGATTGAGGATTGAGGATTCAGGATTTAGGTTTGAGGACTGAGGATTGAGGATTGAGGATTCAGGATTGAGGATTGAAGATTGAGGATTGGGTATTGAGGATTGAACATTGAGGATTGAGGAATGAGGATTGAGGATTGAGGATTGAAGATTGAGGATTGGGGATTGAGGATTGAGGATTGAAGATTGAGTATTGAGGATTGTAGACTGACGATTGAGGATTGAGGATTGAGGATTGAGGATTGCAGATTGAGTATTGAGGATTGAAGATTGAGGATTCAGGATTGAGGATTGAGGATTGAGGATTGATGATTGAGTATTGAAGATTGAGTATTGAGGATCGAAGATTGAGGATTGAGGATTGAGGATTGAGGATTGAGGATTGCAGATTGAGTATTGATGATTGAAGATTGAGGATTGAGGATTGAGGATTGAAGATTGAGGATTGAGGATTGAGGATGAGGGCTGAGGGTTGAGGATTGAGGTTCTAGGTCTGAGGACTGAGAAATGAGGATTGAGAATTGAGGATTGAGGATTCAGGATTGAAGATTGAGGATTGGGTATTGAGGATTGAAGAATGAGGATTGAGGATTGAGAATGGAGGATTGAGGGTTGAGGATTGAAGACTGGGTATTGAGGATTGAAGATTGAAGATTGGGGACTGAGTGTTGAGGGTTGAGTGATGAGCATTGATGTTTGTGGATAGAGATTTGAAGATTGCAGATTGAGTATTGCGTATTGAAAACTCTGAACAGAGGATATTCTATTGACGATTGAGGATTGACAACTGACTGTTGAGGACTGAGGGCCGAAGATTGAGGTTTCAGGATTGAGGATTCAGGATTGAGGTTTGAGGACTGAGGATTGAGGATTGAGGATTGATTGAGGATCGAGGATTGAAGATTGATTATTGGGTATTCAGGATTGAACATTGAGGATTGAGGGATGAGGACTGAAGATTGAGGATTGAGGATTGAAGATTGAATATTGATGATTCAAGATTGAGGATTGAGGATTGAGGGTTGTGGATTGAGGACAAGGACTGACGGTTGGGTATTTATGTTTGAAGTATGAGTATTGAGGATTCAGGATTGAGAATCGAGGATTGAGGATTGAGGATTGAAGAGTGAGGTTTCGGTATTGAGGATTGAAGAATGAGGATTGAGGATTGAGTGTTGAGCATTGAGGATTGGGGATTGCCGGTTGAGTATTGAGGATTGAAGATTGAGGATTGAGGATTGAGGATTGAGGATTGAGGAAAGAGGATTGAGGATTGAAGATTGAGTATTGAGGATTGAAGGTTGAGGATTGAGGGTTGAGGATTGAGGATTGAGGATTGAGGAATGAGGATTGAGGATTGAGGATTGAGAATTGAGGATTGAGGATTGAGGATTGAAGATTGAGGATTGGGTATCGAGGAATGAAGAATGAGGATTGAGGATTGAGGATTGAGGATTGAGGATTGAAGATTGAGTATTGAGGATTGAAGACTGACGATTGAGGATTGAGGATTGAGGATTGAGTATTGAGGACTGAGGATTGAAGATTCAGTATTGAGGATTGAAGATTGAGGATTGAGGATTGAGGATTGAGGATTGAGGATTGAGGATTGAGGATTGAGGATTGAGGATTGAGGATTGAGGATTGAGGATTGTGGATTGAGGATTGAGGATTGAGGATTGAGGATTGAGGATTGAGGATTGAGGATTGAGAATTGTGTATTGAGGATTCAGAATTGAGGTTTGAGGACTGAGGATTGAGGATTGAAGTTTGAGTATTGAGGATTGAGGATTGAGGATTGAAGATTGAGGATTGAGCATTGAGGATGAGGGCTGAGGGTTGAGGATTGAGGTTCTAGGTCTGAGGACTGAGGAATGAGGATTGAGAATTGAGGATTGAGGATTCAGGATTGAAGACTGAGGATTGGGTATTGAGGATTGAAGAATGAGGATTGAGGATTGAGAATGGAGGATTGAGGATTGAGGATTGAAGATTGGGTATTGAGGATTGAAGATTGAAGATTGGGGACTGAGTGTTGAGGGTTGAGTGATGAGCATTGATGTTTGTGGATAGAGATTTGAAGATTGCAGATTGAGTATTGCGTATTGAAAACTCTGAACAGAGGATATTCTATTGACGATTGAGGATTGACAACTGACTGTTGAGGACTGAGGGCCGAAGATTGAGGTTTCAGGATTGAGGATTCAGGATTGAGGTTTGAGGACTGAGGATTGAGGATTGAGGATTGATTGAGGATCGAGGATTGAAGATTGATTATTGGGTATTCAGGATTCAACATTGAGGATTGAGGGATGAGGATTGAGGATTGAGGATTGAGGATTGAAGATTGAATATTGATGATTGAAGATTGAGGATTGAGGATTGAGGGTTGTGGATTGAGGACAAGGACTGACGGTTGGGTATTTATGTTTGAAGTATGAGAATTGAGGATTCAGGATTGAGAATCGAGGATTGAGGATTGAGGATTGAAGAGTGAGGTTTCGGTATTGAGGATTGAAGAATGAGGATTGAGGATTGAGTGTTGAGGATTGAGGATTGGGGATTGCCGGTTGAGTATTGAGGATTGAAGATTGAGGATTGAGGATTGGGGATTGAGGATTGAGGATAGAGGATTGAGGATTGAAGATTGAGTATTGAGGATTGAAGATTGAGGATTGAGGATTGAGGATGAGGGCTGAGGGTTGAGGATTGAGGTTTGAGGACTGAGGACATAGGATTGAGGATTGGGAATTCAGGATTGAGGATGAGGATTGAAGATTGAGGATTGGGTATAGAGGATTGAAGAATGAGGATTGAGGATTGAGGATTGAGGATTGAGGATTGAAGATTGATTATTCAGGATAGGAGATTGACGATTGAGGATTGAGGATTGAGGGTCGAGAATTGAGGATTGAGGATTGAAGGTTGCGTATTGAGGATTGAAGATTGAGAATTGGGGACTTAGTGTTGAGGATTGAGCTTTGAAGATAGAGGATTGGGGACTGAGTGTTGAGGGTTGAGTGATGAGAATTGATGTTTGTGGATAGAGACTTGAAGAGTGCAGATTGAGTATTGAGTACTGAAAACTGTGAACTGAGGATATTCTATTGAGGATTGAGGATTGACAACTGGTCGCTGAGGACTCTGGCTGAAGGTTGAGGATTCAGGATTGATGATTCAGGATTGAGGTCTGAGGACTGAGGATTGAGGGATGAGGATTGAGGATTGAGGATTGAGGATTGAAGATTGAGGATTGGGTATTGAGGATTGAACATTGAGGATTGAGGGATGAGGATTGAGGATTGAAGATTGAGTATTGAGGATCGAAGATTGGGTATTGAGGATTGAGGATTGAGGATGGAGGATTGACGATTGAAGACTGACGATTGAGCATTGAGGATTGAGGATTGAGTATTGAGGATTGAGGATTGAAGATTGAGTATTGAGGATCGACGATTGGGGATCGAGGATTGAGGATTGAGGATTGAGGATTGAGGATTGAGGATTGAGAATTGTTGATTGAGGATTGAAGATTGAGTATTGAGTCTGGAAGATTGAGGATTGAGGATTGAAGATTGAGTATTGAGGATTGAAGATTGACGATTGAGGATTGAGGATTGAGGATTGAGGATTCAGAATTGAGGATTGAGGATTGAGGATTGAACATTGAGGATTGAGTATTGAGGATTGAGTATTGAGTATTGAACATTGAGGACTGAGTGTTGAGGGTTGAGTGATGAGAATTGATGTTTGTGGATAGAGGTTTGAAAATTGCAGATTGAGTATTGTGTATTGAAAACTGTGAATTGAGGATATTCTATCGAGGATTGAGGATTGACAACTGATCGTTGAGGACTCAGGGCTGAAGGCTGAGGATTCAGGATTGAGGATTCAGGATTGAGGATTGAGGATTGAGTATTGAGGATTGAGGATTGAAGATTGAGTATTGATGATTGGAGATTGAGGAGTGAGGATTGAGGATTGAGGATTGAGGATTGAGGATTGAGGATTGAGGATTGAGGATTGAGGATTGAGGATTGAGGATTGAGAATTGAGGATTGAAGATTGAGGATTGGGGATTGAGGATTGAAGATTGAGGATTCAGGATTGAGGATCCAGAATCGTGGTTTGAGGACTGAGCATTGAGGATTGAAGATTGAGTATTGAGGATTGAGGATCGATGATTGAGGATTGAACATTGAAGCCTGAGTGCTGAGGGTTGAGTGATGAGAATTGATGTTTGTGGGCAGAGGTTTGAAGATTGCAGATTGAGTATTGAGTATTGTAAACTGTGAATTGAGTATATTCTATTGAGGATTGAGGATTGACAACTGGTCGCTGAGGACTCTGGCTGAAGGTTGAGGATTCAGGATTGAGGATTCAGGATTGAGGTCTGAGGACTGAGGATTGAGGGATGAGGATTGAGGATTGAGGATTGAGGATTGAAGATTGAGGATTGGGTATTGAGGATTGAACATTGAGGATTGAGGGATGAGGATTGAGGATTGTGGATTGAGGATTGAAGATTGAATATTTATGATTGAAGATTGAGGATTGAGGATTGAGGGTTGTGGATTGAGGACGAGGACTGAGGGTTGAGTATTGATGCTTGAAGTATGAGGATTGAGGATTCAGGATTGAGAACTGAGGATTGGGGATTGAGGATTGAGGATTGGGGATTGAGGATTGTGTATTGAAGATTGAGTATTGAGGATTGAAGATTGAGGATTGAGGATTGAGGATTGAGGATTGAGGATTGAAGATTGAGGATTGGGGATTGAGGATTGAAGATTGAGGATTCAGGATTGAGGATTCAGAATTGAGGTTTGACGACTGAGGATTGAGGATTGAAGATTGATGATTGAGGATTGAGCATTGAGGATTGAGGATTTAGGATGGAGGATTGAGGATGAGGGCTGAGGGTTGATGATTGAGGTTTGAGGACTGAGGACTGAGGATTGAGGATTGAGAATTGAGGATTGAGGATTGAGGATTGAAGATTGAGGATTGGGTATCGAGGATTGAAGAATGAGGATTGAGGATTGAGGATTGAGGATTGAGGATTGAAGATTGAGCATTGAGGATTGAAGACTGACGATTGAGGATTGAGGATTGAGGATTGAGTATTGAGGATTGAGGATTGAAGATTGAGTATTGAGGATCGAAGATTGGGTATTGAGGATTGAGGATTGAGGATTGAGGATTGAGGAATGAGGATTGAGGAATGAGGATTGAGGATTGAGGATTGAGAATTGTGGATTGAGTATTGAAGATTGAGTATTGAGCATTGAAGATTGAGGATTGAGGATTAAAGATTGAGGATTGACGATGAGGGCTGAGGGTTGAGGGTTGAGGTTTGAGGACTGAGGACTGAGGATTGAGGATTGAGAATTGAGGAATGAGGATTGAGGATTGAGGATTGAAGATTGTGTATTGAGGATTGAAGAATGAGGATAGAGGATTGAGGATTGAAGACTGACGATTGAGGACTGAGGATTGAAGATTGAGGATTGAGGATTGAGGATTGAGGATTGAGGATTGAGAATTGAGGATTGAGGATTGAAGATTGAGTATTGAGCATTGAAGGTTGAGGATTGAGGATTGAAGGTCGAGGATTGGCGATGAGGGCTGTGGGTTGAGGATTGAGGTTTGAGGACTGAGGACTGAGGATTGAGGATTGAGAATTGAGGATTGAGGATTGAGGATTGAGGATTGAAGATTGAGTATTGGGTATTGAGGATTGAAGAATGAGGATTGAAAATTGAGGATTGAGGATTGAGAATTGAGGATTGAGGATTGAGGATTGAAGATTGAGGATAGGGTATTGAGGATTGAAGAATGAGGATTGAGGACTGAGGATTGAGGATTGAAAATTGAATACTGATGATTGAAGTTTGAGGATTGAGTATTGAGGATTTAGGATTGCAGGTTGAGTATTGAGGATTGAAGATTGAGGATTGAGGATTGATGATTGAGGATTGAGGATTGAGGATTGAGGATTGAGGATTCAGGATTGAGGATTGAGGATTGAGGATTGAGGATTGAGAATTGTGTATTGAGGATTCAGAATTGAGGTTTGAGGACTGAGGATTGACGATTGAAGTTTGAGTATTGAGGATTGAGGATTGAGGATTGAAGATTGAGGATTGAGGATTGAGGATGAGGGCTGAGGGTTGAGGATTGAGGTTCTAGGTCTGAGGACTGAGGAATGAGGATTGAGAATTGAGGATTGAGGATTCAGGATTGAAGATTGAGGATTGGGTATTGAGGATTGAAGAATGAGGATTGAGGATTGAGAATGGAGGATTGAGGGTTGAGGATTGAAGACTGGGTATTGAGGATTGAAGATTGAAGATTGGGGACTGAGTGTTGAGGGTTGAGTGATGAGCATTGATGTTTGTGGATAGAGATTTGAAGATTGCAGATTGAGTATTGCGTATTGAAAACTCTGAACAGAGGATATTCTATTGACGATTGAGGATTGACAACTGACTGCTGAGGACTGAGGGCCGAAGATTGAGGTTTCAGGATTGAGGATTCAGGATTGAGGTTTGAGGACTGAGGATTGAGGATTGAGGATTGATTGAGGATCGAGGATTGAAGATTGATTATTGGGTATTCAGGATTGAACATTGAGGATTGAGGGATGAGGACTGAAGATTGAGGATTGAGGATTGAAGATTGAATATTGATGATTGAAGATTGAGGATTGAGGATTGAGGGTTGTGGATTGAGGACAAGGACTGACGGTTGGGTATTTATGTTTGAAGTATGAGTATTGAGGATTCAGGATTGAGAATCGAGGATTGTGGATTGAGGATTGAAGAGTGAGGTTTCGGTATTGAGGATTGAAGAATGAGGATTGAGGACTGAGTGTTGAGGATTGAGGATTGGGGATTGCCGGTTGAGTATTGAGGATTGAAGATTGAGGATTGAGGATTGAGGATTGAGGATTGAGGAAAGAGGATTGAGGATTGAAGATTGAGTATTGAGGATTGAAGGTTGAGGATTGAGGGTTGAGGATTGAGGATTGAGGATTGAGGAATGAGGATTGAGGATTGAGGATTCAAGATTGAGGTTTGAGGACTGAGGATTGAGGATTGAGAATTGAGGATTGAGGATTGAGGATTGAAGATTGAGGATTGGGTATTGAGGATTGAACATTGAGGATTGAGGAATGAGGATTGAGGATTGAGGATTGAATATTGAGGATTGGGGATTGAGGATTGAGGATTGAAGATTGAGTATTGAGGATTGTAGACTGACGATTGAGGATTGAGGATTGAGGATTGGGGATTGCAGATTGAGTATTGAGGATTGAAGATTGAGGATTGGGGATTGAGGATTGAGGATTGAGGATTGAGGATTGAGTATTGAAGGTTGAGTATTGAGGATCGAAGATTGAGGATTGAGGATTGAGGATTGAGGATTGAGGATTGCAGATTGAGTATTGATGATTGAAGATTGAGGATTGAGGATTGAGGACTGAGGACTGAGGATTGAGGATCGAGGATTGAGGATTGAGGATTGAAGATTGAGAATTGTGGATTGAGGACTGAAGATTGAGTATTGAGCATTGAAGATTGAGGATTGAGGATTGAAGATTGAGGATTGACGATGAGGGCTGAGGGTTGAGGGTTGACGTTTGAGGACTGAGGTATGAGGATTGAGGATTGAGGATTGAGGATTGAAGATTGTGTATTGAGGATTGAAGAATCAGGATTGAGGATTGAGGATTGAGGACTGAGGATTGAAGATTGAGTATTGAGGATTGAAGATTGACGATTGAGGATTGAGGATTGAGGATTGAGGATTGAGAATTGAGGATTGAGGATTGAGGATTGAACATTGAGGATTGAGTATTGAGAATTGAGGATAGAGGGTTGAAGATTGAGTATTGAGGATTGAAGATTGATGATTGAGGATTGAGGATTGAGGATTGAAGAATGAGGATTGAGGATTGAGGATTGAGGATTGAGGATTGAAGATTGAGGATTGAGAATTGAGGATTGAGGATTGAGGATTGAACATTGAGGATTGAGTATTGAGGATTGAAGAATGAGGATTGAGCATTGAGGATTGAGGATTGAGGATTGAGGATTGAGGATTGAAGATTGAGTATTGAGGATTGAAGATTGACGATTGAGGACTGAGGATTGAGGATTGAGTATTGAACATTGAGGACTGAGTGTTGAGGGTTGAGTGATGAGAATTAATGTTTGTGGATAGAGGTTTGAAGATTGCAGATTGAGTATTGAGTATTGAAAACTGTGAATTGAGGATATTCTATTGAGGATTGAGGATTGACAACTGATCATTGAGGATTCAGGATTGAGTTTTGAGGACTGAGGATTGAGGATTGAGGATTGAGGATTGAGGATTGAGGATTGAAGATTGAGGATTGGGTATTGAGGATTGAACATTGAGGATTGAGGGATGAGGATTGAAGATTGAGGATTGAGGATTGAAGATTGAGGATTCGGTATTGAGGATTGAAGGATGAGGATTGAGGATTGAGGATTGAGGATTGAGGATTGAGGATTGCAGATTGAGTATTGTGGATTGAAGATCGAGGATTGAGGATTGAGGATTGAGGATTGAGGATCGAAGATTGAGTATTGAGGATTGGAGATTGAGGATTGAGGATTGAGTATTGATGATTGAGGATTGAGGATTGAGGATTGAAGATTGATGATTGAGGATTGAGGATTGAGGATTGAGGATTGAGGTTTGTAGACTGACGATTGAGGATTGAGGATTGAGGATTGAGGATTGAGGATTGAGGTTTGAGGATTGAGAATTGAGGATTGAGGGTTGAAGATTGAGTATTGAGGATTGAAGATTGATGATTGAGGATTGAGGATTGAGGATTGAGGATTGAGGATTGAGGATGAGGTCTGAGGGTTGATGATTGAGGTTTGAGGACTGAGGAGTCAAGATTGAGGATTGAGAATTGAGGATTGAGGATTGAGGATTGAAGATTGAGGATTGGGTATCGAGAAATAAAGCATGAGGTCTGAGGATTGAGGATTGAGGATTGAGGATTGAAGATTGAGTATTGAGGACTGAGGATTGAAGATTGAGTATTGAGGATTGAAGATTGAGGATTGAGGATTGAGGATTGAGGATTGAGGATTGAGGATTGGGGATTGAGGATTGAGGACTGAAGATTGAGTATTGAGGATTGTAGACTGACGATTGAGGATTGAGGATTGAGGATTCAGGATTGAGGATTGAGGATTGAGGATTGAAGAATGAGGATTGAGGATTGAGGATTGAGGATTGAGGATTGAAGATTGAGGATTGAGAATTGAGGATTGAGGATTGAGGATTGAACATTGAGGATTGAGTATTGAGGATTGAAGAATGAGGATTGAGGATTGAGGATTGAGGATTGAGGATTGAAGATTGAGTATTGAGGATTGAAGATTGACGATTGAGGACTGAGGATTGAGGATTGAGTATTGAACATTGAGGACTGAGTGTTGAGGGTTGAGTGATGAGAATTAATGTTTGTGGATAGAGGTTTGAAGATTGCAGATTGAGTATTGAGTATTGAAAACTGTGAATTGAGGATATTCTATTGAGGATTGAGGATTGACAACTGATCGTTGAGGACTCAGGGCTGAAGGTTGAGGATTCAGGATTGAGGATTCAGGATTGAGTTTTGAGGACTGAGGATTGAGGATTGAGGATTGAGGATTGAGGATTGAGGATTGAAGATTGAGGATTGGGTATTGAGGATTGAACATTGAGGATTGAGGGATGAGGATTGAGGATTGAGGATTGAGGATTGAAGATTGAGGATTCGGTATTGAGGATTGAAGGATGAGGATTGAGGATTGAGGATTGAGGATTGAGGATTGAGGATTGCAGATTGAGTATTGTGGATTGAAGATTGAGGATTGAGGATTGAGGATTGAGGATTGAGGATTGAGGATTGAGGATCGAAGATTGAGTATTGAGGATTGAAGATTGAGGATTGAGGATTGAGTATTGATGATTGAGGATTGAGGATTGAGGATTGAAGATTGATGATTGAGGATTGAGGATTGAGGATTGAGGATTGAGGTTTGTAGACTGACGATTGAGGATTGAGGATTGAGGATTGAGGATTGAGGATTGAGGTTTGAGGATTGAGAATTGAGGATTGAGGGTTGAAGATTGAGTATTGAGGATTGAAGATTGATGATTGAGGATTGAGGATTGAGGATTGAGGATTGAGGATTGAGGATGAGGTCTGAGGGTTGATGATTGAGGTTTGAGGACTGAGGACTCAAGATTGAGGATTGAGAATTGAGGATTGAGGATTGAAGATTGAGGATTCGGTATTGAGGATTGAAGGATGAGGATTGAGGATTGAGGATTGAGGATTGAGGATTGAGGATTGCAGATTGAGTATTGTGGATTGAAGATTGAGGATTGAGGATTGAGGATTGAGGATTGAGGATTGAGGATTGAGGATCGAAGATTGAGTATTGAGGATTGAAGATTGAGGATTGAGGATTGAGTATTGATGATTGAGGATTGAGGATTGAGGATTGAAGATTGATGATTGAGGATTGAGGATTGAGGATTGAGGATTGAGGTTTGTAGACTGACGATTGAGGATTGAGGATTGAGGATTGAGGATTGAGGATTGAGGTTTGAGGATTGAGAATTGAGGATTGAGGGTTGAAGATTGAGTATTGAGGATTGAAGATTGATGATTGAGGATTGAGGATTGAGGATTGAGGATTGAGGATTGAGGATGAGGTCTGAGGGTTGATGATTGAGGTTTGAGGACTGAGGACTCAAGATTGAGGATTGAGAATTGAGGATTGAGGATTGAGGATTGAAGATTGAGGATTGGGTATCGAGAAATAAAGCATGAGGTCTGAGGATTGAGGATTGAGGATTGAGGATTGAAGATTGAGTATTGAGGACTGAGGATTGAAGATTGAGTATTGAGGATTGAAGATTGAGGATTGAGGATTGAGGATTGAGGATTGAGGATTGAGGATTGGGGATTGAGGATTGAGGACTGAAGATTGAGTATTGAGGATTGTAGACTGACGATTGAGGATCGAGGATTGAGGATTCAGGATTGAGGATTGAGGATTGAGGATCGAGGATTGAGAATTGAGGATTGAGGATTGAAGATTGAGTATTGGGGATTGAAGATTGACGATTGAGGATTGAGGATTGAGGATTGAGGATTGAGGATTGAAGATGAGGGCTGAGGGTTGATGATTGAGGTTTGATGACTGAGGACTGAAGATAGAGGATTGAGAATTGAGGATTGAGGATTGAGGTTTGAAGATTGAGGATTGGGTATCGAGGAATGAAGAATGAGGATTGAGGATTGAGGATTGAGGATTGAGGATTGAAGATTGAGTATTGAGGATTGAAGACTGACGATTGAGGATTGAGGATTGAGGATTGAGTATTGAGGACTGAGGATTGAAGATTGAGTATTGAGGATTGAAGATTGAGGATTGAGGATTGAGGATTGAGGATTGAGGATTGAGGATTGAGGATTGAGGATTGAGGATTGAGGATTGAGGATTGAGGATTGAGAATTGTGGATTGAGGATTCAGAATTGAGGTTTGAGGACTGAGGATTGAGGATTGAAGTTTGAGTATTGAGGATTGAGGATTGAGGATTGAAGATTGAGGATTGAGGATTGAGGATGAGGGCTGAGGGTTGAGGATTGAGGTTCTAGGTCTGAGGACTGAGGAATGAGGATTGAGAATTGAGGATTGAGGATTCAGGATTGAAGATTGAGGATTGGGTATTGAGGATTGAAGAATGAGGATTGAGGATTGAGAATGGAGGATTGAGGATTGAGGATTGAAGATTGGGTATTGAGGATTGAAGATTGAAGATTGGGGACTGAGTGTTGAGGGTTGAGTGATGAGCATTGATGTTTGTGGATAGAGATTTGAAGATTGCAGATTGAGTATTGCGTATTGAAAACTCTGAACAGAGGATATTCTATTGACGATTGAGGATTGACAACTGACTGTTGAGGACTGAGGTCCGAAGATTGAGGTTTCAGGATTGAGGATTCAGGATTGAGGTTTGAGGACTGAGGATTGAGGATTGAGGATTGATTGAGGATCGAGGATTGAAGATTGATTATTGGGTATTCAGGATTGAACATTGAGGATTGAGGGATGAGAATTGAGGATTGAGGATTGAGGATTGAAGATTGAATATTGATGATTGAAGATTGAGGATTGAGGATTGAGGGTTGTGTATTGAGGACAAGGACTGACGGTTGGGTATTTATGTTTGAAGTATGAGAATTGAGGATTCAGGATTGAGAATCGAGGATTGAGGATTGAGGATTGAAGAGTGAGGTTTCGGTATTGAGGATTGAAGAATGAGGATTGAGGATTGAGTGTTGAGGATTGAGGATTGGGGATTGCCGGTTGAGTATTGAGGATTGAAGATTGAGGATTGAGGATTGAGGATTGAGGATTGAGGATAGAGGATTGAGGATTGAAGATTGAGTATTGAGGATTGAAGATTGAGGATTGAGGGTTGAGGATTGAGGATTGAGGATTGAGGAATGAGGATTGAGGATTGAGGATTCAGGATTGAGGTTTGAGGACTGAGGATTGAGGATTGAGGATTGAGGATTGGGGATTGAGGATTGAAGATTGAGGATTGGGTATTGAGGATTGAACATTGAGGATTGAGGAATGAGGATTGAGGATTGAGGATTGAATATTGAGGATTGGGGATTGAGGATTGAGGATTGAAGATTGAGTATTGAGGATTGTAGACTGACGATTGAGGATTGAGGATTGAGGATTGAGGATTGCAGATTGAGTATTGAGGGTTGAAGATTGAGGATTGGGGATTGAGGATTGAGGATTGAGGATTGAGGATTGAGTATTGAAGATTGAGTATTGAGGATCGAAGATTGAGGATTGAGGATTGAGGATTGAGGATTGAGGATTGCAGATTGAGTATTGAGGATTGAAGATTGAGGATTGAGGGTTGAGGATTGAGGATTGAGGATTGAGGAATGAGGATTGAGGATTGAGGATTCAGGATTGAGGTTTGAGGACTGAGGATTGAGGATTGAGGATTGAGGATTGGGGATTGAGTATTGAGGATTGAAGACTGACTATTGAGGATTGAGGATTGAGGATTGAGTATTGAGGATTGAGGATTGAAGATTGAGTATTGAGGATTGAAGATTGAGGACTGAGGATTGAGGATTGAGGATTGAGGATTGAGGATTGAGCATTGAGGATTGAGAATTGAGGATTGAGAATTGTGGATTGAGGATTGAAGACTGAGTATTGAGCATTGAAGGTTGAGGATTGAGGATTGAAGATTGAGGATTGACGATGAGGTTTGAGGGTTGAGGGTTGAGGATTGAGGACTGAGGACTGAGGATTGAGGATTGAGATTTGAGGGTTGAGGATTGAAGAATGAGGATTGAGGATTGAGGATTGAGGATTGATGATTGAAGATTGAGTATTGAGGATTGAAGACTGACGATTGAGGATTGAGGATTGAAGATTGAGGATTGAGGATTGAGGATTGACGATTGAGAATTGAGGATTGAGTATTGAAGATTGAGTATTGAGCATTGAAGATTGAGGATTGAGGATTGAAGATCGAGGATTGACGATGAGGGCTGAGCGTTGAGGATTGAGGTTTGAGGACTGAGGACTGAGGATTGAGGATTGAGAATTGAGGATTGAGGATTGAGGATTGAGGATTGAAGATTGAGTATTGAGGATTGAAGACTGACGATTGAGGATTGAGGATTGAGGATTGAGTATTGAGGATTGAGGATTGAAGATTGAATGTTGAGGATTGAAGATTGAGGATTGAGGATTGAGGATTGAGGATTGAGGATTGAGGATTGAGGATTGAGGATTGAGGATTGAGGATTGAGGATTGAGGATTGAGGATTGAGGATTGAGAATTGTTGATTGAGGATTGAAGATTGAGTATTGAGTATTGAAGATTGAGGATTGAGGATTGAAGATTGAGGATTGACGATGAGGTCTGAGGGTTGAGGGTTGAGGTTTGAGGTCTGAGGACTGAGTATTAAGGATTGAGAATTGAGGATTGAGGATTGAGGATTGAGGATTGAAGATTGTGTATTGAAGATTGAAGAATGAGGATTGAGGATTGAGGATTGAGGATTGAGGATTGAAGATTGAGTATTGAGTATTGAAGATTGACGATTGAGGATTGAGGATTGAGGATTGAGGATTGAGAATTGAGGATTGAGGATTGAGGATTGAACATTGAGGATTGAGTATTGAGGATTGAGGATTGAGCATTGAACATTGAGGACTGAGTGTTGAGGGTTGAGTGATGAGAATTGATGTTTGTGGATAGAGGTTTGAAGCTTGCAGATTGAGTATTGAGTATTGAAAACTGTGAATTGAGGATATTCTATTGAGGATTGAGGATTGACAACTGATCGTTGAGGACTCAGGGCTGAAGGTTGAGGATTCAGGATTGAGGATTGAGGATTGAGTATTGAGGATTGAGGATTGAGGATTGAGGATTGAGGATTGAGGATTGAGGACTGAGGATTGAGCATTGAGGATTGAGGATTGAGAATTGTGGATTGAGGATTGAAGATTGAGTATTGAGTATTGAAGATTGAGGATTGAGGATTGAAAATTGAGGATTGACGATGAGGTCTGAGGGTTGAGGGCTGAGGTTTGAGGACTGAGGACTGAGGATTGAGGATTTAGAATTGAGGATTGAGGATTGAAGAATGAGGATTGAGGATTGAGGATTGAGGATTGAGTATTGAGGATCGAAAATTGAGGATTGAGGATTGAGGATTGAGGATTGAGGATTGAGGATTGAGGATTGAGGATTGAGGATTGAGGATTGAGAATTGTGGATTGAGGATTGAAGATTGAGTATTGAGCATTGAAGATTGAGGATTGAGGATTAAAGATTGAGGATTGACGATGAGGGCTGAGGGTTGAGGGTTGAGGTTTGAGGACTGAGGACTGAGGATTGAGGATTGAGGATTGAGGATTGAGGATTGAGGATTGAGGATTGAGGATTGAGGATTGAGGATTGAGAATTGTGGATTGAGGATTGAAGATTGAGTATTGAGCATTGAAGATTGAGGATTGAGGATTGAAGAATGAGGATTGAGGATCGAGGATTGAGGACTGAGGATTGCAGATTGAGTATTGATGATTGAAGATTGAGGATTGAGGATTGAGGACAGAGGACTGAGGATTGAGGATCGAGGGTGAGGATTGAGGATTGAAGATTGAGTATTGAGGATTGAAGATTGATGTTTGAGGATTGAGGATTGAGGATTGAGGATTGAGGATTGAGGATTGAGGATGAGGGCAGAGGGTTGATGATTGAGGTTTGAGGACTGAGGACTGAGGATTGAGGATTGAGAATTGAGGATTGAGGATTGAGGATTGAAGATTGAGGATTGGGTATCGAGGAGTGAAGAATGAGGATTGAGGATTGAGGATTGAGGATTGAGGATTGAAGATTGAGTATTGAGGATTGAAGACTGACGATTGAGGATTGAGGATTGAGGATTGAGTATTGAGGATTGAGGATTGAAGATTGAGTATTGAGGATCGAAGATTGAGGATTGAGGATTGAGGATTGAGGATTGAGGATTGAGCATTGAGGATTGAGGATTGAGGATTGAGGATTGAGAATTCTGGATTGAGGATTGAAGATTGAGTATTGAGCATTGAAGATTGAGGATTGAGGATTAAAGATTGAAGATTGACGATGAGGGCTGAGGGTTGAGGGTTGAGGGTTGAGGTTTGAGGACTGAGGACTGAGGATTGAGGATTGAGGGTTGAGGATTGAGGATTGAGGATTGAGGATTGAAGATTGTGTATTGAGGATTGAAGAATGAGGATTGAGGATTGAGGATTGAGTATTGAGGATTGAGGATTGAGGATTGAGGATTGAGGATTGAAGATTGAGGATTGGGTATTGAGGATTGAACATTGAGGATTGAGGGATGAGGATTGAGGATTGACGATTCAGGATAGAAGATTGAGGATTCGGTATTGAGGATTGAAGAATGAGGATTAAGGATTGAGGATTGAGGATTGAGGATTGCAGATTGAGTATTGTGGATTGAAGATTGAGGATTGAGGATTGAGGATTGAGGATTGCGGATTGAGGATCGAAGACTGAGTATTGAGGATTGAAGATTGAGGATTGAGGATTGAGGATTGAGGATTGAGGATTGAGGATTGAGGATTGAGGATTGAGGATTGAGGATTGAGAATTGTGGATTGAGGATTGAAGATTGAGTATTGAGCATTGAAGATTGAGGATTGAGGATTAAAGATTGAGGATTGACGATGAGGGCTGAGGGTTGAGGGTTGAGGTTTGAGGACTGAGGACTGAGGATTGAGGATTGAGGATTGAGGATTGAGGATTGAGGATTGAGGATTGAAGATTGTGTATTGAGGATAGAAGAATGAGGATTGAGGATTGAGGATTGAGTATTGAGGATTGCAGATTGAGTATTGAGGATTGAAGATTGACGATTGAGGATTGAGGATTGAGGATTGAGGATTGAGAACTGAGGATTGAGTATTGAGGATTGAACATTGAGGATTGAGTATTGAGGATTGAAGAATGAGGATTGAGGATCGAGGATTGAGGACTGAGGGTTGAAGATCGAGTATTGAGGATTGAAGATTGACGATTGAGGATTGAGGATTGAGGATTGAGGATTGAGAATTGAGGATTGAGGATTGAGGATTGAACATGGAGGATTGAGTATTGAGGATTGAAGAATGAGGATTGAGGATTGAGGATTGAGGATTGAGGATTGAGGATTGAAGATTGAGTATTGAGGATTGAAGATTGACGATTGAGGATTGAGGATTGAGGATTGAGTATTGAACATTGAGGACTGAGTGTTGAGGGTTGAGTGATGAGAATTGATGTTTGTGGATAGAGCTTTGAAGATTGCAGATTGAGTATTGAGTATTGAAAACTGTGAATTGAGGATATTCTATTGAGGATTGAGGATTGACAACTAATCGTTGAGGACTCAGTGCTGAAGGTTGAGGATTCAGGATTGAGGATTCAGGATTGATGTTTGAGGACTGAGGATTGAGGATTGAGGATTGATTATTGAGGATTGAGGATTGAAGATTGAGGATTGGGTATTGAGGATTGAACATTGAGGATTGAGGAATGAGGATTGAGGATTGTGGATTCAGGATTTAGGTTTGAGGACTGAGGATTGAGGATTGAGGATTCAGGATTGAGGATTGAAGATTGAGGATTGGGTATTGAGGATTGAACATTGAGGATTGAGGAATGAGGATTGAGAATTGAGGATTGAAGATTGAGGATTGGGGATTGAGGATTGAGGATTGAAGATTGAGTATTGAGTATTGTAGACTGACGATCGAGGATTGAGGATTGAGGATTGAGGATTGCAGATTGAGTATTGAGGATTGAAGATTGAGGATTCAGGATTGAGGATTGAGGATTGAGGATTGAGGATTGAGTATTGTAGATTGAGTATTGAGGATCGAAGATTGAGGATTGAGGATTGAGGATTGAGGATTGAGGATTGCAGATTGAGTATTGATGACTGAAGATTGAGGATTGAGGATTGAGGACTGAGGACTGAGGATTGAGGATCGAGGGTGAGGATTCAGGATTGAAGATTGAGTATTGAGGATTGAAGATTGATGTTTGAGGATTGAGGATTGAGGATTGAGGATTGAGGATTGAGGATTGAGGATGAGGGCAGAGGGTTGATGATTGAGGTTTGAGGACTGAGGACTGAGGATTGAGGATTGAGAATTGAGGATTGAGGATTGAGGATTGAAGATTGAGGATTGGGTATCGAGGAGTGAAGAATGAGGATTGAGGATTGAGGATTGAGGATTGAGGATTGAAGATTGAGTATTGAGGATTGAAGACTGACGATTGAGGATTGAGGATTGAGGATTGAGTATTGAGGATTGAGGATTGAAGATTGAGTATTGAGGATCGAAGATTGAGGATTGAGGATTGAGGATTGAGGATTGAGGATTGAGGATTGAGGATTGAGGATTGAGGATTGAGGATTGAGGATTGAGGACTGAGGATTGAGCATTGAGGATTGAGGATTGAGAATTGTGGATTGAGGATTGAAGATTGAGTATTGAGTATTGAAGATTGAGGATTGAGGATTGAAAATTGAGGATTGACGATGAGGTCTGAGGGTTGAGGGCTGAGGTTTGAGGACTGAGGACTGAGGATTGAGGATTTAGAATTGAGGATTGAGGATTGAAGAATGAGGATTGAGGATTGAGGATTGAGGATTGAGTATTGAGGATCGAAAATTGAGGATTGAGGATTGAGGATTGAGGATTGAGGATTGAGGATTGAGGATTGAGGATTGAGGATTGAGGATTGAGAATTGTGGATTGAGGATTGAAGATTGAGTATTGAGCATTGAAGATTGAGGATTGAGGATTAAAGATTGAGGATTGACGATGAGGGCTGAGGGTTGAGGGTTGAGGTTTGAGGACTGAGGACTGAGGATTGAGGATTGAGGATTGAGGATTGAGGATTGAGGATTGAGGATTGAAGATTGTGTATTGAGGATAGAAGAATGAGGATTGAGGATTGAGGATTGAGTATTGAGGATTGCAGATTGAGTATTGAGGATTGAAGATTGACGATTGAGGATTGAGGATTGAGGATTGAGGATTGAGAATTGAGGACTGAGGATTGAGGATTGAACATGGAGGATTGAGTATTGAGGATTGAAGAATGAGGATTGAGGATTGAGGATTGAGGATTGAGGATTGAGGATTGAAGATTGAGTATTGAGGATTGAAGATTGACGATTGAGGATTGAGGATTGAGGATTGAGTATTGAACATTGAGGACTGAGTGTTGAGGGTTGAGTGATGAGAATTGATGTTTGTGGATAGAGGTTTGAAGATTGCAGATTGAGTATTGAGTATTGAAAACTGTGAATTGAGGATATTCTATTGAGGATTGAGGATTGACAACTGATCGTTGAGGACTCAGTGCTGAAGGTTGAGGATTCAGGATTGAGGATTCAGGATTGATGTTTGAGGACTGAGGATTGAGGATTGAGGATTGATTATTGAGGATTGAGGATTGAAGATTGAGGATTGGGTATTGAGGATTGAACATTGAGGATTGAGGAATGAGGATTGAGGATTGAGGATTCAGGATTTAGGTTTGAGGACTGAGGATTGAGGATTGAGGATTCAGGATTGAGGATTGAAGATTGAGGATTGGGTATTGAGGATTGAACATTGAGGATTGAGGAATGAGGATTGAGGATTGAGGATTGAAGATTGAGGATTGGGGATTGAGGATTGAGGATTGAAGATTGAGTATTGAGGATTGTAGACTGACGATTGAGGATTGAGGATTGAGGATTGAGGATTGCAGATTGAGTATTGAGGATTGAAGATTGAGGATTCAGGATTGAGGATTGTGGATTGAGGATTGAGGATTGAGTATTGAAGATTGAGTATTGAGGATCGAAGATTGAGGATTGAGGATTGAGGATTGAGGATTGAGGATTGCAGATTGAGTATTGATGATTGAAGATTGAGGATTGAGGATTGAGGACAGAGGACTGAGGATTGAGGATCGAGGGTGAGGATTGAGGATTGAAGATTGAGTATTGAGGATTGAAGATTGATGTTTGAGGATTGAGGATTGAGGATTGAGGATTGAGGATTGAGGATTGAGGATGAGGGCAGAGGGTTGATGATTGAGGTTTGAGGACTGAGGACTGAGGATTGAGGATTGAGAATTGAGGATTGAGGATTGAGGATTGAAGATTGAGGATTGGGTATCGAGGAGTGAAGAATGAGGATTGAGGATTGAGGATTGAGGATTGAGGATTGAAGATTGAGTATTGAGGATTGAAGACTGACGATTGAGGATTGAGGATTGAGGATTGAGTATTGAGGATTGAGGATTGAAGATTGAGTATTGAGGATCGAAGATTGAGGATTGAGGATTGAGGATTGAGGATTGAGGATTGAGCATTGAGGATTGAGGATTGAGGATTGAGTATTGAGAATTCTGGATTGAGGATTGAAGATTGAGTATTGAGCATTGAAGATTGAGGATTGAGGATTAAAGATTGAAGATTGACGATGAGGGCTGAGGGTTGAGGGTTGAGGGTTGAGGTTTGAGGACTGAGGACTGAGGATTGAGGATTGAGGGTTGAGGATTGAGGATTGAGGATTGAGGATTGAAGATTGTGTATTGAGGATTGAAGAATGAGGATTGAGGATTGAGGATTGAGTATTGAGGATTGAGGATTGAGGATTGAGGATTGAGGATTGAAGATTGAGGATTGGGTATTGAGGATTGAACATTGAGGATTGAGGGATGAGGATTGAGGATTGAGGATTCAGGATAGAAGATTGAGGATTCGGTATTGAGGATTGAAGAATGAGGATTAAGGATTGAGGATTGAGGATTGAGGATTGCAGATTGAGTATTGTGGATTGAAGATTGAGGATTGAGGATTGAGGATTGAGGATTGCGGATTGAGGATCGAAGACTGAGTATTGAGGATTGAAGATTGAGGATTGAGGATTGAGGATTGAGGATTGAGGATTGAGGATTGAGGATTGAGGATTGAGGATTGAGGATTGAGAATTGTGGATTGAGGATTGAAGATTGAGTATTGAGCATTGAAGATTGAGGATTGAGGATTAAAGATTGAGGATTGACGATGAGGGCTGAGGGTTGAGGGTTGAGGTTTGAGGACTGAGGACTGAGGATTGAGGATTGAGGATTGAGGATTGAGGATTGAGGATTGAGGATTGAAGATTGTGTATTGAGGATAGAAGAATGAGGATTGAGGATTGAGGATTGAGTATTGAGGATTGCAGATTGAGTATTGAGGATTGAAGATTGACGATTGAGGATTGAGGATTGAGGATTGAGGATTGAGAACTGAGGATTGAGTATTGAGGATTGAACATTGAGGATTGAGTATTGAGGATTGAAGAATGAGGATTGAGGATCGAGGATTGAGGACTGAGGGTTGAAGATCGAGTATTGAGGATTGAAGATTGACGATTGAGGATTGAGGATTGAGGATTGAGGATTGAGAATTGAGGATTGAGGATTGAGGATTGAACATGGAGGATTGAGTATTGAGGATTGAAGAATGAGGATTGAGGATTGAGGATTGAGGATTGAGGATTGAGGATTGAAGATTGAGTATTGAGGATTGAAGATTGACGATTGAGGATTGAGGATTGAGGATTGAGTATTGAACATTGAGGACTGAGTGTTGAGGGTTGAGTGATGAGAATTGATGTTTGTGGATAGAGGTTTGAAGATTCCAGATTGAGTATTGAGTATTGAAAACTGTGAATTGAGGATATTCTATTGAGGATTGAGGATTGACAACTAATCGTTGAGGACTCAGTGCTGAAGGTTGAGGATTCAGGATTGAGGATTCAGGATTGATGTTTGAGGACTGAGGATTGAGGATTGAGGATTGATTATTGAGGATTGAGGATTGAAGATTGAGGATTGGGTATTGAGGATTGAACATTGAGGATTGAGGAATGAGGATTGAGGATTGAGGATTCAGGATTTAGGTTTGAGGACTGAGGATTGAGGATTGAGGATTCAGGATTGAGGATTGAAGATTGAGGATTGGGTATTGAGGATTGAACATTGAGGATTGAGGAATGAGGATTGAGAATTGAGGATTGAAGATTGAGGATTGGGGATTGAGGATTGAGGATTGAAGATTGAGTATTGAGGATTGTAGACTGACGATCGAGGATTGAGGATTGAGGATTGAGGATTGCAGATTGAGTATTGAGGATTGAAGATTGAGGATTCAGGATTGAGGATTGAGGATTGAGGATTGAGGATTGAGTATTGAAGATTGAGTATTGAGGATCGAAGATTGAGGATTGAGGATTGAGGATTGAGGATTGAGGATTGCAGATTGAGTATTGATGACTGAAGATTGAGGATTGAGGATTGAGGACTGAGGACTGAGGATTGAGGATCGAGGGTGAGGATTCAGGATTGAAGATTGAGTATTGAGGATTGAAGATTGATGTTTGAGGATTGAGGATTGAGGATTGAGGATTGAGGATTGAGGATTGAGGATGAGGGCAGAGGGTTGATGATTGAGGTTTGAGGACTGAGGACTGAGGATTGAGGATTGAGAATTGAGGATTGAGGATTGAGGATTGAAGATTGAGGATTGGGTATCGAGGAGTGAAGAATGAGGATTGAGGATTGAGGATTGAGGATTGAGGATTGAAGATTGAGTATTGAGGATTGAAGACTGACGATTGAGGATTGAGGATTGAGGATTGAGTATTGAGGATTGAGGATTGAAGATTGAGTATTGAGGATCGAAGATTGAGGATTGAGGATTGAGGATTGAGGATTGAGGATTGAGGATTGAGGATTGAGGATTGAGGATTGAGGATTGAGGATTGAGGATTGAGAATTCTGGATTGAGGATTGAAGATTGAGTATTGAGCATTGAAGATTGAGGATTGAGGATTAAAGATTGAAGATTGACGATGAGGGCTGAGGGTTGAGGGTTGAGGGTTGAGGATTGAGGACTGAGGACTGAGGATTGAGGATTGAGGGTTGAGGATTGAGGATTGAGGATTGAGGATTGAAGATTGTGTATTGAGGATTGAAGAATGAGGATTGAGGATTGAGGACTGACTATTGAGGATTGAGGATTGAGGATTGAGGATTGAGGATTGAAGATTGAGGATTGGGTATTGAGGATTGAACATTGAGGATTGAGGGATGAGGATTGAGGATTGAGTATTGAACATTGAGGACTGAGTGTTGAGGGTTGAGTGATGAGAATTGATGTTTGTGGATAGAGGTTTGAAGATTGCAGATTGAGTATTGAGTATTGAAAACTGTGAATTGAGGATATTCTATTGAGGATTGAGGATTGACAACTGATCGTTGAGGACTCAGTGCTGAAGGTTGAGGATTCAGGATTGAGGATTCAGGATTGATGTTTGAGGACTGAGGATTGAGGATTGAGGATTGATTATTGAGGATCGAGGATTGAAGATTGAGGATTGGGTATTGAGGATTGAACATTGAGGATTGAGGAATGAGGATTGAGGATTGAGGATTCAGGATTTAGGTTTGAGGACTGAGGATTGAGGATTGAGGATTGAGGACTGAGGATTGAGAATTGTTGATTGAGGATTGAAGATTGAGTATCGAGTATTGAAGATTGAGGATTGAGGATTGAAGATTGAGGATTGACGATGAGGTCTGAGGGTTGAGGGTTGAGGTTTGAGGTCTGAGGACTGAGTATTAAGGATTGAGAATTGAGGATTGAGGATTGAGGATTGAGGATTGAAGATTGTGTATTGAAGATTGAAGAATGAGGATTGAGGATTGAGGATTGAGGATTGAGGATTGAAGATTGAGTATTGAACATTGAGGACTGAGTGCTGAGGGTTGAGTGATGAGAATTGATGTTTGTGGATAGAGGTTTGAAGATTGCAGATTGAGTATTGAGTATTGAAAACTGTGAATTGAGGATATTCTATTGAGGATTGAGGATTGACAACTGATCGTTGAGGACTCAGGGCTGAAGGTTGAGGATTCAGGATTGAGGATTCAGGATTGAGGATTGAGGATTGAGTATTGAGAATTGAGGACTGAGGATTGAAGATTGAGTATTGAGGATTGAAGATTGATGACTGAGGATTGAGGATTGAGGATTGAGGATTGAGGATTGAGGACGAGGTCTGAGGGTTGATGATTGACGTTTGAGGACTGAGGACTGAAGCTTGAGGATTGAGAATTGAGGATTGAGGATTGAGGATTGAAGATTGAGGATTGGGTATCGAGGAATGAAGAATGAGGATTGAGGATTGAGGATTGAGGATTGAGGATTGAAGATTGAGTATTGAGGATTGAAGACTGACGATTGAGGATTGAGGATTGAGGATTGAGTATTGAGGATTGAAGATTGAAGATTGGGTATTGAGGATTGAAGATTGAGGATTGAGGATTGAGGATTGAGGATTGAGGATTGAGGATTGAGGATTGAGGATTGAGGATTGAGGATTGAGGATTGAGGATTGAGAATTGTTGATTGAGGATTGAAGATTGAGTATTGAGTATTGAAGATTGAGGACTGAGGATTGAGGATTGAGGATTGAGGATTGAGGATTGAGGATTGAGGATTGAAGATTGTGTATTGAGGATAGAAGAATGAGGATTGAGGATTGAGGATTGAGTATTGAGGATTGCAGATTGAGTATTGAGGATTGAAGATTGACGATTGCGGATTGAGGATTGAGGATTGAGGATTGAGAACTGAGGATTGAGTATTGAGGATTGAACATTGAGGATTGAGTATTGAGGATTGAAGAATGAGGATTGAGGATCGAGGATTGAGGACTGAGGATTGAAGATCGAGTATTGAGGATTGAAGATTGAAGATTGACGATTGAGGATTGAGGATTGAGGATTGAGGATTGAGAATTGAGGATTGAGGATTGAGGATTGAACATGGAGGATTGAGTATTGAGGATTGAAGAATGAGGATTGAGGATTGAGGATTGAGGATTGAGGATTGAGGATTGAAGATTGAGTATTGAGGATTGAAGATTGACGACTGAGGATTGAGGATTGAGGATTGAGTATTGAACATTGAGGACTGAGTGTTGAGGGTTGAGTGATGAGAATTGATGTTTGTGGATAGAGGTTTGAAGATTGCAGATTGAGTATTGAGTATTGAAAACTGTGAATTGAGGATATTCTATTGAGGATTGAGGATTGACAACTGATCGTTGAGGACTCAGTGCTGAAGGTTGAGGATTCAGGATTGAGGATTCAGGATTGATGTTTGAGGACTGAGGATTGAGGATTGAGGATTGATTATTGAGGATTGAGGATTGAAGATTGAGGATTGGGTATTGAGGACTGAACATTGAGGATTGAGGAATGAGGATTGAGGATTGAGGATTCAGGATTTAGGTTTGAGGACTGAGCATTGAGGATTGAGGATTCAGGATTGAGGATTGAAGATTGAGGATTGGGTATTGAGGATTGAACATTGAGGATTGAGGAATGAGGATTGAGGATTGAGGATTGAAGGTTGAGGATTGGGGATTGTGGATTGAGGATTGAAGATTGAGTATTGAGGATTGTAGACTGACGATTGAGGATTGAGGATTGAGGATTGAGGATTGCAGATTGAGTATTGAGGATTGAAGATTGAGGATTCAGGATTGAGGATTGAGGATTGAGGATTGAGGATTGAGTATTGAAGATTGAGTATTGAGGATCGTAGGTTGAGGATTGAGGATTGAGTATTGAGGATTGAGGATTGCAGATTGAGTATTGATGATTGAAGTTTGAGGATTGAGGATTGAGGACTGAGGACTGAGGATTGAGGATCGAGGGTGAGGATTGAGGATTGAAGATTGAGTATTGAGGATTGAAGATTGATGTTTGAGGATTGAGGATTGAGGATTGAGGATTGAGGATTGAGGATGGAGGATGAGGGCAGAGGGTTGATGATTGAGGTTTGAGGACTGAGGACTGAGGATTGAGGATTGAGAATTGAGGATTGAGGATTGAGGATTGAAGATTGAGGATCGGGTATCGAGGAGTGAAGAATGAGGATTGAGGATTGAGGATTGAGGATAGAGGATTGAAGATTGAGTATTGAGGATTGAAGACTGACGATTGAGGATTGAGGATTGAGGATTGAGTATTGAGGATTGAGGATTGAAGATTGAGTATTGAGGATCGAAGATTGAGGATTGAGGATTGAGGATTGAGGATTGAGGATTGAGGATTGAGGATTGAGAATTCTGGATTGAGGATTGAAGATTGAGTATTGAGCATTGAAGATTGAGGATTGAGGATTAAAGATTGAAGATTGACGATGAGGGCTGAGGGTTGAGGGTTGAGGGTTGAGGTTTGAGGACTTAGGACTGAGGACTGAGGATTGAGGGTTGAGGATTGAGGATTGAGGATTGAGGATTGAAGATTGTGTATTGAGGATTGAAGAATGAGGATTGAGGATTGAGTATTGAGTATTGAGGATTGAGGATTGAGGATTGAGGATTGAGGATTGAAGATTGAGTATTGGGTATTGAGGATTGAACATTGAGGATTGAGGGATGAGGATTGAGGATTGAGTATTCAGGATAGAAGATTGAGGATTCGGTATTGAGGATTGAAGAATGAGGATTGAGGATTGAGGATTGAGGATTGAGGATTGCAGATTGAGTATTGTGGATTGAAGATTGAGGATTGAGGATTGAGGATTGAGGATTGCGGATTGAGGATCGAAGACTGAGTATTGAGGATTGAATATTGAGGATTGAGGATTGAGGATTGAGGATTGAGGATTGAGGATTGAGGATTGAAGATTGAGTATTGAGGATTGAAGATTGACGATTGAGGATAGAGGATTGAGGATTGAGTATTGAACATTGAGGACTGAGTGTTGAGGGTTGAGTGATGAGAATTGATGTTTGTGGATAGAGGTTCGAAGATTGCAGATTGAGTATTGAGTATTGAATACTGTGAATTGAGGATATTCTATTGAGGATTGAGGATTGACAACTGATCGTTGAGGACTCAGTGCTGAAGGTTGAGGATTCAGGATTGAGGATTCAGGATTGAGGATTGAGGATTGAGGATTGAGGATTGAGGATTGAGGATTGAGGATTGAGGATTGAGGATTGAAGATTGAGAATTGTGGATTGAGGATTGAAGATTGAGTATTGAGCATTGAAGATTGAGGATTGAGGATTGAAGATTGAGGATTGACGATGAGGGCTGAGGGTTGAGGGTTGAGGTTTGAGGACTGAGGTATGAGGATTGAGGATTGAGAATTGAGGATTGAGGATTGAGGATTGAGGATTGAAGTTTGTGTATTGAGGATTGAAGAATCAGGATTGAGGATTGAGGGTTGAAGATTGAGTATTGAGGATTGAAGATTGACGATTGAGGATTGAGGATTGAGGATTGAGGATTGAGGATTGAGGATTGAGGACTGAGAATTGAGGACTGAGGATTGAAGATTGAGTATTGAGGATTGAAGATTGATGACTGAGGATTGAGGATTGAGGATTGAGGATTGAGGATTGAGGACGAGGTCTGAGGGTTGATGATTGACGTTTGAGGACTGAGGACTGAAGCTTGAGGATTGAGAATTGAGGATTGAGGATTGAGGATTGAAGATTGAGGATTGGGTATCGAGGAATGAAGAATGAGGATTGAGGATTGAGGATTGAGGATTGAGGATTGAAGATTGAGTATTGAGGATTGAAGACTGACGATTGAGGATTGAGGATTGAGGATTGAGTATTGAGGATTGAAGATTGAAGATTGGGTATTGAGGATTGAAGATTGAGGATTGAGGATTGAGGATTGAGGATTGAGGATTGAGGATTGAGGATTGAGGATTGAGGATTGAGGATTGAGGATTGAGAATTGTTGATTGAGGATTGAAGATGGAGTATTGAGTATTGAAGATTGAGGATTGAGGATTGAAGATTCAGGATTGACGATGAGGTCTGAGGGTTGAGGGTTGAGGTTTGAGGACTGAGGGCTGAGGATTGAGGATTGAGAATTGAGGATTGAGGATTGAGGATTGAGGATTGAAGATTGTGTATTGATGATTGAAGAATCAGGATTGAGGATTGAGGATTGAGGATTGAGGATTGAAGATTGAGTATTGAGGATTGAAGATTGACGATTGAGGATTGAGGATTGAGGATTGAGGATTGAGAATTGAGGATTGAGGATTGAGGATTGAACATGGAGGATTGAGTATTGAGGATTGAAGAATGAGGATTGAGGATTGAGGATTAAGGATTGAGGATGGAAGATTGAGTATTGAGGATTGAAGATTGACGATTGAGGATTGAGGATTGAGTATTGAGGGTTGAATATTGAGGACTGAGTGTTGAGGGCTGAGTGATGAGTATTGATGTTTGTGGATAGAGGTTTGAAGATTGCAGATTGAGCACTGAGTATTGAAAACTGTGAATTGAGGATATTCTATTGAGGATTGAGGATTGACGACTGATTGTTGAGGACTGAGGGCCGAGGATTAAGGATTCAGGATTGAGGATTCAGAATTGAGGTTTGAGGACTGACGATTGAGGATTGAAGACTGAGTATTAAGGATTGAAGACTGAGGATTGAGGATTGAGGATTGAAGATTGAGTATTGAGAATTGAGGATTGAGGATTGAGGATTGAAGATTGAGGATTCGGTATTGAGGATTGAAGAATGAGGATTGAGGATTGAGGATTGAGGATTGAGGATTGAGGATTGAAGATTGAGTATTGAGGATTGAAGACTGACGTTTGATGACTGAGGACTGAGGATTGAGGATTGAGGATTGAGGATTGAGGATTGAGAATTGAGGATAGAGGGTTGAAGATTGAGTATTGAGGATTGAAGATTGATGATTGAGGATTGAGGATCGAGGATTGAGGATTGAGGATTGAGGATGATGGCTGAGGGTCGATGATTGAGGTTTGAGGACTGAGGACAGAGGATTGAGGATTGAGAATTGAGGATTGAGGATTGAGGATTGAAGATTGAGGATTGGGTATCGAGGATTGAAGAATCAGGATTGAGGATTGAGGGTTGAGGGTTGAGGATTGAAGATTGAGTATTGAGGATTGAAGACTGACGATTGAGGATTGAGGATTGAGGATTGAGTATTGAGGATTGAGGATCGGAGATTGAGTATTGAGGATTGAAGATTGAGGATTCAGGATTGAGGATTGAGGATTGAGGATTGAGGATAGAGGATTGAGGATTGAGGATTGAGGATTGAGGATTGAGGATTGAGAATTGTGGATTGAGGATTGAAGATTGAGTATTGAGGATTCAAGACTGACTATTGAGGATTGAGTATTGAGGATTGAGGATTGAAGATTGAGTATTGAGGATTGAAGATTGAGGACTGAGGATTGAGGATTGAGGATTGAGGATTGAGGATTGAGCATTGAGGATTGAGGATTGAGGATTGAGGATTGAGAATTGTGGATTGAGGATTGAAGATTGAGTATTGAGCATTGAAGATTGAGGATTGAGGATTGAAGATTGAGCATTGACGATGAGGTTTGAGGGTTGAGGGTTGAGGTTTGAGGACTGACGACTGAGGATTGAGGATTGAGAATTGAGGGTTGAGGATTGAAGAATGAGGATTGAGGATTGAGGATTGAGGATTGATGATTGAAGATTGAGTATTGAGGATTGAAGACTGACGATTGAGGATTGGGGATTGAAGATTGAGGATTGAGGATTGAGGATTGGCGATTGAGAATTGAGGATTGAGGATTGAAGATTGAGTATTGAGCATTGAAGATTGAGGATTGAGGATTGAAGATCGAGGATTGACGATGAGGGCTGAGGGTTGAGGATTGAGGTATGAGGACTGAGGACTGAGGATTGAGGATTGAGAATTGAGGATTGAGGATTGAGGATTGAGGATTGAAGATTGAGTATTGAGGATTGAAGACTGACGATTGAGGATTGAGGATTGAGTATTGAGTATTGAGGATTGAGGATTGATGATTGAGTTTTGAGGATTGAAGATTGAGGATTGAGGATTGAGGATTGAGGTTTGAGGATTGAGGATTCAGGATTGAGGATTGAGGATTGAGGATTGAGGATTGAGGATTGAGGATTGAGGATTGAGGATTGAGAATTGTTGATTGAGGATTGAAGATTGAGTATTGAGTATTGACGATTGAGGATTGAGGATTGAAGATTGAGGATTGACGATGAGGTCTGAGGGTTGAGGGTTGAGGTTTGAGGTCTGAGGACTGAGTATTAAGGATTGAGAATTGAGGATTGAGGATTGAGGATTGAGGATTGAAGATTGTGTATTGAAGATTGAAGAATGAGGATTGAGGATTGAGGATTGAGGATTCAGGATTGAGGATTGAAGATTGAGTATTGAGGATTGAAGATTGACGATTGAGGATTGAGGATTGAGGATTGAGGATTGAGGATTGAGGATTGAGGATTGACTATTGACCATTGAAGATTGAGGATTGAGGATTGAAGATTGAGGATTGACGATGAGGGCTGAGGGTTGAGGGTTGAGATTTGAGGACTGAGGTATGAGGATTGAGGATTGAGAATTGAGGATTGAGGATTGAGGATTGAGGATTGAGGATTGAGGATGAGGGCTAAGGGTTGATGATTGAGGTTTGAGGATTGAAAATTGAGTATTGAGGATTGAAGATTGAGGATTGAGAGTTGAGGTTTGAGGATTGAGGATTGAGGATTGAGGACTGAGGATTGAGGATTGAGGATTGAGGATTGAGAATTGTGGATTGAGGATTGAAGATTGAGTATTGAGTATTGAAGATTGATGATTGAGGATTGAAAATTGAGGATTGACGATGAGGTCTGAGGGTTGAGGGTTGAGGTTTGAGGACTGAGGACTGAGGATTGAGGATTTAGAATTGAGGATTGAGGATTGAAGAATGAGGATTGAGGATTGAGGATTGAGGATTGAGGATTGTAGATTGAGTATTGAGGATCGAAGATTGAGGATTGAGGATTGAGGATTGAGGATTGAGGATTGAGGATTGAGGATTGAGGATTGAGGATTGAGGATTGAGAATTGTGGATTGAGGATTGAAGATTGAGTATTGAAGATTGAAGATTGACCATTGAGGACTGAGGATTGAGGATTGAGTATTGAACATTGAGTACTGTGTGTTGAGGGTTGAGTGATGAGGATTGATGTTTGTGGATAGAGCTTTGAAGATTGCAGATTGAGTATTGAGTATTGAAAACTTTGAATTGAGGATATTCTATTGAGGATTGAGGATTGATAACTGATCGTTGAGGACTCAGGGCTGAAGGTTGAGGATTCAGGATTGAGGATTCAGGATTGAGGTTTGAGGACTGAGGACTGAGGATTGAGGATTGAGGATTGAGGATTGAGGATTGAAGATTGAGGATTGGGTATTGAGGACTGAACATTGAGGATTGAGGGGTGAGGATTGAGGATTCAGGATTCAGGATAGAAGATTGAGGATTCGGTATTGAGGATTGAAGAATGAGGATTGAGGATTGAGGATTGAGGATTGAGGATTGCAGATTGAGTATTGTGGATTGAAGATTGAGGATTGAGGATTGAGGATTGAGGATTGAAGACTGACGTTTGATGATTGAGGACTGAGGATTGAGGATTGAGGATTGAGGATTGAGGATTGAGAATCGAGGATAGAGGGTTGAAGATTGAGTATTGAGGATTGAAGATTGATGATTGAGGATTGAGGATTGAGGATTGAGGATTGAGGATGGAGGATGATGGCTGAGGGTCGATGATTGAGGTTTGAGGACTGAGGACAGAGGATTGAGGATTGAGAATTGAGGATTGAGGATTGAGGATTGAAGATTGAGGATTGGGTATCGAGGATTGAAGAATCAGGATTGAGGATTGAGGGTTGAGGGTTGAGGATTGAAGATTGAGTATTGAGGATTGAAGACTGACTGTTGAGGATTGAGGATTGAGGATTGAGTATTGAGGATTGAGGATTGAAGATTGAGTATTGAGGATTGAAGATTGAGGATTCAGGATTGAGTATTGAGGATCGAAGATTGAGGATTGAGGATTGAGGATTGAGGATTGAGGATTGAGGATTGAGGATTGAGGATTGAGGATTGAGGATTGAGAATTGTGGATTGAGGATTGAAGATTGAGTATTGAGCATTGAAGATTGAGGATTGAGGATTAAAGATTGAGGATTGACGATGAGGGCTGAGGGTTTAGGGTTGAGTTCTGAGGACCGAGGACTGAGGATTGAGGATTGAGGATTGAGGATTGAGGATTGAGGATTGAGGATTGAAGATTGAGTATTTAGGATTGCAGGTTGAGTATTGAGGATTGAAGATTGACGATTGAGGATTGAGGATTGAGGATTGAGTATTGAGGATTGAGAACTGAGGATTGAGTATTGAGGATTGAACATTGAGGATTGAGGATTGAGGATTGAGGATTGAGAATTGAGGATTGAGGATTGAGGATTGAACATTGAGGATTGAGTATTGAGGATTGAAGAATGAGGATTGGGGATTGAGGATTGAGGATTGAGGATTGAAGATTGAGTATTGAGGATTGAAGATTGACGATTGAGGATTGAGGATTGAGGATTGAGTATTGAACATTGAGGACTGAGTGTTGAGGGTTGAGTGATGAGAATTGATGTTTGTGGATAGAGGTTTGAAGATTGCAGATTGAGTATTGAGTATTGAAAACTGTGAATTGAGGATATTCTATTGAGGATTGAGGATTGACAACTGATCGTTGAGGACTCAGTGCTGAAGGTTGAGGATTCAGGATTGAGGATTCAGGACTGAGGTTTGAGGACTGAGGATTGAGGATTGAGGATTGAGGATTGAGGTTTGAGGATTGGGTATTGAGGATTGAGCATTGAGGATTGAGGGATGAGGATTGAGGATTGAGGATTGAGGATTGAAGATTGAGGATTCGGTATTGAGGATTGAAGGATGAGGATTGAGGATTGACGATTGAGGATTGAGGATTGCAGATTGAGTATTGTGGATTGAAGATTGAGGATTGAGGATTGAGGATTGAGGATTGCGGATTGAGGATCGAAGATTGAGTATTGAGGATTGAAGATTGAGGATTGAGGATTGAGTATTGAGGATTGAGCATTGAGGATTGAAGATTGAGGATTGGGGATTGAGGATTGAGGATTGAAGATTGAGTATTGAGGATTGTAGACTGACGATTGAGGATTGAGGATTGAGGATTGAGGATTGAGGATTGAGGATTGAGGATTGAGAATTGAGGATTGAGGATTGAAGATTGGGTATTGAGGATTGAAGATTGATGATTGAGGATTGAGGATTGAGGATTGAGGATTGAGGATTGAGGACGAGGGCTGAGGGTTGATGATTGAGGTTTGAGGACTGAGGACTGAAGCTTGAGGTTTGAGAATTGAGGATTGAGGATTGAGGGTTGAAGATTGAGGATTGGGTATCGAGGAATGAAGAATGAGGATTGAGGATTGAGGATTGAGGATTGAGGATTGAAGATTGAGTATTGAGGATTGAAGACTGACGATTGAGGATTGAGGATTGAGGATTGAGTATTGAGGATTGAGGATTGAAGATTGAATATTGAGGATTGAAGATTGAGGATTGAGGATTGAGGATTGAGGATTGCGGATTGAGAATTGAAGGTTGAGGATTGACGATGAGGTTTGAGGGTTGAGGGTTGAGGTTTGAGGACTGAGGACTGAGGATTGAGGATTGAGAATTGAGGGTTGAGGATTGAAGAATGAGGATTGAGGATTGAGGATTGAGGATTGATGATTGAAGATTGAGTATTGAGGATTGAAGACTGACGATTGAGGATTGAGGATTGAAGATTGAGGATTGAGGATCGAGGATTGACGATTGAGAATTGAGGATTGAGGATTGAAGATTGAGTATTGAGCATTGAAGATTGAGGATTGAGGATTGAAGATCGAGGATTGACGATGAGGGCTGATGGTTGAGGATTGAGGTTTGAGGACTGAGGACTGAGGATTGAGGATTGAGAATTGAGGATTGAGGATTGAGGATTGAGGATTGAAGATTGAGTATTGAGGATTGAAGACTGACGATTGAGGATTGAGGATTGAGGAATGAGTATTGAGGATTGAGGATAGAAGATTGAGTGTTGAGGATTGAAGATTGAGGATTGAGGATTGAGGATTGAGGATTGAGGATTGAGGATTGAGGATTCAGGATTGAGGATTGAGGATTGAGGATTGAGGATTGAGGATTGAGGATTGAGGATTGAGGATTGAAGATTGAGTATTGAGGATTGAAGATTGACGATTGAGTATTGAGGATTGAGGATTGAGGATTGAGAATTGAGGATTGAGGATTGAGGATTGAACATTGAGGATTGAGTATTGAGGATTGAGGATTGAGTATTGAGCATTGAGGACTGAGTGTTGAGGGTTGAGTGATGAGAATTGATGTTTGTGGATAGAGGTTTGAAGATTGCAGATTGAGTATTGAGTATTGAAAACTGTGAATTGAGGATATTCTATTGAGGATTGAGGATTGACAACTGATCGCTGAGGACTCAGTGCTGAAGGTTGAGGATTCAGGATTGAGGATTCAGGATTGAGGTTTGAGGACTGAGGATTGAGGATTGAGGATTGAGGATTGAGGATTGAGGATTGAAGATTGAGGATTGGGTATTGAGGATTGATCATTGAGGATTGAGGAATGAGGATTGAGGATTGAGGATTCAGGATTGAGGTTTGAGGACTGAGGATTGAGGATTGAGGATTGAGGATTGAGGATTGAAGATTGAGGATTGGGTATTGAGGATTGAACATTGAGGATTGAGGAATGAGGATTGAGGATTGAGGATTTAAGATTGTGTATTGAGGATTGAAGTATGAGGATTGAGGATTGAGGATTGAGGATTGAGGATTGAGGATTGCAGATTGAGTATTGAGGATTGAAGATTGACGACTGAGGATTGAGGATTGAGGATTGAGGATTGAGAATTGAGGATTGAGGATTGAGGATTGAACATTGAGGATTGAGTATTGAGGATTGAAGAATGAGGATTGGGGATTGAGGATTGAGGATTGAGGATTGAAGATTGAGTATTGAGGATTGAAGATTGACGATTGAGGATTGAGGATTGAGGATTGAGTATTGAACATTGAGGACTGAGTGTTGAGGGTTGAGTGATGAGAATTGATGTTTGTGGATAGAGGTTTGAAGATTGCAGATTGAGTATTGAGTATTGAAAACTGTGAATTGAGGATATTCTATTGAGGATTGAGGATTGACAACTGATCGTTGAGGACTCAGTGCTGAAGGTTGAGGATTCAGGATTGAGGATTCAGGACTGAGGTTTGAGGACTGAGGATTGAGGATTGAGGATTGAGGATTGAGGTTTGAGGATTGGGTATTGAGGATTGAGCATTGAGGATTGAGGGATGAGGATTGAGGATTGAGGATTGAGGATTGAAGATTGAGGATTCGGTATTGAGGATTGAAGGATGAGGATTGAGGATTGACGATTGAGGATTGAGGATTGCAGATTGAGTATTGTGGATTGAAGATTGAGGATTGAGGATTGAGGATTGAGGATTGAGGATTGAGGATCGAAGATTGAGTATTGAGGATTGAAGATTGAGGATTGAGGATTGAGTATTGAGGATTGAGCATTGAGGATTGAAGATTGAGGATTGGGGATTGAGGATTGAGGATTGAAGATTGAGTATTGAGGATTGTAGACTGACGATTGAGGATTGAGGATTGAGGATTGAGGATTGAGGATTGAGGATTGAGGATTGAGAATTGAGGATTGAGGATTGAAGATTGGGTATTGAGGATTGAAGATTGATGATTGAGGATTGAGGATTGAGGATTGAGGATTGAGGATTGAGGACGAGGGCTGAGGGTTGATGATTGAGGTTTGAGGACTGAGGACTGAAGCTTGAGGTTTGAGAATTGAGGATTGAGGATTGAGGGTTGAAGATTGAGGATTGGGTATCGAGGAATGAAGAATGAGGATTGAGGATTGAGGATTGAGGATTGAGGATTGAAGATTGAGTATTGAGGATTGAAGACTGACGATTGAGGATTGAGGATTGAGGATTGAGTATTGAGGATTGAGGATTGAAGATTGAATATTGAGGATTGAAGATTGAGGATTGAGGATTGAGGATTGAGGATTGCGGATTGAGAATTGAAGGTTGAGGATTGACGATGAGGTTTGAGGGTTGAGGGTTGAGGTTTGAGGACTGAGGACTGAGGATTGAGGATTGAGAATTGAGGGTTGAGGATTGAAGAATGAGGATTGAGGATTGAGGATTGAGGATTGATGATTGAAGATTGAGTATTGAGGATTGAAGACTGACGATTGAGGATTGAGGATTGAAGATTGAGGATTGAGGATCGAGGATTGACGATTGAGAATTGAGGATTGAGGATTGAAGATTGAGTATTGAGCATTGAAGATTGAGGATTGAGGATTGAAGATCGAGGATTGACGATGAGGGCTGATGGTTGAGGATTGAGGTTTGAGGACTGAGGACTGAGGATTGAGGATTGAGAATTGAGGATTGAGGATTGAGGATTGAGGATTGAAGATTGAGTATTGAGGATTGAAGACTGACGATTGAGGATTGAGGATTGAGGAATGAGTATTGAGGATTGAGGATAGAAGATTGAGTGTTGAGGATTGAAGATTGAGGATTGAGGATTGAGGATTGAGGATTGAGGATTGAGGATTGAGGATTCAGGATTGAGGATTGAGGATTGAGGATTGAGGATTGAGGATTGAGGATTGAGGATTGAGGATTGAAGATTGAGTATTGAGGATTGAAGATTGACGATTGAGTATTGAGGATTGAGGATTGAGGATTGAGAATTGAGGATTGAGGATTGAGGATTGAACATTGAGGATTGAGTATTGAGGATTGAGGATTGAGTATTGAGCATTGAGGACTGAGTGTTGAGGGTTGAGTGATGAGAATTGATGTTTGTGGATAGAGGTTTGAAGATTGCAGATTGAGTATTGAGTATTGAAAACTGTGAATTGAGGATATTCTATTGAGGATTGAGGATTGACAACTGATCGCTGAGGACTCAGTGCTGAAGGTTGAGGATTCAGGATTGAGGATTCAGGATTGAGGTTTGAGGACTGAGGATTGAGGATTGAGGATTGAGGATTGAGGATTGAGGATTGAAGATTGAGGATTGGGTATTGAGGATTGATCATTGAGGATTGAGGAATGAGGATTGAGGATTGAGGATTCAGGATTGAGGTTTGAGGACTGAGGATTGAGGATTGAGGATTGAGGATTGAGGATTGAAGATTGAGGATTGGGTATTGAGGATTGAACATTGAGGATTGAGGAATGAGGATTGAGGATTGAGGATTTAAGATTGTGTATTGAGGATTGAAGTATGAGGATTGAGGATTGAGGATTGAGGATTGAGGATTGAGGATTGCAGATTGAGTATTGAGGATTGAAGATTGACGACTGAGGATTGAGGATTGAGGATTGAGGGTTGAGAACTGAGGATTGAGGATTGAGGATTGAACATTGAGGATTGAGTATTGAGGATTGAAGAATGAGGATTGAGGATTGAGGATTGAGGATTGAGGATTGAAGATTGAGTATTGAGTATTGAAGATTGACGATTGAGGACTGAGGATTGAGGATTGCGCATTGAACATTGAGGACTGAGTGTTGAGGGTTGAGTGATGAGAATTGATGTTTGTGGATAGAGGTTTGAAGATTTCAGATTGATTATTGAGTATTGAAAACTTTGAATTGAGGAAATTCTATTGAGGATTGAGGATTGACAACTGATCGTTGAGGACTCAGAGCTGAAGGTTGAGGATTCAGGATTGAGGATCCAGGATTGAGGTTTGAGGACTGAGGATTGAGGATTGAGGATTGAGGATTGAGGATTGAGGATTGAAGATTGAGGATTGGGTATTGAGGACTGAACATTGAGGATTGAGGGATGAGGATTGAGGATTGAGGATTGAGGATTGAAGATTGAGGGTTCGGTATTGAGGATTGAAGGATGAGGATTGAGGATTGAGGATTGAGGATTGAGGACTGCAGATTGAGTATTGTGGATTGAAGATTGAGGATTGAGGATTGAGGATTGAGGATTGCGGATTGAGGATCGAAGATTGAGTATTGAGGATCGAAGATTGAGGATTGAGGATTGAGTATTGAAGATTGAGTATTGAGGATCGAAGATTGAGGATTGAGGATTGAGGATTGGGGATTGAGGATTGCAGATTGAGTATTGATGATTGAAGATTGGGTATTGAGGATTGAAGATTGATGATTGAGGATTGAGGATTGAGGATTGAGGATTGAGGATTGAGGACGAGGGCTGAGGGTTGATGATTGAGGTTTGAGGACTGAGGACTGAAGCTTGAGGTTTGAGAATTGAGGATTGAGGATTGAGGGTTGAAGATTGAGGATTGGGTATCGAGGAATGAAGAATGAGGATTGAGGATTGAGGATTGAGGATTGAGGATTGAAGATTGAGTATTGAGGATTGAAGACTGACGATTGAGGATTGAGGATTGAGGATTGAGTATTGAGGATTGAGGATTGAAGATTGAATATTGAGGATTGAAGATTGAGGATTGAGGATTGAGAATTGAGGATTGAGTATTGAGGATAGAGGATTGAAGATTGAGTATTGAGGATCGAAGATTGAGGATTGAGGATTGAGGATTGAGGATTGAGGATTGAGGTTTGAGGATTGAGGATTGAGGATTGAGGATTGAGAATTGTGGATTGAGGATTGAAGATTGAGTATTGAGCATTGAAGATTGAGGATTGAGGATTAAAGATTGAGGATTGACGATGAGGGCTGAGGGTTGAGGGTTGAGGTTTGAGGACTGAGAACTGAGGATTGAGGATTGAGGATTGAGGATTGAGGATTGAGGATTGAGGATTGAAGATTGTGTATTGAGGATTGAAGAATGAGGATTGAGGATTGAGGATTGAGGATTGAGGATTGCAGATTGAGTGTTGAGTATTGAAGATTGACGATTGAGGATTGAGGATTGAGGATTGAGCATTGAACATTGAGGACTGAGTGTTGAGGGTTGAGTGATGAGAATTGATGTTTGTGGATAGAGGTTTGAAGATTGCAGATTGAGTATTGAGTATTGAAAACTTTGAATTGAGGATATTCTATTGAGGATTGAGGATTGACAACTGATCGTTGAGGACTCAGAGCTGAAGGTTGAGGATTCAGGATTGAGGATCCAGGACTGAGGTTTGAGGACAGAGGATTGAGGATTGAGGATTGAGGATTGAGGATTGAGGATTGAAGATTGAGGATTGGGTATTGAGGACTGAACATTGAGGATTGAGGGATGAGGATTGAGGATTGAGGATTGAGGATTGAAGATTGAGGGTTCGGTATTGAGGATTGAAGGATGAGGATTGAGGATTGAGGATTGAGGATTGAGGACTGCAGATTGAGTATTGTGGATTGAAGATTGAGGATTGAGGATTGAGGATTGAGGATTGCGGATTGAGGATCGAAGATTGAGTATTGAGGATCGAAGATTGAGGATTGAGGATTGAGTATTGAGGATTGAGGATTGAGGATTGAAGATTGAGGATTGGGGATTGAGGATTGAGGATTGAAGATTGAGTATTGAGGATTGTAGACTGACGATTGAGGACTGAGGATTGAGGATTGAGGATTGAGGATTGAGGATTGAGGATTGAGAATTGAGGATTGAGGATTGAAGATTGAGTATTGAGGATTGAAGATTGATGATTGAGGATTGAGGATTGAGGATTGAGGATTGAGGATTGAGGACGAGGGCTGAGGGTTGATGATTGAGGTTTGAGGACTGAGGACTGAAGATTGAGGATTGAGAATTGAGGATTGAGGATTGAGGATTGAAGATTGAGGATTGGGTATCGAGGAATGAAGAATGAGGATTGAGGATTGAGGATTGAGGATTGAGGATTGAAGATTGAGTATTGAGGATTGAAGACTGACGATTGAGGATTGAGGATTGAGGATTGAGTATTGAGGATTGAGGATTGAAGATTGAGTATTGAGGATTGAAGATTGAGGATTGAGGATTGAGGATTGAGGATTGAGGATTGAGGATTGAGGATTGACGATTGAGGATTGAGGATTGAGAATTGTTGATTGAGGATTGAAGATTGAGTATTGAGGATTGAAGACTGACGATTGAGGATTGAGGATTGAGGATTGAGTATTGAGGATTGAGGATTGAAGATTGAGTATTGAGGATTGAAGATTGGGGACTGAGGATTGAGGATTGAGGATTGAGGATTGAGGATTGAGGATTGAGGATTGAGGATTGAGGATTGAGAATTGAGAATTGTGGATTGAGGATTGAAGATTGAGTATTGAGCATTGAAGATTGAGGATTGAGGATTGAAGATTGAGGATTGACGATGAGGTTTGAGGGTTGAGGGTTGATGATTGAAGATTGAGAATTGAGGATTGAAGACTGACGATTGGGGATTGAGGATTGAAGATTGAGGATTGAGGATTGAGGATTGACGATTGAGAATTGAGGATTGAGGATTGAAGATTGAGTATTGAGCATTGAAGATTGAGGATTGAGGATTGAAGATCGAGGATTGACGATGAGGGCTGAGGGTTGACGATTGAGGTTTGAGGACTGAGGACTGAGGATTGAGGATTGAGAATTGAGGATTGAGGATTGAGGATTGAGGATTGAAGATTGAGTATTGAGGATTGAAGACTGACGATTGAGGATTGAGGATTGAGGATTGAGTATTGAGGATTGAGGATTGAAGATTGAGTGTTGAGGATTGAAGATTGAGGATTGAGGATTGAGGATTGAGGATTGAGGATTGAGGATTGAGGATTGAGGATTGAGGATTGAGGATTGAGGATTGAGGATTGAGGATTGTTGAATGAGGATTGAAGATTGAGTATTGAGTATTGATGATTGAGGATTGAGGATTGAAGATTGAGGATTGACGATGAGGTCTGAGGGTTGAGGGTTGAGGTTTGAGGTCTGAGGTCTGAGTATTAAGGATTGGGAATTGAGGATTGAGGATTGAGGATTGAGGATTGATGATTGTGTATTGAAGATTGAGGATTGAGAATTGAAGATTGAGGATTGGGTATTGAGGATTGAACATTGAGGATTGAGCATTGAGGATTGAGGATTGAGGATTGAAGATTGAGGATTGGGTATTGAGGATTGAACATTGAGGATTGAGGAATGAGGATTGAGGATTGAGGATTCAGGATTGAGGTTTGACGACTGAGGATTGAGGATTGAGGATTGAGGATTCAGGATTGAGGATTGAAGATTGAGGATTGGGTATTGAGGATTGAACATTGAGGATTGAGGAATGAGGATTGAGGATTGAGGATTGAAGATTGAGGATTGGGGATTGAGGATTGAGGATTGAAGATTGAGTATTGAGGATTGTAGACTGACGATTGAGGATTGAGGATTGAGGATTGCAGATTGAGTATTGAGGATTGAAGATTGAGGATTGAGGATTGAGGATTGAGGATTGAGGATTGAGGATTGAGTATTGAAGATTGAGTATTGAGGATCGAAGATTGAGGATTGAGGATTGAGGATTGGGGATTGAGGATTGCAGATTGAGTATTGATGATTGAAGATTGAGGATTGAGGATTGAGGACTGAGGACTGAGGATTGAGGATCGAGGATTGAGGATTGAGGATTGAAGATTGAGTATTGAGGATTGAAGATTGATGTTTGAGGATTGAGGATTGAGGATTGAGGATTGAGGATTGAGGATTGAGAATGAGGGCAGAGGGTTGATGATTGAGGTTTGAGGACTGAGGACTGAGGATTGAGGATTGAGAACTGAGGATTGAGGATTGAGGATTGAAGATTGAGGATTGGGTATCGAGGATTGAAGAATGAGGATTGAGGATTGAGGATTGAGGATTGAGCATTGAAGATTGAGTATTGAGGATTGAAGACTGACGATTGAGGATTGAGAATTGAGGATTGAGTATTGAGGATTGAGGATTGAAGATTGAGTATTGAGGATCGAAGATTGAGGATTGAGGATTGAGGATTGAGGATTGAGGATTGAGGATTGAGGATTGAGGATTGAGGACTGAGGATTGAGAATTGTGGATTGAGGATTGAAGATTGAGTATTGAGCATTGAAGATTGAGGATTGAGGATTAAAGATTGAGGATTGACGATGAGGGCTGAGGGTTGAGGGTTGAGGTTTGAGGACTGAGAACTGAGGATTGAGGATTGAGGATTGAGGATTGAGGATTGAGGATTGAGGATTGAAGATTGTGTATTGAGGATTGAAGAATGAGGACTGAGGATTGAGGATTGAGGATTGAGGATTGCAGATTGAGTGTTGAGTATTGAAGATTGACGATTGAGGATTGAGGATTGAGGATTGAGGGTTGAACATTGAGGACTGAGTGTTGAGGGTTGAGTGATGAGAATTGATGTTTGTGGATAGAGGTTTGAAGGTTGCAGATTGAGTATTGAGTATTGAATCCTTTGAATTGAGGATATTCTATTGAGGATTGAGGATTGACAACTGTTCGTTGAGGACTCAGGGCTGAAGGTTGAGGATTCAGGATTGAGGATTCAGGATTGAGGTTTGAGGACTGAGGATTGAGGATTGAGGATTGAGGATTGAAGATTGACGATTGGGTATTGAGGACTGAACATTGAGGATTGAGGGATGAGGATTGAGGATTGAGGATTGAGGATTGAAGATTGAGGATTCGGTATTGAGGATTGAAGGATGAGGATTGAGGATTGAGGATTGAGGATTGAGGATTGCAGATTGAGTATTGTGGATTGAAGATTGAGGATTGAGGATTGAGGATTGAGGATTGCGGATTGAGGTTCGAAGATTGAGTATTGAGGATTGAAGATTGAGGATTGAGGATTGAGTATTGAGGATTGAGGATTGAGGATTGAAGATTGAGGATTGGGGATTGAGGATTGAGGATTGAAGATTGAGTATTGAGGATTGTAGACTGACGATTGAGGATTGAGGATTGAGGATTGAGGATTGAGGATTGAGGATTGAGGATTGAGAATTGAGGATTGAGGATTGAAGATTGAGTATTGAGGATTGAAGATTGATGATAGAGGATTGAGGACTGAGGACTGAGGATTGAGGATTGAGAGTTGAGGGTTGAGGATTGAAGAATGAGGATTTAGGATTGAGGATTGAGGATTGATGATTGAAGATTGAGTATTGAGGATTGAAGATTGAGGATTGGGTATCGAGGAATGAAGAATGAGGATTGAGGATTGAGGATTGAGGATTGAGGATTGCAGATTGAGTATTGAGTATTGAAGATTGACGATTGAGGATTGAGGATTGAGGATTGAGGGTTGAACATTGAGGACTGAGTGTTGAGGGTTGAGTGATGAGAATTGATGTTTGTGGATAGAGGTTTGAAGATTGCAGATTGAGTATTGAGTATTGAAAACTTTGAATTGAGGATATTCTATTGAGGATTGAGGATTGACAACTGTTCGTTGAGGACTCAGGGCTGAAGGTTGAGGATTCAGGATTGAGGATTCAGGATTGAGGTTTGAGGACTGAGGATTGAGGATTGAGGATTGAGGATTGAGGATTGAGGATTTTAAGATTGACGATTGGGTATTGAGGACTGAACATTGAGGATTGAGGGATGAGGATTGAGGATTGAGGATTGAGGATTGAAGATTGAGGATTCGGTATTGAGGATTGAAGGATGAGGATTGAGGATTGAGGATTGAGGATTGAGGATTGCAGATTGAGTATTGTGGATTCAAGATTGAGGATTGAGGATTGAGGATTGAGGATTGCGGATTGAGGTTCGAAGATTGAGTATTGAGGATTGAAGATTGAGGATTGAGGATTGAGTATTGAGGATTGAGGATTGAGGATTGAAGATTGAGGATTGGGGATTGAGGATTGAGGATTGAAGATTGAGTATTGAAGATTGTAGACTGACGATTGAGGATTGAGGATTGAGGATTGAGGATTGAGGATTGAGGATTGAGGATTGAGAATTGAGGATTGAGGATTGAAGATTGAGTATTGAGGATTGAAGATTGATGATAGAGAATTGAGGATTGAGGATTGAGGATTGAGGATTGAGGACGGGGGCTGAGGGTTGATGATTGAGGTTTGAGGACTGAGGACTGAAGATTGAGGATTGAGAATTGAGGATTGAGGATTGAGGATTGAGGATTGAAGATTGAGGATTGGGTATCGAGGAATGAAGAATGAGGATTGAGGATTGAGGATTGAGGATTGAGGATTGAAGATTGAGTATTGAGAATTGAAGACTGACGATTGAGGATTGAGGATTGAGGATTGAGTATTGAGGACTGAGGATTGAAGATTGAGTATTGAGGATTGAAGATTGAGGATTGAGGATTGAGGATTGAGAATTGAGGATTGAGGATTGCGGATTGAGGATTGAGGATTGAGGATTGAGGATTGAGGATTGAGAATTGTTGATTGAGGATTCCGGATTGAGGACTCAGAATTGAGGTTTGAGGACTGAGGATTGAGGATTGAAGATTGATGATTGAGGATTGAGGATTGAGGATTGAGGATTGCAGGTTGAGTATTGAGGATTAAAGATTGAGGGTTGAGGATTGATGATTGAGGATTGAGGATTGAGTATTGAGCATTGAAGGTTGAGGATTGAGGATTGAATTTCGAGGATTAACGATGAGGACTGAGGGTTGAGGATTGAGGTTTGAGGACTGAGGACTGAGGATTGAGGATTGAGAATTGAGGATTGAGGATTGAGGATTGAGGATTGAAGATTGAGTATTGGGTATTGAGGATTCAAGAATGAGGATTGAAAATTGAGGATTGAGGATTGAGAATTGAGGATTGAGGATTGAGGATTGAAGATTGAGGATTGGGTATTGAGGATTGAAGAATGAGGATTGAGGACTGAGGATTGAGGATTGAAAATTGAATATTGATGATTGAAGTTTGAGGATTGAGTATTGAGGATTGAAGATTGAGTATTGAGGATTGAGGATTGAAGATTGAGCATTGAGGATTGAAGACTGACGGTTGAGCATTGAGGATTGAGGATTGAGTATTGAGGATTGAGCATTGAAGATTGAGTATTGAGGATCGAAGATTGGGGATTGAGGATTGAGGATTGAGGATTGAGGATTGAGGATTGAGAATTGAGGATTGAGGATTGAGGATTGAGGATTGAAGATTGTGTATTGATGATTGAAGAATGAGGATTGAGGATTGAGGATTGAGGATTGAGGATTGAAGATTGAGTATTGAGGATTGAAGATTGACGATTGAGGATTGAGGATTGAGGATTGAGGATTGAGAATTGAGGATTGAGTATTGAGGATTGAACATTGAGGATTGAGTATTGAGGATTGAGGATTGAGTATTGAACATTGAGGACTGAGTGTTGAGGGTTGAGTGATGAGAATTGATGTTTGTGGATAGAGGTTTGAAGATTGCAGATTGAGTATTGAGTATTGAAAACTGTGAATTGAGGATATTCTATTGAGGATTGAGGATTGACAACTGATCGTTGAGGACTCAGGGCTGAAGGTTGAGGATTCAGGATTGAGGACTCAGGATTGAGAATTGAGGATTGAGTATTGAGGATTGAGGATTGAAGATTGAGTATTGATGATTGAAGATTGAGGATTGAGGATTGAGGATTGAGGATTGAGGATTGAGGATTGAGTATTGAGGATTGAGTATTGAGGATTGAGGATTGAAGATTGAGTATTGATGATTGAAGATTGAGGAGTGAGGATTGAGGATTGAGGATTGAGGATTGAGGATTGAGGATTGAGGATTGAGGATTGAGGATTGAGGATTGAGAATTGTGGATTGAGGATTGAATATTGAGTATTGAGTATTGAAGATTGAGGATTGAGGATTGAAAATTGAGGATTGACGATGAGGTCTGAGGGTTGAGGGTTGAGGTTTGAGGACTGAGGACTGAGGATTGAGGATTTAGAATTGATGATTGAGGTTTGAAGAATGAGGATTGAGGATTGAGGATTGAGGATTGAGGATTGAAGATTGAGTATTGAGGATTGAAGACTGACGATTGAGGACTGAGGATTGAAGATTGAGGATTGAGGATTGAGGATTGAGGATTGAGGATTGAGGATTGAGGATTGAAGATTGAGGATTGGGGATTGAGGATTGAAGATTGAGGATTCAGGATTGAGGATCCAGAATCGTGGTTTGAGGACTGAGCATGGAGGATTGAAGATTGAGTATTGAGGATTGAGGATTCATGATTGAGGATTGAACATTGAAGACTGAGTGCTGAGGGTTGAGTGATGAGAATTGATGTTTGTGGGTAGAGGTTTGAAGATTGCAGATTGAGTATTGAGTATTGTAAACTGTGAATTGAGGATATTCTATTGAGGATTGAGGATTGACAACTGATTGTTGAGGACTGAGGGCCGAAGATTGAGGATTCAGGATTGAGGATTCAGAATTGATGTTTGAGGACTGAGGATTGAGGATTCAAGATTGAGTATTGAGGATTGAAGATCGAGGATTGAGGATTGAGGATTGAGGATTGAGGATGAGGGCTGAGGGTTGAGGATTGAGGTTTGAGGACTGAGGACTTAGGATTGAGGATTGAGAATTCAGGATTGAGGATGAGGATTGAAGATTGAGGATTGTGTATAGAGGATTGAAGAATGAGGATTGAGGATTGAGGATTGAGGATTGAGGATTGAAGATTGATTATTCAGGATAGGAGATTGACGATTGAGGATTGAGGATTGAGGGTCGAGAATTGAGGATTGAGGATTGAAGGTTGAGTATTGAGGATTGAAGATTGAGGATTGGGGACTTAGTGTTGAGGATTGTGCTTTGAAGATAGAGGATTGGGGACTGAGTGTTGAGGGTTGAGTGATGAGAGTTGATGTTTGTGGATAGAGACTTGAAGAGTGCAGATTGAGTATTGAATATTGAAAACTGTGAACTGAGGATATTCTATTGAGGATTGAGGATTGACAACTGGTCGCTGAGGACTCTGGCTGAAGGTTGAGGATTCAGGATTGAGGATTCAGGATTGAGGTCTGAGGACTGAGGATTGAGGGATGAGGATTGAGGATTAAGGATTGAGGATTGAAGATTGAGGATTGGGTATTGAGGATTGAACATTGAGGATTGAGGGACGAGGATTGAGTATTGTGGATTGAGGATTGAAGATTGAATATTGATGATTGAAGATTGAGGATTGAGGATTGAGGGTTGTGGATTGAGGACGAGGACTGAGGGTTGAGTATTGATGTTTGAAGTATCAGGATTGAGGATTCAGGATTGAGAACTGAGGATTGAGGATTGAGGATTGAGGATTGAGGATTGAGGATTGAGTATTGACGATTGAGTATTGAGGATTGAGGATTGAGGATTGAGGATTGAAGATTGAGGATTGGGGATTCAGGATTGAAGATTGAGGATTCAGGATTGAGGATTCAGAATTGAGGTTTGAGGACTGAGGATTGAGGGTTGAAGATTGATGATTGAGGATTGAGGATTGAGGATTGAGGATTGAGGATTGAGGATTGAGGATTGAGGATTGAGGATGAGGGCTGAGGGTTGATGATTGAGGTTTGAGGACTGAGGACTGAGGATTGAGGATTGAGAATTGAGGATTGAGGATTGAGGATTGAGTACTGAGGATTGAGGATTGAAGATTGAGTATTGAGGATCGAAGATTGGGGATTGAGGATTGAGGATTGAGGATTGAGGATTGAGGATTGAGGATTGAGGAATGAGGATTGAGGATTGAGGATTGAGAATTGTGGATTGAGTATTGAAGATTGAGTATTGAGCATTGAAGATTGAGGATTGAGGATTAAAGATTGAAGATTGACGATGAGGGCTGAGGGTTGGGGGTTGAGGTTTGAGGACTGAGGACTGAGGATTGAGGATTGAGAATTGAGGATCGAGGATTGAGGATTGAGGATTGAAGATTGTGTATTGAGGATTGAAGAATGAGGATTGAGGATTGAGGATTGTGGATTGAGGACTGCAGATTGAGTATTGAGGACTGAAAATTGACGATTGAGGATTGAGGATTGAGGATTGAGGATTGAGAATTGAGGATTGAGTATTGAGGATTGAGGATTGGGTATTGAGGATTGAAGAATGAGGATTGAGGACTGAGTATTGAGGATTGAAAATTGAATATTGATGATTGAAGCTTGAGGATTGAGTATTGAGGATTGAGGATTGCAGGTTGGGTATTGAGGATTAAAGATTGAGGGTTGAGGATTGATGATTGAGGATTGAGGATTGAGTATTGAGCATTGAAGGTTGAGGATTGAGGATTGAATTTCGAGGATTAACGATGAGGACTGAGGGTCGAGGATTGAGGTTTGAGGACTGAGGACTGAGGATTGAGGATTGAGAATTGAGGATTGAGGATTGAGGATTGAGGATTGAAGATTGAGTATTGGGTATTGAGGATTCAAGAATGAGGATTGAAAATTGAGGATTGAGGATTGAGAATTGAGGATTGAGGATTGAGGATAGAAGATTGAGGATTGGGTATTGAGGATTGAAGAATGAGGATTGAGGACTGAGGATTGAGGATTGAAAATTGAATATTGATGATTGAAGTTTGAGGATTGAGTATTGAGGATTGAAGATTGAGTATTGAGGATTGAGGATTGAAGATTGAGCATTGAGGATTGAAGACTGACGGTTGAGCATTGAGGATTGAGGATTGAGTATTGAGGATTGAGCATTGAAGATTGAGTATTGAGGATCGAAGATTGGGGATTGAGGATTGAGGATTGAGGATTGAGGATTGAGGATTGAGAATTGAGGATTGAGGATTGAGGATTGAGGATTGAAGATTGTGTATTGATGATTGAAGAATGAGGATTGAGGATTGAGGATTGAGGATTGAGGATTGAAGATTGAGTATTGAGGATTGAAGATTGACGATTGAGGATTGAGGATTGAGGATTGAGGATTGAGAATTGAGGATTGAGTATTGAGGATTGAACATTGAGGATTGAGTATTGAGGATTGAGGATTGAGTATTGAACATTGAGGACTGAGTGTTGAGGGTTGAGTGATGAGAATTGATGTTTGTGGATAGAGGTTTGAAGATTGCAGATTGAGTATTGAGTATTGAAAACTGTGAATTGAGGATATTCTATTGAGGATTGAGGATTGACAACTGATCGTTGAGGACTCAGGGCTGAAGGTTGAGGATTCAGGATTGAGGACTCAGGATTGAGAATTGAGGATTGAGTATTGAGGATTGAGGATTGAAGATTGAGTATTGATGATTGAAGATTGAGGATTGAGGATTGAGGATTGAGGATTGAGGATTGAGGATTGAGTATTGAGGATTGAGTATTGAGGATTGAGGATTGAAGATTGAGTATTGATGATTGAAGATTGAGGAGTGAGGATTGAGGATTGAGGATTGAGGATTGAGGATTGAGGATTGAGGATTGAGGATTGAGGATTGAGGATTGAGAATTGTGGATTGAGGATTGAGGATTGAAAATTGAGGATTGACGATGAGGTCTGAGGGTTGAGGGTTGAGGTTTGAGGACTGAGGACTGAGGATTGAGGATTTAGAATTGATGATTGAGGATTGAAGAATGAGGATTGAGGATTGAGGATTGAGGATTGAGGATTGAAGATTGAGTATTGAGGATTGAAGACTGACGATTGAGGACTGAGGATTGAAGATTGAGGATTGAGGATTGAGGATTGAGGATTGAGGATTGAGGGTTGAGGATTGAAGATTGAGGATTGGGGATTGAGGATTGAAGATTGAGGATTCAGGATTGAGGATCCAGAATCGTGGTTTGAGGACTGAGCATTGAGGATTGAAGATTGAGTATTGAGGATTGAGGATTCATGATTGAGGATTGAACATTGAAGACTGAGTGCTGAGGGTTGAGTGATGAGAATTGATGTTTGTGGGTAGAGGTTTGAAGATTGCAGATTGAGTATTGAGTATTGTAAACTGTGAATTGAGGATATTCTATTGAGGATTGAGGATTGACAACTGATTGTTGAGGACTGAGGGCCGAAGATTGAGGATTCAGGATTGAGGATTCAGTATTGATGTTTGAGGACTGAGGATTGAGGATTCAAGATTGAGTATTGAGGATTGAAGATCGAGGATTGAGGATTGAGGATTGAGGATTGAGGATGAGGGCTGAGGGTTGAGGATTGAGGTTTGAGGACTGAGGACTTAGGATTGAGGATTGAGAATTCAGGATTGAGGATGAGGATTGAAGATTGAGGATTGTGTATAGAGGATTGAAGAATGAGGATTGAGGATTGAGGATTGAGGATTGAGGATTGAAGATTGATTATTCAGGATAGGAGATTGACGATTGAGGATTGAGGATTGAGGGTCGAGAATTGAGGATTGAGGATTGAAGGTTGAGTATTGAGGATTGAAGATTGAGGATTGGGGACTTAGTGTTGAGGATTGTGCTTTGAAGATAGAGGATTGGGGACTGAGTGTTGAGGGTTGAGTGATGAGAGTTGATGTTTGTGGATAGAGACTTGAAGAGTGCAGATTGAGTATTGAATATTGAAAACTGTGAACTGAGGATATTCTATTGAGGATTGAGGATTGACAACTGGTCGCTGAGGACTCTGGCTGAAGGTTGAGGATTCAGGATTGAGGATTCAGGATTGAGGTCTGAGGACTGAGGATTGAGGGATGAGGATTGAGGATTAAGGATTGAGGATTGAAGATTGAGGATTGGGTATTGAGGATTGAACATTGAGGATTGAGGGACGAGGATTGAGTATTGTGGATTGAGGATTGAAGATTGAATATTGATGATTGAAGATTGAGGATTGAGGATTGAGGGTTGTGGATTGAGGACGAGGACTGAGGGTTGAGTATTGATGTTTGAAGTATCAGGATTGAGGATTCAGGATTGAGAACTGAGGATTGAGGATTGAGGATTGAGGATTGAGGATTGAGGATTGAGTATTGACGATTGAGTATTGAGGATTGAGGATTGAGGATTGAGGATTGAAGATTGAGGATTGGGGATTGAGGATTGAAGATTGAGGATTCAGGATTGAGGATTCAGAATTGAGGTTTGAGGACTGAGGATTGAGGGTTGAAGATTGATGATTGAGGATTGAGGATTGAGGATTGAGGATTGAGGATTGAGGATTGAGGATTGAGGATTGAGGATGAGGGCTGAGGGTTGATGATTGAGGTTTGAGGACTGAGGACTGAGGATTGAGGATTGAGAATTGAGGATTGAGGATTGAGGATTGAGTACTGAGGATTGAGGATTGAAGATTGAGTATTGAGGATCGAAGATTGGGGATTGAGGATTGAGGATTGAGGATTGAGGATTGAGGATTGAGGATTGAGGAATGAGGATTGAGGATTGAGGATTGAGAATTGTGGATTGAGTATTGAAGATTGAGTATTGAGCATTGAAGATTGAGGATTGAGGATTAAAGATTGAAGATTGACGATGAGGGCTGAGGGTTGGGGGTTGAGGTTTGAGGACTGAGGACTGAGGATTGAGGATTGAGAATTGAGGATCGAGGATTGAGGATTGAGGATTGAAGATTGTGTATTGAGGATTGAAGAATGAGGATTGAGGATTGAGGATTGTGGATTGAGGACTGCAGATTGAGTATTGAGGACTGAAAATTGACGATTGAGGATTGAGGATTGAGGATTGAGGATTGAGAATTGAGGATTGAGTATTGAGGATTGAGGATTGGGTATTGAGGATTGAAGAATGAGGATTGAGGACTGAGTATTGAGGATTGAAAATTGAATATTGATGATTGAAGCTTGAGGATTGAGTATTGAGGATTGAGGATTGCAGGTTGGGTATTGAGGATTAAAGATTGAGGGTTGAGGATTGATGATTGAGGATTGAGGATTGAGTATTGAGCATTGAAGGTTGAGGATTGAGGATTGAATTTCGAGGATTAACGATGAGGACTGAGGGTCGAGGATTGAGGTTTGAGGACTGAGGACTGAGGATTGAGGATTGAGAATTGAGGATTGAGGATTGAGGATTGAGGATTGAAGATTGAGTATTGGGTATTGAGGATTCAAGAATGAGGATTGAAAATTGAGGATTGAGGATTGAGAATTGAGGATTGAGGATTGAGGATAGAAGATTGAGGATTGGGTATTGAGGATTGAAGAATGAGGATTGAGGACTGAGGATTGAGGATTGAAAATTGAATATTGATGATTGAAGTTTGAGGATTGAGTATTGAGGATTGAGGATTGAGTATTGAGGATTGAGGATTGAAGATTGAGCATTGAGGATTGAAGACTGACGATTGAGCATTGAGGATTGAGGATTGAGTATTGAGGATTGAGGATTGAAGATTGAGTATTGAGGATCGAAGATTGGGGATTGAGGATTGAGGATTGAGGATTGAGGATTGAGGACTGAGAATTGAGGATTGAGGATTGAGGATTGAGTATTGAAGATTGTGTATTGAAGATTGAAGAATGAGGATTGAGGATTGAGGATTGAGGATTGAGGATTGAAGATTGAGTATTGAGGATTGAAGATTGACGATTGAGGATTGAGGATTGAGGATTGAGGATTGAGAATTGAGGATTGAGTATTGAGGATTGAACATTGAGGACTGCGTATTGAGGATTGAGGATTGAGTATTGAACATTGAGGACTGAGTGTTGAGGGTTGAGTGATGAGAATTGATGTTTGTGGATAGAGGTTTGAAGATTGCAGATTGAGTATTGAGTATTGAAAACTGTGAATTGAGGATATTCTATTGAGGATTGAGGATTGACAACTGATTGTTGAGGACTGAGGGCCGAAGATTGAGGATTCAGGATTGAGGATTCAGAATTGATGTTTGAGGACTGAGGATTGAGGATAGAAGATTGAGTATTGAGGATTGAAGATCGAGGATTGAGGATTGAGGATTGAGGATTGAGGATGAAGGCTGAGGGTTGAGGATTGAGGTTTGAGGACTGAGGACTTAGGATTGAGGATTGAGAATTCAGGATTGAGGATGAGGATTGAAGATTCAGGATTGTGTATAGAGGATTGAAGAATGAGGATTGAGGATTGAGGATTGAGGATTGAGGATTGAAGATTGATTATTCAGGATAGGAGATTGACGATTGAGGATTGAGAATTGAGGGTCGAGAATTGAGGATTGAGGATTGAAGGTTGAGTATTCAGGATTGAAGATTGAGGATTGGGGACTTAGTGTTGAGGATTGAGCTTTGAAGATAGAGGATTGGGGACTGAGTGTTGAGGGTTGAGTGATGAGAATTGATGTTTGTGGATAGAGACTTGAAGAGTGCAGATTGAGTATTGAGTATTGAAAACTGTGAACTGAGGATATTCTATTGAGGATTGAGGATTGACAACTGGTCGCTGAGGACTCTGGCTGAAGGCTGAGGATTCAGGATTGAGGATTCAGGATTGAGGTCTGAGGACTGAGGATTGAGGGATGAGGATTGAGGATTGAGGATTGAGGATTGAAGATTGAGGATTGGGTATTGAGGATTGAACATTGAGGATTGAGGGATGAGGATTGAGGATTGAGGATTGAGTATTGAGCATTGAAGGTTGAGGATTGAGGATTGAATTTCGAGGATTAACGATGAGGACTGAGGGTTGAGGATTGAGGTTTGAGGACTGAGGACTGAGGATTGAGGATTGAGAATTGAGGATTGAGGATTGAGGATTGAGGATTGAAGATTGAGTATTGGGTATTGAGGATTCAAGAATGAGGATTGAAAATTGAGGATTGAGGATTGAGAATTGAGGATTGAGGATTGAGGATTGAAGATTGAGGATTGGGTATTGAGGATTGAAGAATGAGGATTGAGGACTGAGGATTGAGGATTGAAAATTGAATATTGATGATTGAAGTTTGAGGATTGAGTATTGAGGATTGAGGATTGAGTATTGAGGATTGAGGATTGAAGATTGAGCATTGAGGATTGAAGACTGACGATTGAGCATTGAGGATTGAGGATTGAGTATTGAGGATTGAGGATTGAAGATTGAGTATTGAGGATCGAAGATTGGGGAGTGAGGATTGAGGATTGAGGATTGAGGATTGAGGATTGAGAATTGAGGATTGAGGATTGAGGATTGAGGATTGAAGATTGTGTATTGAAGATTGAAGAATGAGGATTGAGGATTGAGGATTGAGGATTGAAGATGAGTATTGAGGATTGAAGATTGACGATTGAGGATTGAGGATTGAGGATTGAGGATTGAGAGTTGAGGATTGAGTATTGAGGATTGAACATTGAGGATTGAGTATTGAGGATTGAGGATTGAGTATTGAACATTGAGGACTGAGTGTTGAGGGTTGAGTGATGAGAATTGATGTTTGTGGATAGAGGTTTGAAGATTGCAGATTGAGTATTGAGTATTGAAAACTGTGAATTGAGGATATTCTATTGAGGATTGAGGATTGACAACTGATCGTTGGGGACTCAGGGCTGAATGTTGAGGATTCAGGATTGAGGACTCAGGATTGAGGATTGAGGATTGAGGATTGAGAATTGTGGATTGAGGATTGAAGATTGAGTATTGAGCATTGAAGATTGAGGATTGAGGATTGAAGATTGAGGATTGACGATGAGGTTTGAGGGTTGAGGGTTGAGGTTTGAGGACTGAGGACTGAGGATTGAGGATTGAGAATTGAGGGTTGAGGATTGAAGAATGAGGATTGAGGATTGAGGATTGAGGATTGATGATTGAAGATTGAGTATTGAGGATTGAAGACTGACGATTGAGGATTGAGGATTGAAGATTGAGGATTGAGGATTGAGGACTGACGATTGAGAATTGAGGATTGAGGATTGAAGATTGAGTATTGAGCATTGAAGGTTGAGGATTGAGGATTGAAAGTCGAGGATTGACGATGAGGGCTGAGGGTTGAGGATTGAGGTTTGAGGACTAAGGACTGAGGATTGAGGATTGAGAATTGAGGATTGAGGATTGAGGATTGAGGATTGAAGATTGAGTATTGAGGATTGAAGACTGACGATTGAGGATTGAGGATTGAGGATTGAGTATTGAGGATTGAGGATTGAGGATTGAGGATTGAGGATTGAGAATTGAGGATTGAGGATTGAAGATTGAGTATTGAGCATTGAAGATTGAGGATTGAGGATTGAAGATTGAGGATTGACGATGAGGGCTGAGGGTTGAGGGTTGAGGTTTGAGGACTGAGGTATGAGGATTGAGGATTGAGATTTGAGGATTAAGGATTGAGGATTGAGGATTGAAGATTGTGTATTGAGGATTGAAGAATCAGGATTGAGGATTGAGGATTGAGGATTGATGATTGAGGATTGAGGATTGAGGATTGAGGATTGAGGATTGAGGATGAGGGCTGAGGGTTGATGATTGAGGTGTGAGGATTGAAAATTGAGTATTGAGGATTGAAGATTGAGGATAGAGGATTGAGGATTGAGGATTGAGGATTGAGGATTGAGGACTAAGGATTGAGGATTGAGGATTGAGGATTGAGAATTGTGGATTGAGGATTGAATATTGAGTATTGAGTATTGAAGATTGAGGATTGAGGATTGAAAATTGAGGATTGACGATGAGGTCTGAGGGTTGAGGGTTGAGGTTTGAGGACTGAGGACTGAGGATTGAGGATTTAGAATTGATGATTGAGGATTGAAGAATGAGGATTGAGGATTGAGGATTGAGGATTGAGGATTGAAGATTGAGTATAGAGGATTGAAGACTGACGATTGAGGACTGAGGATTGAAGATTGAGGATTGAGGATTGAGGATTGAGGATTGAGGATTGAGGATTGAGGATTGAAGATTGAGGATTGGGGATTGAGGATTGAAGATTGAGGATTCAGGATTGAGGATCCAGAATCGTGGTTTGAGGACTGAGCATTGAGGATTGAAGATTGAGTATTGAGGATTGAGGATTCATGATTGAGGATTGAACATTGAAGACTGAGTGCTGAGGGTTGAGTGATGAGAATTGATGATTGTGGGTAGAGGTTTGAAGATTGCAGATTGAGTATTGAGTATTGTAAACTGTGAATTGAGGATATTCTATTGAGGATTGAGGATTGACAACTGATTGTTGAGGACTGAGGGCCGAAGATTGAGGATTCAGGATTGGGGATTCAGAATTGATGTTTGAGGACTGAGGATTGAGGATTCAGGATTGAGTATTGAGGATTGAAGATCGAGGATTGAGGGTTGAGGATTGAGGATTGAGGATGAGGGCTGAGGGTTGAGGATTGAGGTTTGAGGACTGAGGACTTAGGATTGAGGATTGAGAATTCAGGATTGAGGATGAGGATTGAGGATTGAGTATTGAGGATTGAGGATTGAAGATTGAGCATTGAGGATTGAAGACTGACGATTGAGCATTGAGGATTGAGGATTGAGTATTGAGGATTGAGGATTGAAGATTGAGTATTGAGGATTGAAGACTGACGATTGAGGATTGAGGATTGAGGATTGAGTATTGAGGATTGAGGATTGAGGATTGAGGATTGAGGATTGAGAATTGAGGATTGAGGATTGAAGATTGAGTATTGAGCATTGAAGATTGAGGATTGAGGATTGAAGATTGAGGATTGACGATGAGGGCTGAGGATTGAGGGTTGAGGTTTGAGGACTGAGGTATGAGGATTGAGGATTGAGAATTGAGGATTAAGGATTGAGGATTGAGTATTGAAGATTGTGTATTGAGGATTGAAGAATCAGGACTGAGGATTGAGGATTGAGGATTGATGATTGAGGATTGAGGATTGAGGATTGAGGATTGAGGATGAGGGCTGAGGGTGATGATTGAGGTTTGAGGATTGAAAATTGAGTATTGAGGATTGAAGACTGGGGATTGAGGATTGAGGATTGAGGATTGAGGATTGAGGATTGAGGATTGAGGACTAAGGATTGAGGATTGAGGATTGAGGATTGAGAATTGTGGATTGAGGATTGAAGATTGAGTATTGAGTATTGAAGATTGAGGATTGAGGATTGAAAATTGAGGATTGACGATGAGGTCTGATGGTTGAGGGTTGAGGTTTGAGGACTGAGGACTGAGGATTGAGGATTTAGAATTGAGGATTGAGGATTGAAGAATGAGGATTGAGGATTGAGGATTGAGGATTGAGGATTGAAGATTGAGTATTGAGGATTGAAGACTGACGATTGAGGACTGAGGATTGAAGATTGAGGATTGAGGATTGAGGATTGAGGATTGAGGATTGAGAATTGAGGGTTGAGGATTGAAGATTTAGTATTGAGCATTGAAGGTTGGGGATTGAGGATTGAAGATCGAGGATTGGCGATGAGGGCTGAGGGTTGAGGATTGAGGTTTGAGGACTGAGGACTGAGGATTGAGGATTGAGAATTGAGGATTGAGGATTGAAGATTGAGTATTGGGTATTGAGGATTGAAGAATGAGGATTGTAAATTGAGGATTGAGGATTGAGAATTGAGGATTGAGGATTGAGGATTGCAGATTGGGGATTGGGTATTGAGGATTGAAGAATGAGCATTGAGGACTGAGGATTGAGGATTGAAGATTGAATATTGATGATTGAAGATTGAGGATTGAGGATTGAGGGTTGTGGATTGAGGACGAGGACTGAGGGTTGAGTATTGATGTTTGAAGTATGAGGATTGAGGATTCAGGATTGAGAATTGAGGATTGAGGATTGAGGATTGAGGATTGAGGATTGAGGATTGGGGATTGAAGATTGAGGATTGGGGATTGAGGATTGAAGATTGAGGATTCAGGATTGAGGATCCAGAATCGTGGTTTGAGGACTGAGCATTGAGGATTGAAGATTGAGTATTGAGGATTGAGGATTGACGATTGAGGATTGAACATTGAGGACTGAGTGCTGAGGGTTGAGGATTCAGGATTGAGGATTCAGAATTGATGTTTGAGGACTGAGGATTGAGGATTGAAGATTGAGTATTGAGGATTGAAGATCGAGGATTGAGGATTGAGGATTGAGGATTGAGGATGAGGGCTGAGGGTTGAGGTTTGAGGTTTGAGGACTGAGGACTGAGGATTGAGGATTGAGAATTCAGGATTGAGGATTGAGGATTGAAGATTGAGGATTGGGTATAGAGGATTGAAGAATGAGGATTGAGGAATGAGGATTGAGGATTGAGGATTGAAGATTCATTATTCAGGATAGGAGATTGACGATTGAGGATTGAGGATTGAGGGTCGAGAATTGAGGATTGAGGATTGAAGGTTGAGTATTGAGGATTGAAGATTGAGGATTGGGGACTTAGTGTTGAGGATTGTGCTTTGAAGATAGAGGATTGGGGACTGAGTGTTGAGGGTTGAGTGATGAGAATTGATGTTTGTGGATAGAGACTTGAAGAGTGCAGATTGAGTATTGAGTATTGAAAACTGTGAACTGAGGATATTCTATTGAGGATTGAGGATTGACAACTGGTCGCTGAGGACTCTGGCTGAAGGTTGAGGATTCAGGATTGAGGATTCAGGATTGAGGTCTGAGGACTGAGGATTGAGGGATGAGGATTGAGGATTAAGGATTGAGGATTGAAGACTGGGGATTGAGGATTGAGGATTGAGGATTGAGGATTGAGGATTGAGGATTGAGGACTAAGGATTGAGGATTGAGGATTGAGGATTGAGAATTGTGGATTGAGGATTGAAGATTGAGTATTGAGTATTGAAGATTGAGGATTGAGGATTGAAAATTGAGGATTGACGATGAGGTCTGATGGTTGAGGGTTGAGGTTTGAGGACTGAGGACTGAGGATTGAGGATTTAGAATTGAGGATTGAGGATTGAAGAATGAGGATTGAGGATTGAGGATTGAGGATTGAGGATTGAAGATTGAGTATTGAGGATTGAAGACTGACGATTGAGGACTGAGGATTGAAGATTGAGGATTGAGGATTGAGGATTGAGGATTGAGGATTGAGAATTGAGGGTTGAGGATTGAAGATTTAGTATTGAGCATTGAAGGTTGGGGATTGAGGATTGAAGATCGAGGATTGGCGATGAGGGCTGAGGGTTGAGGATTGAGGTTTGAGGACTGAGGACTGAGGATTGAGGATTGAGAATTGAGGATTGAGGATTGAGGATTGAGGATTGAAGATTGAGTATTGGGTATTGAGAATTGAAGAATGAGGATTGTAAATTGAGGATTGAGGATTGAGAATTGAGGATTGAGGATTGAGGATTGCAGATTGGGGATTGGGTATTGAGGATTGAAGAATGAGCATTGAGGACTGAGGATTGAGGATTGAAGATTGAATATTGATGATTGAAGATTGAGGATTGAGGATTGAGGGTTGTGGATTGAGGACGAGGACTGAGGGTTGAGTATTGATGTTTGAAGTATGAGGATTGAGGATTCAGGATTGAGAATTGAGGATTGAGGATTGAGGATTGAGGATTGAGGATTGAGGATTGGGGATTGAAGATTGAGGATTGGGGATTGAGGATTGAAGATTGAGGATTCAGGATTGAGGATCCAGAATCGTGGTTTGAGGACTGAGCATTGAGGATTGAAGATTGAGTATTGAGGATTGAGGATTGACGATTGAGGATTGAACATTGAGGACTGAGTGCTGAGGGTTGAGGATTCAGGATTGAGGATTCAGAATTGATGTTTGAGGACTGAGGATTGAGGATTGAAGATTGAGTATTGAGGATTGAAGATCGAGGATTGAGGATTGAGGATTGAGGATTGAGGATGAGGGCTGAGGGTTGAGGTTTGAGGTTTGAGGACTGAGGACTGAGGATTGAGGATTGAGAATTCAGGATTGAGGATTGAGGATTGAAGATTGAGGATTGGGTATAGAGGATTGAAGAATGAGGATTGAGGAATGAGGATTGAGGATTGAGGATTGAAGATTCATTATTCAGGATAGGAGATTGACGATTGAGGATTGAGGATTGAGGGTCGAGAATTGAGGATTGAGGATTGAAGGTTGAGTATTGAGGATTGAAGATTGAGGATTGGGGACTTAGTGTTGAGGATTGTGCTTTGAAGATAGAGGATTGGGGACTGAGTGTTGAGGGTTGAGTGATGAGAATTGATGTTTGTGGATAGAGACTTGAAGAGTGCAGATTGAGTATTGAGTATTGAAAACTGTGAACTGAGGATATTCTATTGAGGATTGAGGATTGACAACTGGTCGCTGAGGACTCTGGCTGAAGGTTGAGGATTCAGGATTGAGGATTCAGGATTGAGGTCTGAGGACTGAGGATTGAGGGATGAGGATTGAGGATTAAGGATTGAGGATTGAAGATTGAGGATTGGGTATTGAGGATTGAACATTGAGGATTGAGGGACGAGGATTGAGTATTGTGGATTGAGGATTGAAGATTGAGTATTGAGGATTGAAGACTGACGATTGAGGATTGAGGATTGAGGATTGAGTATTGAGGATTGAGGATTGAGGATTGAGGATTGAGGATTGAGAATTGAGGATTGAGGATTGAAGATTGAGTATTGAGCATTGAAGATTGAGGATTGAGGATTGAAGATTGAGGATTGACGATGAGGGCTGAGGGTTGAGGGTTGAGGTTTGAGGACTGAGGTATGATGATTGAGGATTGAGAATTGAGGATTAAGGATTGAGGATTGAGGATTGAAGATTGTGTATTGAGGATTGAAGAATCAGGACTGAGGATTGAGGATTGAGGATTGATGATTGAGGATTGAGGATTGAGGATTGAGGATTGAGGATTGAGGATTGAGGATGAGGGCTGAGGGTGATGATTGAGGTTTGAGGATTGAAAATTGAGTATTGAGGATTGAAGACTGGGGATTGAGGATTGAGTATTGAGGATTGAGGATTGAGGATTGAGGATTGAGGACTAAGGATTGAGGATTGAGGATTGAGGATTGAGAATTGTGGATTGAGGATTGAAGATTGAGTATTGGGTATTGAAGATTGAGGATTGAGGATTGAAAATTGAGGATTGACGATGAGGTCTGATGGTTGAGGGTTGAGATTTGAGGACTGAGGACTGAGGATTGAGGATTTAGAATTGAGGATTGAGGATTGAAGAATGAGGATTGAGGATTGAGGATTGAAGATTGAGTATTGGGTATTGAGGATTCAAGAATGAGGATTGAAAATTGAGGATTGAGGATTGAGAATTGAGGATTGAGGATTGAGGATTGAAGATTGAGGATTGGGTATTGAGGATTGAAGAATGAGGATTGAGGACTGAGGATTGAGGATTGAAAATTGAATATTGATGATTGAAGTTTGAGGATTGAGTATTGAGGATTGAAGATTGAGTATTGAGGATTGAGGATTGAAGATTGAGCATTGAGGATTGAAGACTGACGGTTGAGCATTGAGGATTGAGGATTGAGTATTGAGGATTGAGCATTGAAGATTGAGTATTGAGGATCGAAGATTGGGGATTGAGGATTGAGGATTGAGGATTGAGGATTGAGGATTGAGAATTGAGGATTGAGGATTGAGGATTGAGGATTGAAGATTGTGTATTGATGATTGAAGAATGAGGATTGAGGATTGAGGATTGAGGATTGAGGATTGAAGATTGAGTATTGAGGATTGAAGATTGACGATTGAGGATTGAGGATTGAGGATTGAGGATTGAGAATTGAGGATTGAGTATTGAGGATTGAACATTGAGGATTGAGTATTGAGGATTGAGGATTGAGTATTGAACATTGAGGACTGAGTGTTGAGGGTTGAGTGATGAGAATTGATGTTTGTGGATAGAGGTTTGAAGATTGCAGATTGAGTATTGAGTATTGAAAACTGTGAATTGAGGATATTCTATTGAGGATTGAGGATTGACAACTGATCGTTGAGGACTCAGGGCTGAAGGTTGAGGATTCAGGATTGAGGACTCAGGATTGAGAATTGAGGATTGAGTATTGAGGATTGAGGATTGAAGATTGAGTATTGATGATTGAAGATTGAGGATTGAGGATTGAGGATTGAGGATTGAGGATTGAGGATTGAGTATTGAGGATTGAGTATTGAGGATTGAGGATTGAAGATTGAGTATTGATGATTGAAGATTGAGGAGTGAGGATTGAGGATTGAGGATTGAGGATTGAGGATTGAGGATTGAGGATTGAGGATTGAGGATTGAGGATTGAGAATTGTGGATTGAGGATTGAATATTGAGTATTGAGTATTGAAGATTGAGGATTGAGGATTGAAAATTGAGGATTGACGATGAGGTCTGAGGGTTGAGGGTTGAGGTTTGAGGACTGAGGACTGAGGATTGAGGATTTAGAATTGATGATTGAGGTTTGAAGAATGAGGATTGAGGATTGAGGATTGAGGATTGAGGATTGAAGATTGAGTATTGAGGATTGAAGACTGACGATTGAGGACTGAGGATTGAAGATTGAGGATTGAGGATTGAGGATTGAGGATTGAGGATTGAGGATTGAGGATTGAAGATTGAGGATTGGGGATTGAGGATTGAAGATTGAGGATTCAGGATTGAGGATCCAGAATCGTGGTTTGAGGACTGAGCATGGAGGATTGAAGATTGAGTATTGAGGATTGAGGATTCATGATTGAGGATTGAACATTGAAGACTGAGTGCTGAGGGTTGAGTGATGAGAATTGATGTTTGTGGGTAGAGGTTTGAAGATTGCAGATTGAGTATTGAGTATTGTAAACTGTGAATTGAGGATATTCTATTGAGGATTGAGGATTGACAACTGATTGTTGAGGACTGAGGGCCGAAGATTGAGGATTCAGGATTGAGGATTCAGAATTGATGTTTGAGGACTGAGGATTGAGGATTCAAGATTGAGTATTGAGGATTGAAGATCGAGGATTGAGGATTGAGGATTGAGGATTGAGGATGAGGGCTGAGGGTTGAGGATTGAGGTTTGAGGACTGAGGACTTAGGATTGAGGATTGAGAATTCAGGATTGAGGATGAGGATTGAAGATTGAGGATTGTGTATAGAGGATTGAAGAATGAGGATTGAGGATTGAGGATTGAGGATTGAGGATTGAAGATTGATTATTCAGGATAGGAGATTGACGATTGAGGATTGAGGATTGAGGGTCGAGAATTGAGGATTGAGGATTGAAGGTTGAGTATTGAGGATTGAAGATTGAGGATTGGGGACTTAGTGTTGAGGATTGTGCTTTGAAGATAGAGGATTGGGGACTGAGTGTTGAGGGTTGAGTGATGAGAGTTGATGTTTGTGGATAGAGACTTGAAGAGTGCAGATTGAGTATTGAATATTGAAAACTGTGAACTGAGGATATTCTATTGAGGATTGAGGATTGACAACTGGTCGCTGAGGACTCTGGCTGAAGGTTGAGGATTCAGGATTGAGGATTCAGGATTGAGGTCTGAGGACTGAGGATTGAGGGATGAGGATTGAGGATTAAGGATTGAGGATTGAAGATTGAGGATTGGGTATTGAGGATTGAACATTGAGGATTGAGGGACGAGGATTGAGTATTGTGGATTGAGGATTGAAGATTGAATATTGATGATTGAAGATTGAGGATTGAGGATTGAGGGTTGTGGATTGAGGACGAGGACTGAGGGTTGAGTATTGATGTTTGAAGTATCAGGATTGAGGATTCAGGATTGAGAACTGAGGATTGAGGATTGAGGATTGAGGATTGAGGATTGAGGATTGAGTATTGACGATTGAGTATTGAGGATTGAGGATTGAGGATTGAGGATTGAAGATTGAGGATTGGGGATTGAGGATTGAAGATTGAGGATTCAGGATTGAGGATTCAGAATTGAGGTTTGAGGACTGAGGATTGAGGGTTGAAGATTGATGATTGAGGATTGAGGATTGAGGATTGAGGATTGAGGATTGAGGATTGAGGATTGAGGATTGAGGATGAGGGCTGAGGGTTGATGATTGAGGTTTGAGGACTGAGGACTGAGGATTGAGGATTGAGAATTGAGGATTGAGGATTGAGGATTGAGTACCGAGGATTGAGGATTGAAGATTGAGTATTGAGGATCGAAGATTGGGGATTGAGGATTGAGGATTGAGGATTGAGGATTGAGGATTGAGGATTGAGGAATGAGGATTGAGGATTGAGGATTGAGAATTGTGGATTGAGTATTGAAGATTGAGTATTGAGCATTGAAGATTGAGGATTGAGGATTAAAGATTGAAGATTGACGATGAGGGCTGAGGGTTGGGGGTTGAGGTTTGAGGACTGAGGACTGAGGATTGAGGATTGAGAATTGAGGATCGAGGATTGAGGATTGAGGATTGAAGATTGTGTATTGAGGATTGAAGAATGAGGATTGAGGATTGAGGATTGTGGATTGAGGACTGCAGATTGAGTATTGAGGACTGAAAATTGACGATTGAGGATTGAGGATTGAGGATTGAGGATTGAGAATTGAGGATTGAGTATTGAGGATTGAGGATTGGGTATTGAGGATTGAAGAATGAGGATTGAGGACTGAGTATTGAGGATTGAAAATTGAATATTGATGATTGAAGCTTGAGGATTGAGTATTGAGGATTGAGGATTGCAGGTTGGGTATTGAGGATTAAAGATTGAGGGTTGAGGATTGATGATTGAGGATTGAGGATTGAGTATTGAGCATTGAAGGTTGAGGATTGAGGATTGAATTTCGAGGATTAACGATGAGGACTGAGGGTCGAGGATTGAGGTTTGAGGACTGAGGACTGAGGATTGAGGATTGAGAATTGAGGATTGAGGATTGAGGATTGAGGATTGAAGATTGAGTATTGGGTATTGAGGATTCAAGAATGAGGATTGAAAATTGAGGATTGAGGATTGAGAATTGAGGATTGAGGATTGAGGATAGAAGATTGAGGATTGGGTATTGAGGATTGAAGAATGAGGATTGAGGACTGAGGATTGAGGATTGAAAATTGAATATTGATGATTGAAGTTTGAGGATTGAGTATTGAGGATTGAAGATTGAGTATTGAGGATTGAGGATTGAAGATTGAGCATTGAGGATTGAAGACTGACGGTTGAGCATTGAGGATTGAGGATTGAGTATTGAGGATTGAGCATTGAAGATTGAGTATTGAGGATCGAAGATTGGGGATTGAGGATTGAGGATTGAGGATTGAGGATTGAGGATTGAGAATTGAGGATTGAGGATTGAGGATTGAGGATTGAAGATTGTGTATTGATGATTGAAGAATGAGGATTGAGGATTGAGGATTGAGGATTGAGGATTGAAGATTGAGTATTGAGGATTGAAGATTGACGATTGAGGATTGAGGATTGAGGATTGAGGATTGAGAATTGAGGATTGAGTATTGAGGATTGAACATTGAGGATTGAGTATTGAGGATTGAGGATTGAGTATTGAACATTGAGGACTGAGTGTTGAGGGTTGAGTGATGAGAATTGATGTTTGTGGATAGAGGTTTGAAGATTGCAGATTGAGTATTGAGTATTGAAAACTGTGAATTGAGGATATTCTATTGAGGATTGAGGATTGACAACTGATCGTTGAGGACTCAGGGCTGAAGGTTGAGGATTCAGGATTGAGGACTCAGGATTGAGAATTGAGGATTGAGTATTGAGGATTGAGGATTGAAGATTGAGTATTGATGATTGAAGATTGAGGATTGAGGATTGAGGATTGAGGATTGAGGATTGAGGATTGAGTATTGAGGATTGAGTATTGAGGATTGAGGATTGAAGATTGAGTATTGATGATTGAAGATTGAGGAGTGAGGATTGAGGATTGAGGATTGAGGATTGAGGATTGAGGATTGAGGATTGAGGATTGAGGATTGAGGATTGAGAATTGTGGATTGAGGATTGAGGATTGAAAATTGAGGATTGACGATGAGGTCTGAGGGTTGAGGGTTGAGGTTTGAGGACTGAGGACTGAGGATTGAGGATTTAGAATTGATGATTGAGGATTGAAGAATGAGGATTGAGGATTGAGGATTGAGGATTGAGGATTGAAGATTGAGTATTGAGGATTGAAGACTGACGATTGAGGACTGAGGATTGAAGATTGAGGATTGAGGATTGAGGATTGAGGATTGAGGATTGAGGATTGAGGATTGAAGATTGAGGATTGGGGATTGAGGATTGAAGATTGAGGATTCAGGATTGAGGATCCAGAATCGTGGTTTGAGGACTGAGCATTGAGGATTGAAGATTGAGTATTGAGGATTGAGGATTCATGATTGAGGATTGAACATTGAAGACTGAGTGCTGAGGGTTGAGTGATGAGAATTGATGTTTGTGGGTAGAGGTTTGAAGATTGCAGATTGAGTATTGAGTATTGTAAACTGTGAATTGAGGATATTCTATTGAGGATTGAGGATTGACAACTGATTGTTGAGGACTGAGGGCCGAAGATTGAGGATTCAGGATTGAGGATTCAGAATTGATGTTTGAGGACTGAGGATTGAGGATTCAAGATTGAGTATTGAGGATTGAAGATCGAGGATTGAGGATTGAGGATTGAGGATTGAGGATGAGGGCTGAGGGTTGAGGATTGAGGTTTGAGGACTGAGGACTTAGGATTGAGGATTGAGAATTCAGGATTGAGGATGAGGATTGAAGATTGAGGATTGTGTATAGAGGATTGAAGAATGAGGATTGAGGATTGAGGATTGAGGATTGAGGATTGAAGATTGATTATTCAGGATAGGAGATTGACGATTGAGGATTGAGGATTGAGGGTCGAGAATTGAGGATTGAGGATTGAAGGTTGAGTATTGAGGATTGAAGATTGAGGATTGGGGACTTAGTGTTGAGGATTGTGCTTTGAAGATAGAGGATTGGGGACTGAGTGTTGAGGGTTGAGTGATGAGAGTTGATGTTTGTGGATAGAGACTTGAAGAGTGCAGATTGAGTATTGAATATTGAAAACTGTGAACTGAGGATATTCTATTGAGGATTGAGGATTGACAACTGGTCGCTGAGGACTCTGGCTGAAGGTTGAGGATTCAGGATTGAGGATTCAGGATTGAGGTCTGAGGACTGAGGATTGAGGGATGAGGATTGAGGATTAAGGATTGAGGATTGAAGATTGAGGATTGGGTATTGAGGATTGAACATTGAGGATTGAGGGACGAGGATTGAGTATTGTGGATTGAGGATTGAAGATTGAATATTGATGATTGAAGATTGAGGATTGAGGATTGAGGGTTGTGGATTGAGGACGAGGACTGAGGGTTGAGTATTGATGTTTGAAGTATCAGGATTGAGGATTCAGGATTGAGAACTGAGGATTGAGGATTGAGGATTGAGGATTGAGGATTGAGGATTGAGTATTGACGATTGAGTATTGAGGATTGAGGATTGAGGATTGAGGATTGAAGATTGAGGATTGGGGATTGAGGATTGAAGATTGAGGATTCAGGATTGAGGATTCAGAATTGAGGTTTGAGGACTGAGGATTGAGGGTTGAAGATTGATGATTGAGGATTGAGGATTGAGGATTGAGGATTGAGGATTGAGGATTGAGGATTGAGGATTGAGGATGAGGGCTGAGGGTTGATGATTGAGGTTTGAGGACTGAGGACTGAGGATTGAGGATTGAGAATTGAGGATTGAGGATTGAGGATTGAGTACTGAGGATTGAGGATTGAAGATTGAGTATTGAGGATCGAAGATTGGGGATTGAGGATTGAGGATTGAGGATTGAGGATTGAGGATTGAGGATTGAGGAATGAGGATTGAGGATTGAGGATTGAGAATTGTGGATTGAGTATTGAAGATTGAGTATTGAGCATTGAAGATTGAGGATTGAGGATTAAAGATTGAAGATTGACGATGAGGGCTGAGGGTTGGGGGTTGAGGTTTGAGGACTGAGGACTGAGGATTGAGGATTGAGAATTGAGGATCGAGGATTGAGGATTGAGGATTGAAGATTGTGTATTGAGGATTGAAGAATGAGGATTGAGGATTGAGGATTGTGGATTGAGGACTGCAGATTGAGTATTGAGGACTGAAAATTGACGATTGAGGATTGAGGATTGAGGATTGAGGATTGAGAATTGAGGATTGAGTATTGAGGATTGAGGATTGGGTATTGAGGATTGAAGAATGAGGATTGAGGACTGAGTATTGAGGATTGAAAATTGAATATTGATGATTGAAGCTTGAGGATTGAGTATTGAGGATTGAGGATTGCAGGTTGGGTATTGAGGATTAAAGATTGAGGGTTGAGGATTGATGATTGAGGATTGAGGATTGAGTATTGAGCATTGAAGGTTGAGGATTGAGGATTGAATTTCGAGGATTAACGATGAGGACTGAGGGTCGAGGATTGAGGTTTGAGGACTGAGGACTGAGGATTGAGGATTGAGAATTGAGGATTGAGGATTGAGGATTGAGGATTGAAGATTGAGTATTGGGTATTGAGGATTCAAGAATGAGGATTGAAAATTGAGGATTGAGGATTGAGAATTGAGGATTGAGGATTGAGGATAGAAGATTGAGGATTGGGTATTGAGGATTGAAGAATGAGGATTGAGGACTGAGGATTGAGGATTGAAAATTGAATATTGATGATTGAAGTTTGAGGATTGAGTATTGAGGATTGAGGATTGAGTATTGAGGATTGAGGATTGAAGATTGAGCATTGAGGATTGAAGACTGACGATTGAGCATTGAGGATTGAGGATTGAGTATTGAGGATTGAGGATTGAAGATTGAGTATTGAGGATCGAAGATTGGGGATTGAGGATTGAGGATTGAGGATTGAGGATTGAGGACTGAGAATTGAGGATTGAGGATTGAGGATTGAGTATTGAAGATTGTGTATTGAAGATTGAAGAATGAGGATTGAGGATTGAGGATTGAGGATTGAGGATTGAAGATTGAGTATTGAGGATTGAAGATTGACGATTGAGGATTGAGGATTGAGGATTGAGGATTGAGAATTGAGGATTGAGTATTGAGGATTGAACATTGAGGACTGCGTATTGAGGATTGAGGATTGAGTATTGAACATTGAGGACTGAGTGTTGAGGGTTGAGTGATGAGAATTGATGTTTGTGGATAGAGGTTTGAAGATTGCAGATTGAGTATTGAGTATTGAAAACTGTGAATTGAGGATATTCTATTGAGGATTGAGGATTGACAACTGATTGTTGAGGACTGAGGGCCGAAGATTGAGGATTCAGGATTGAGGATTCAGAATTGATGTTTGAGGACTGAGGATTGAGGATAGAAGATTGAGTATTGAGGATTGAAGATCGAGGATTGAGGATTGAGGATTGAGGATTGAGGATGAAGGCTGAGGGTTGAGGATTGAGGTTTGAGGACTGAGGACTTAGGATTGAGGATTGAGAATTCAGGATTGAGGATGAGGATTGAAGATTCAGGATTGTGTATAGAGGATTGAAGAATGAGGATTGAGGATTGAGGATTGAGGATTGAGGATTGAAGATTGATTATTCAGGATAGGAGATTGACGATTGAGGATTGAGAATTGAGGGTCGAGAATTGAGGATTGAGGATTGAAGGTTGAGTATTCAGGATTGAAGATTGAGGATTGGGGACTTAGTGTTGAGGATTGAGCTTTGAAGATAGAGGATTGGGGACTGAGTGTTGAGGGTTGAGTGATGAGAATTGATGTTTGTGGATAGAGACTTGAAGAGTGCAGATTGAGTATTGAGTATTGAAAACTGTGAACTGAGGATATTCTATTGAGGATTGAGGATTGACAACTGGTCGCTGAGGACTCTGGCTGAAGGCTGAGGATTCAGGATTGAGGATTCAGGATTGAGGTCTGAGGACTGAGGATTGAGGGATGAGGATTGAGGATTGAGGATTGAGGATTGAAGATTGAGGATTGGGTATTGAGGATTGAACATTGAGGATTGAGGGATGAGGATTGAGGATTGAGGATTGAGTATTGAGCATTGAAGGTTGAGGATTGAGGATTGAATTTCGAGGATTAACGATGAGGACTGAGGGTTGAGGATTGAGGTTTGAGGACTGAGGACTGAGGATTGAGGATTGAGAATTGAGGATTGAGGATTGAGGATTGAGGATTGAAGATTGAGTATTGGGTATTGAGGATTCAAGAATGAGGATTGAAAATTGAGGATTGAGGATTGAGAATTGAGGATTGAGGATTGAGGATTGAAGATTGAGGATTGGGTATTGAGGATTGAAGAATGAGGATTGAGGACTGAGGATTGAGGATTGAAAATTGAATATTGATGATTGAAGTTTGAGGATTGAGTATTGAGGATTGAGGATTGAGTATTGAGGATTGAGGATTGAAGATTGAGCATTGAGGATTGAAGACTGACGATTGAGCATTGAGGATTGAGGATTGAGTATTGAGGATTGAGGATTGAAGATTGAGTATTGAGGATCGAAGATTGGGGAGTGAGGATTGAGGATTGAGGATTGAGGATTGAGGATTGAGAATTGAGGATTGAGGATTGAGGATTGAGGATTGAAGATTGTGTATTGAAGATTGAAGAATGAGGATTGAGGATTGAGGATTGAGGATTGAAGATGAGTATTGAGGATTGAAGATTGACGATTGAGGATTGAGGATTGAGGATTGAGGATTGAGAGTTGAGGATTGAGTATTGAGGATTGAACATTGAGGATTGAGTATTGAGGATTGAGGATTGAGTATTGAACATTGAGGACTGAGTGTTGAGGGTTGAGTGATGAGAATTGATGTTTGTGGATAGAGGTTTGAAGATTGCAGATTGAGTATTGAGTATTGAAAACTGTGAATTGAGGATATTCTATTGAGGATTGAGGATTGACAACTGATCGTTGGGGACTCAGGGCTGAATGTTGAGGATTCAGGATTGAGGACTCAGGATTGAGGATTGAGGATTGAGGATTGAGAATTGTGGATTGAGGATTGAAGATTGAGTATTGAGCATTGAAGATTGAGGATTGAGGATTGAAGATTGAGGATTGACGATGAGGTTTGAGGGTTGAGGGTTGAGGTTTGAGGACTGAGGACTGAGGATTGAGGATTGAGAATTGAGGGTTGAGGATTGAAGAATGAGGATTGAGGATTGAGGATTGAGGATTGATGATTGAAGATTGAGTATTGAGGATTGAAGACTGACGATTGAGGATTGAGGATTGAAGATTGAGGATTGAGGATTGAGGACTGACGATTGAGAATTGAGGATTGAGGATTGAAGATTGAGTATTGAGCATTGAAGGTTGAGGATTGAGGATTGAAAGTCGAGGATTGACGATGAGGGCTGAGGGTTGAGGATTGAGGTTTGAGGACTAAGGACTGAGGATTGAGGATTGAGAATTGAGGATTGAGGATTGAGGATTGAGGATTGAAGATTGAGTATTGAGGATTGAAGACTGACGATTGAGGATTGAGGATTGAGGATTGAGTATTGAGGATTGAGGATTGAGGATTGAGGATTGAGGATTGAGAATTGAGGATTGAGGATTGAAGATTGAGTATTGAGCATTGAAGATTGAGGATTGAGGATTGAAGATTGAGGATTGACGATGAGGGCTGAGGGTTGAGGGTTGAGGTTTGAGGACTGAGGTATGAGGATTGAGGATTGAGATTTGAGGATTAAGGATTGAGGATTGAGGATTGAAGATTGTGTATTGAGGATTGAAGAATCAGGATTGAGGATTGAGGATTGAGGATTGATGATTGAGGATTGAGGATTGAGGATTGAGGATTGAGGATTGAGGATGAGGGCTGAGGGTTGATGATTGAGGTGTGAGGATTGAAAATTGAGTATTGAGGATTGAAGATTGAGGATAGAGGATTGAGGATTGAGGATTGAGGATTGAGGATTGAGGACTAAGGATTGAGGATTGAGGATTGAGGATTGAGAATTGTGGATTGAGGATTGAATATTGAGTATTGAGTATTGAAGATTGAGGATTGAGGATTGAAAATTGAGGATTGACGATGAGGTCTGAGGGTTGAGGGTTGAGGTTTGAGGACTGAGGACTGAGGATTGAGGATTTAGAATTGATGATTGAGGATTGAAGAATGAGGATTGAGGATTGAGGATTGAGGATTGAGGATTGAAGATTGAGTATAGAGGATTGAAGACTGACGATTGAGGACTGAGGATTGAAGATTGAGGATTGAGGATTGAGGATTGAGGATTGAGGATTGAGGATTGAGGATTGAAGATTGAGGATTGGGGATTGAGGATTGAAGATTGAGGATTCAGGATTGAGGATCCAGAATCGTGGTTTGAGGACTGAGCATTGAGGATTGAAGATTGAGTATTGAGGATTGAGGATTCATGATTGAGGATTGAACATTGAAGACTGAGTGCTGAGGGTTGAGTGATGAGAATTGATGATTGTGGGTAGAGGTTTGAAGATTGCAGATTGAGTATTGAGTATTGTAAACTGTGAATTGAGGATATTCTATTGAGGATTGAGGATTGACAACTGATTGTTGAGGACTGAGGGCCGAAGATTGAGGATTCAGGATTGGGGATTCAGAATTGATGTTTGAGGACTGAGGATTGAGGATTCAGGATTGAGTATTGAGGATTGAAGATCGAGGATTGAGGGTTGAGGATTGAGGATTGAGGATGAGGGCTGAGGGTTGAGGATTGAGGTTTGAGGACTGAGGACTTAGGATTGAGGATTGAGAATTCAGGATTGAGGATGAGGATTGAGGATTGAGTATTGAGGATTGAGGATTGAAGATTGAGCATTGAGGATTGAAGACTGACGATTGAGCATTGAGGATTGAGGATTGAGTATTGAGGATTGAGGATTGAAGATTGAGTATTGAGGATTGAAGACTGACGATTGAGGATTGAGGATTGAGGATTGAGTATTGAGGATTGAGGATTGAGGATTGAGGATTGAGGATTGAGAATTGAGGATTGAGGATTGAAGATTGAGTATTGAGCATTGAAGATTGAGGATTGAGGATTGAAGATTGAGGATTGACGATGAGGGCTGAGGATTGAGGGTTGAGGTTTGAGGACTGAGGTATGAGGATTGAGGATTGAGAATTGAGGATTAAGGATTGAGGATTGAGTATTGAAGATTGTGTATTGAGGATTGAAGAATCAGGACTGAGGATTGAGGATTGAGGATTGATGATTGAGGATTGAGGATTGAGGATTGAGGATTGAGGATGAGGGCTGAGGGTGATGATTGAGGTTTGAGGATTGAAAATTGAGTATTGAGGATTGAAGACTGGGGATTGAGGATTGAGGATTGAGGATTGAGGATTGAGGATTGAGGATTGAGGACTAAGGATTGAGGATTGAGGATTGAGAATTGAGGATTGAGGATTGAAGATTGAGTATTGAGCATTGAAGGTTGAGGATTGAGGATTGAAAGTCGAGGATTGACGATGAGGGCTGAGGGTTGAGGATTGAGGTTTGAGGACTAAGGACTGAGGATTGAGGATTGAGAATTGAGGATTGAGGATTGAGGATTGAGGATTGAAGATTGAGTATTGAGGATTGAAGACTGACGATTGAGGATTGAGGATTGAGGATTGAGTATTGAGGATTGAGGATTGAGGATTGAGGATTGAGGATTGAGAATTGAGGATTGAGGATTGAAGATTGAGTATTGAGCATTGAAGATTGAGGATTGAGGATTGAAGATTGAGGATTGACGATGAGGGCTGAGGGTTGAGGGTTGAGGTTTGAGGACTGAGGTATGAGGATTGAGGATTGAGATTTGAGGATTAAGGATTGAGGATTGAGGATTGAAGATTGTGTATTGAGGATTGAAGAATCAGGATTGAGGATTGAGGATTGAGGATTGATGATTGAGGATTGAGGATTGAGGATTGAGGATTGAGGATTGAGGATGAGGGCTGAGGGTTGATGATTGAGGTGTGAGGATTGAAAATTGAGTATTGAGGATTGAAGATTGAGGATAGAGGATTGAGGATTGAGGATTGAGGATTGAGGATTGAGGACTAAGGATTGAGGATTGAGGATTGAGGATTGAGAATTGTGGATTGAGGATTGAATATTGAGTATTGAGTATTGAAGATTGAGGATTGAGGATTGAATATTGAGGATTGACGATGAGGTCTGAGGGTTGAGGGTTGAGGTTTGAGGACTGAGGACTGAGGATTGAGGATTTAGAATTGATGATTGAGGATTGAAGAATGAGGATTGAGGATTGAGGATTGAGGATTGAGGATTGAAGATTGAGTATAGAGGATTGAAGACTGACGATTGAGGACTGAGGATTGAAGATTGAGGATTGAGGATTGAGGATTGAGGATTGAGGATTGAGGATTGAGGATTGAAGATTGAGGATTGGGGATTGAGGATTGAAGATTGAGGATTCAGGATTGAGGATCCAGAATCGTGGTTTGAGGACTGAGCATTGAGGATTGAAGATTGAGTATTGAGGATTGAGGATTCATGATTGAGGATTGAACATTGAAGACTGAGTGCTGAGGGTTGAGTGATGAGAATTGATGATTGTGGGTAGAGGTTTGAAGATTGCAGATTGAGTATTGAGTATTGTAAACTGTGAATTGAGGATATTCTATTGAGGATTGAGGATTGACAACTGATTGTTGAGGACTGAGGGCCGAAGATTGAGGATTCAGGATTGGGGATTCAGAATTGATGTTTGAGGACTGAGGATTGAGGATTCAGGATTGAGTATTGAGGATTGAAGATCGAGGATTGAGGGTTGAGGATTGAGGATTGAGGATGAGGGCTGAGGGTTGAGGATTGAGGTTTGAGGACTGAGGACTTAGGATTGAGGATTGAGAATTCAGGATTGAGGATGAGGATTGAGGATTGAGTATTGAGGATTGAGGATTGAAGATTGAGCATTGAGGATTGAAGACTGACGATTGAGCATTGAGGATTGAGGATTGAGTATTGAGGATTGAGGATTGAAGATTGAGTATTGAGGATTGAAGACTGACGATTGAGGATTGAGGATTGAGGATTGAGTATTGAGGATTGAGGATTGAGGATTGAGGATTGAGGATTGAGAATTGAGGATTGAGGATTGAAGATTGAGTATTGAGCATTGAAGATTGAGGATTGAGGATTGAAGATTGAGGATTGACGATGAGGGCTGAGGATTGAGGGTTGAGGTTTGAGGACTGAGGTATGAGGATTGAGGATTGAGAATTGAGGATTAAGGATTGAGGATTGAGTATTGAAGATTGTGTATTGAGGATTGAAGAATCAGGACTGAGAATTGAGGATTGAGGATTGATGATTGAGGATTGAGGATTGAGGATTGAGGATTGAGGATGAGGGCTGAGGGTGATGATTGAGGTTTGAGGATTGAAAATTGAGTATTGAGGATTGAAGACTGGGGATTGAGGATTGAGGATTGAGGATTGAGGATTGAGGATTGAGGATTGAGGACTAAGGATTGAGGATTGAGGATTGAGGATTGAGAATTGTGGATTGAGGATTGAAGATTGAGTATTGAGTATTGAAGATTGAGGATTGAGGATTGAAAATTGAGGATTGACGATGAGGTCTGATGGTTGAGGGTTGAGGTTTGAGGACTGAGGACTGAGGATTGAGGATTTAGAATTGAGGATTGAGGATTGAAGAATGAGGATTGAGGATTGAGGATTGAGGATTGAGGATTGAAGATTGAGTATTGAGGATTGAAGACTGACGATTGAGGACTGAGGATTGAAGATTGAGGATTGAGGATTGAGGATTGAGGATTGAGGATTGAGAATTGAGGGTTGAGGATTGAAGATTTAGTATTGAGCATTGAAGGTTGGGGATTGAGGATTGAAGATCGAGGATTGGCGATGAGGGCTGAGGGTTGAGGATTGAGGTTTGAGGACTGAGGACTGAGGATTGAGGATTGAGAATTGAGGATTGAGGATTGAAGATTGAGTATTGGGTATTGAGGATTGAAGAATGAGGATTGTAAATTGAGGATTGAGGATTGAGAATTGAGGATTGAGGATTGAGGATTGCAGATTGGGGATTGGGTATTGAGGATTGAAGAATGAGCATTGAGGACTGAGGATTGAGGATTGAAGATTGAATATTGATGATTGAAGATTGAGGATTGAGGATTGAGGGTTGTGGATTGAGGACGAGGACTGAGGGTTGAGTATTGATGTTTGAAGTATGAGGATTGAGGATTCAGGATTGAGAATTGAGGATTGAGGATTGAGGATTGAGGATTGAGGATTGAGGATTGGGGATTGAAGATTGAGGATTGGGGATTGAGGATTGAAGATTGAGGATTCAGGATTGAGGATCCAGAATCGTGGTTTGAGGACTGAGCATTGAGGATTGAAGATTGAGTATTGAGGATTGAGGATTGACGATTGAGGATTGAACATTGAGGACTGAGTGCTGAGGGTTGAGGATTCAGGATTGAGGATTCAGAATTGATGTTTGAGGACTGAGGATTGAGGATTGAAGATTGAGTATTGAGGATTGAAGATCGAGGATTGAGGATTGAGGATTGAGGATTGAGGATGAGGGCTGAGGGTTGAGGTTTGAGGTTTGAGGACTGAGGACTGAGGATTGAGGATTGAGAATTCAGGATTGAGGATTGAGGATTGAAGATTGAGGATTGGGTATAGAGGATTGAAGAATGAGGATTGAGGAATGAGGATTGAGGATTGAGGATTGAAGATTCATTATTCAGGATAGGAGATTGACGATTGAGGATTGAGGATTGAGGGTCGAGAATTGAGGATTGAGGATTGAAGGTTGAGTATTGAGGATTGAAGATTGAGGATTGGGGACTTAGTGTTGAGGATTGTGCTTTGAAGATAGAGGATTGGGGACTGAGTGTTGAGGGTTGAGTGATGAGAATTGATGTTTGTGGATAGAGACTTGAAGAGTGCAGATTGAGTATTGAGTATTGAAAACTGTGAACTGAGGATATTCTATTGAGGATTGAGGATTGACAACTGGTCGCTGAGGACTCTGGCTGAAGGTTGAGGATTCAGGATTGAGGATTCAGGATTGAGGTCTGAGGACTGAGGATTGAGGGATGAGGATTGAGGATTAAGGATTGAGGATTGAAGACTGGGGATTGAGGATTGAGGATTGAGGATTGAGGATTGAGGATTGAGGATTGAGGACTAAGGATTGAGGATTGAGGATTGAGGATTGAGAATTGTGGATTGAGGATTGAAGATTGAGTATTGAGTATTGAAGATTGAGGATTGAGGATTGAAAATTGAGGATTGACGATGAGGTCTGATGGTTGAGGGTTGAGGTTTGAGGACTGAGGACTGAGGATTGAGGATTTAGAATTGAGGATTGAGGATTGAAGAATGAGGATTGAGGATTGAGGATTGAGGATTGAGGATTGAAGATTGAGTATTGAGGATTGAAGACTGACGATTGAGGACTGAGGATTGAAGATTGAGGATTGAGGATTGAGGATTGAGGATTGAGGATTGAGAATTGAGGGTTGAGGATTGAAGATTTAGTATTGAGCATTGAAGGTTGGGGATTGAGGATTGAAGATCGAGGATTGGCGATGAGGGCTGAGGGTTGAGGATTGAGGTTTGAGGACTGAGGACTGAGGATTGAGGATTGAGAATTGAGGATTGAGGATTGAGGATTGAGGATTGAAGATTGAGTATTGGGTATTGAGGATTGAAGAATGAGGATTGTAAATTGAGGATTGAGGATTGAGAATTGAGGATTGAGGATTGAGGATTGCAGATTGGGGATTGGGTATTGAGGATTGAAGAATGAGCATTGAGGACTGAGGATTGAGGATTGAAGATTGAATATTGATGATTGAAGATTGAGGATTGAGGATTGAGGGTTGTGGATTGAGGACGAGGACTGAGGGTTGAGTATTGATGTTTGAAGTATGAGGATTGAGGATTCAGGATTGAGAATTGAGGATTGAGGATTGAGGATTGAGGATTGAGGATTGAGGATTGGGGATTGAAGATTGAGGATTGGGGATTGAGGATTGAAGATTGAGGATTCAGGATTGAGGATCCAGAATCGTGGTTTGAGGACTGAGCATTGAGGATTGAAGATTGAGTATTGAGGATTGAGGATTGACGATTGAGGATTGAACATTGAGGACTGAGTGCTGAGGGTTGAGGATTCAGGATTGAGGATTCAGAATTGATGTTTGAGGACTGAGGATTGAGGATTGAAGATTGAGTATTGAGGATTGAAGATCGAGGATTGAGGATTGAGGATTGAGGATTGAGGATGAGGGCTGAGGGTTGAGGTTTGAGGTTTGAGGACTGAGGACTGAGGATTGAGGATTGAGAATTCAGGATTGAGGATTGAGGATTGAAGATTGAGGATTGGGTATAGAGGATTGAAGAATGAGGATTGAGGAATGAGGATTGAGGATTGAGGATTGAAGATTCATTATTCAGGATAGGAGATTGACGATTGAGGATTGAGGATTGAGGGTCGAGAATTGAGGATTGAGGATTGAAGGTTGAGTATTGAGGATTGAAGATTGAGGATTGGGGACTTAGTGTTGAGGATTGTGCTTTGAAGATAGAGGATTGGGGACTGAGTGTTGAGGGTTGAGTGATGAGAATTGATGTTTGTGGATAGAGACTTGAAGAGTGCAGATTGAGTATTGAGTATTGAAAACTGTGAACTGAGGATATTCTATTGAGGATTGAGGATTGACAACTGGTCGCTGAGGACTCTGGCTGAAGGTTGAGGATTCAGGATTGAGGATTCAGGATTGAGGTCTGAGGACTGAGGATTGAGGGATGAGGATTGAGGATTAAGGATTGAGGATTGAAGATTGAGGATTGGGTATTGAGGATTGAACATTGAGGATTGAGGGACGAGGATTGAGTATTGTGGATTGAGGATTGAAGATTGAGTATTGAGGATTGAAGACTGACGATTGAGGATTGAGGATTGAGGATTGAGTATTGAGGATTGAGGATTGAGGATTGAGGATTGAGGATTGAGAATTGAGGATTGAGGATTGAAGATTGAGTATTGAGCATTGAAGATTGAGGATTGAGGATTGAAGATTGAGGATTGACGATGAGGGCTGAGGGTTGAGGGTTGAGGTTTGAGGACTGAGGTATGATGATTGAGGATTGAGAATTGAGGATTAAGGATTGAGGATTGAGGATTGAAGATTGTGTATTGAGGATTGAAGAATCAGGACTGAGGATTGAGGATTGAGGATTGATGATTGAGGATTGAGGATTGAGGATTGAGGATTGAGGATTGAGGATTGAGGATGAGGGCTGAGGGTGATGATTGAGGTTTGAGGATTGAAAATTGAGTATTGAGGATTGAAGACTGGGGATTGAGGATTGAGTATTGAGGATTGAGGATTGAGGATTGAGGATTGAGGACTAAGGATTGAGGATTGAGGATTGAGGATTGAGAATTGTGGATTGAGGATTGAAGATTGAGTATTGGGTATTGAAGATTGAGGATTGAGGATTGAAAATTGAGGATTGACGATGAGGTCTGATGGTTGAGGGTTGAGATTTGAGGACTGAGGACTGAGGATTGAGGATTTAGAATTGAGGATTGAGGATTGAAGAATGAGGATTGAGGATTGAGGATTGAGGATTGAGGATTGAAGATTGAGTATTGAGGATTGAAGACTGACGATTGAGGACTGAGGATTGAAGATTGAGGATTGAGGATTGAGGATTGAGGATTGAGGATTGAGAATTGAGGGTTGAGGATTGAAGATTTAGTATTGAGCATTGAAGGTTGGGGATTGAGGATTGAAGATCGAGGATTGGCGATGAGGGCTGAGGGTTGAGGATTGAGGTTTGAGGACTGAGGACTGAGGATTGAGGATTGAGAATTGAGGATTGAGGATTGAGGATTGAGGATTGAAGATTGAGTATTGGGTATTGAGGATTGAAGAATGAGGATTGTAAATTGAGGATTGAGGATTGAGAATTGAGGATTGAGGATTGAGGATTGCAGATTGGGGATTGGGTATTGAGGATTGAAGAATGAGCATTGAGGACTGAGGATTGAGGATTGAAGATTGAATATTGATGATTGAAGATTGAGGATTGAGGATTGAGGGTTGTGGATTGAGGACGAGGACTGAGGGTTGAGTATTGATGTTTGAAGTATGAGGATTGAGGATTCAGGATTGAGAATTGAGGATTGAGGATTGAGGATTGAGGATTGAGGATTGAGGATTGGGGATTGAAGATTGAGGATTGGGGATTGAGGATTGAAGATTGAGGATTCAGGATTGAGGATCCAGAATCGTGATTTGAGGACTGAGCATTGAGGATTGAAGATTGAGTATTGAGGATTGAGGATTGAGGATTGAGGATTGAGGATGAGGGCTGAGGGTTGAGGTTTGAGGTTTGAGGACTGAGGACTGAGGATTGAGGATTGAGAATTCAGGATTGAGGATTGAGGATTGAAGATTGAGGATTGGGTATAGAGGATTGAAGAATGAGGATTGAGGAATGAGGATTGAGGATTGAGGATTGAAGATTCATTATTCAGGATAGGAGATTGACGATTGAGGATTGAGGATTGAGGGTCGAGAATTGAGGATTGAGGATTGAAGGTTGAGTATTGAGGATTGAAGATTGAGGATTGGGGACTTAGTGTTGAGGATTGTGCTTTGAAGATAGAGGATTGGGGACTGAGTGTTGAGGGTTGAGTGATGAGAATTGATGTTTGTGGATAGAGACTTGAAGAGTGCAGATTGAGTATTGAGTATTGAAAACTGTGAACTGAGGATATTCTATTGAGGATTGAGGATTGACAACTGGTCGCTGAGGACTCTGGCTGAAGGTTGAGGATTCAGGATTGAGGATTCAGGATTGAGGTCTGAGGACTGAGGATTGAGGGATGAGGATTGAGGATTAAGGATTGAGGATTGAAGATTGAGGATTGGGTATTGAGGATTGAACATTGAGGATTGAGGGACGAGGATTGAGTATTGTGGATTGAGGATTGAAGATTGAATATTGATGATTGAAGATTGAGGATTGAGGATTGAGGGTTGTGGATTGAGGACGAGGACTTAGGGTTGAGTATTGATGTTTGAAGTATGAGGATTGAGGATTCAGGATTGAGAACTGAGGATTGAGGATTGAGGATTGAGGATTGAGGATTGAGGATTGAGTATTGACGATTGAGTATTGAGGATTGAGGATTGAGGATTGAGGATTGAAGATTGAGGATTGGGGATTGAGGATTGAAGATTGAGGATTCAGGATTGAGGATTCACAATTGAGGTTTGAGGACTGAGGATTGAGGGTTGAAGATTGATGATTGAGGATTGAGGATTGAGGATTGAGGATTGAGGATTGAGGATTGAGGATTGAGGATGAGGGCTGAGGGTTGATGATTGAGGTTTGAGGACTGAGGACTGAGGATTGAGGATTGAGAATTAAGGATTGAGGATTGAGGATTGAGTACTGAGGATTGAGGATTGAAGATTGAGTATTGAGGATCGAAGATTGGGGATTGAGGATTGAGGATTGAGGATTGAGGATTGAGGATTGAGGATTGAGGAATGAGGATTGAGGATTGAGGATTGAGAATTGTGGAATGAGTATTGAAGATTGAGTATTGAGCATTGAAGATTGAGGATTGAGGATTAAAGATTGAGGATTGACGATGAGGGCTGAGGGTTGGGGGTTGAGGTTTGAGGACTGAGGACTGAGGATTGAGGATTGAGAATTGAGGATCGAGGATTGAGGATTGAGGATTGAAGATTGTGTATTGAGGATTGAAGAATGAGGATTGAGGATTGAGGATTGTGGATTGAGGATTGCAGATTGAGTATTGAGGACTGAAAATTGACGATTGAGGATTGAGGATTGAGGATTGAGGATTGAGAATTGAGGATTGAGTATTGAGGATTGAGGATTGGGTATTGAGGATTGAAGAATGAGGATTGAGGACTGAGGATTGAGGATTGAAAATTGAATATTGATGATTGAAGCTTGAGGATTGAGGATTGAGGATTGAGGATTGAGGATTGAAGATTGAGTATTGAGGATTGAAGATTGACGATTGAGGATTGAGGATTGAGGATTGAGGATTGAGAATTGAGGATTGAGTATTGAGGATTGAACATTGAGGATTGAGTATTGAGGATTGAGGATTGAGTATTGAACATTGAGGACTGAGTGTTGAGGGTTGAGTGATGAGAATTGATGTTTGTGGATAGAGGTTTGAAGATTGCAGATTGAGTATTGAGTATTGAAAACTGTGAATTGAGGACATTCTATTGAGGATTGAGGATTGACAACTGATCGTTGAGGACTCAGGGCTGAAGGTTGAGGATTCAGGATTGAGGACTCAGGATTGAGGATTGAGGATTGAGTATTGAGGAATGAGGATTGAAGATTGAGTATTGATGATTGAAGATTGAGGATTGAGGATTGAGGATTGAGGATTGAGGATTGAGGATTGAGTATTGAGGATTGAGTATTGAGGATTGAGGATTGAAGATTGAGTATTGATGATTGAAGATTGAGGATTGAGGATTGAGGGTCGAGAATTGAGGATTGAGGATTGAAGGTTGAGTATTGAGGATTGAAGATTGAGGATTGGGGACTTAGTGTTGAGGATTGAGCTTTGAAGAAAGAGGATTGGGGACTGAGTGTTGAGGGTTGAGTGATGAGAATTGATGTTTGTGGATAGAGACTTGAAGAGTGCAGATTGAGTATTGAGTATTGAAAACTGTGAACTGAGGATATTCTATTGAGGATTGAGGATTGACAACTGGTCGCTGAGGACTCTGGCTGAAGGCTGAGGATTCAGGATTGAGGAATCAGGATTGAGGTCTGAGGACTGAGGATTGAGGGATGAGGATTGAGGATTGAGGATTGAGGATTGAAGATTGAGGATTGGGTATTGAGGATTGAACATTGAGGATTGAGGGATGAGGATTGAGGATTGTGGATTGAGGATTGAAGACTGAATATTGATGATTGAAGATTGAGGATTGAGGATCGAGGGTTGTGGATTGAGGACGAGGACTGAGGGTTGAGTATTGATGTTTGAAGTATGAGGATTGAGGATTCACGATTGAGAACTGAGGATTGAGGGTTGAGGATTGAGGATTGAGGATTGAGGATTGAAGATTGTGTATTGAGGATTGAAGAATGAGGATTGAGGATTGAGGATTGTGGATTGAGGATTGCAGATTGAGTATTGAGGACTGAAAATTGACGATTGAGGATTGAGGATTGAGGATTGAGGATTGAGAATTGAGGACTGAGTATTGAGGATTGAGGATTGGGTATTGAGGATTCAAGAATGAGGATTGAGGACTGAGGATTGAGGATTGAAAATTGAATATTGATGATTGAAGCTTGAGGATTGAGTATTGAGGATTGAGGATTGCAGGTTGAGTATTGAGGATTAAAGATTGAGGGTTGAGGATTGATGATTGAGGATTGAGGATTGAGTATTGAGCATTGAAGGTTGAGGATTGAGGATTGAATTTCGAGGATTAACGAAGAGGACTGAGGGTCGAGGATTGAGGTTTGAGGACTGAGGACTGAGGATTGAGGATTGAGAATTGAGGATTGAGGATTGAGGATTGAGGATTGAAGATTGAGTATTGGGTATTGAGGATTCAAGAATGAGGATTGAAAATTGAGGATTGAGGATTTAGAATTGAGGATTGAGGATTGAGGATTGAAGATTGAGGATTGGGTATTGAGGATTGAAGAATGAGGATTGCGGACTGAGGATTGAGGATTGAAAATTGAATATTGATGATTGAAGTTTGAGGGTTGAGTATTGAGGATTGAGGATTGAGTATTGAGGATTGAGGATTGAAGATTGAGCATTGAGGATTGAAGACTGACGAATGAGCATTGAGGATTGAGGATTGAGTATTGAGGATTGAGGATTGAAGATTGAGTATTGAGGATCGAAGATTGGGGATTGAGGATTGAGTATTGACGATTGAGGAATGAGGATTGAGGATTGAGGATTGAGAATTGAGGATTGAGTACTGAGGATTGAACATTGAGGATTGAGTATTGAGGATTGAGGATTGAGTATTGAACATTGAGGACTGAGTGTTGAGGGTTGAGTGATGAGAATTGATGTTTGTGGATAGAGGTTTGAAGATTGCAGATTGAGTATTGAGTATTGAAAACTGTGAATTGAGGATATTCTATTGAGGATTGAGGATTGACAACTGATCGTTGAGGACTCAGGGCTGAAGGTTGAGGGTTCAGGATTGAGGACTCAGGATTGAGGATTGAGGATTGAGTATTGAGGAATGAGGATTGAAGATTGAGTATTGATGATTGAAGATTGAGGATTGAGGATTGAGGATTGAGGATTGAGGATTGAGGATTGAGTATTGAGGATTGAGTATTGAGGATTGAGGATTGAAGATTGAGTATTGATGATTGAAGATTGAGGATTGAGGATTGAGGATTGAGGATTGAGGATTGAGGATTGAGGATTGAGGATTGAGGATTGAGGATTGAGGATTGAGAATTGTGGATTGAGGATTGAAGATTGAGTATTGAGCATTGAAGATTGAGGATTGAGGATTGAAGATTGAGGATTGACGATGAGGGCTGCGGGTTGAGGGTTGAGGTTTGAGGACTGAGGTATGAGGATTGAGGATTGAGATTTGAGGATTAAGCATTGAGGATTGAGGATTGAAGATTGTGTATTGAGGATTGAAGAATCAGGATTGAGGACTGAGGATTGAGGATTGATGATTGAGGATTGAGGATTGAGGATTGAGGATTGAGGATTGAGGATGAGGGCTGAGGGTTGATGATTGAGGTGTGAGGATTGAAAATTGAGTATTGAGGATTGAAGATTGAGGATAGAGGATTGAGGATTGAGGATTGAGGATTGAGGATTGAGGACTAAGGATTGAGGATTGAGGATTGAGGATTGAGAATTGTGGATTGAGGATTGAATATTGAGTATTGAGTATTGAAGATTGAGGATTGAGGATTGAAAATTGAGGACTGACGATGAGGTCTGAGGGTTGAGGGTTGAGGTTTGAGGACTGAGGACTGAGGATTGAGGATTTAGAATTGATGATTGAGGATTGAAGAATGAGGATTGAGGATTGAGGATTGAGGATTGAGGATTGAAGATTGAGTATTGAGGATTGAAGACTGACGATTGAGGACTGAGGATTGAAGATTGAGGATTGAGGATTGAGGATTGAGGATTGAGGATTGAGGATTGAGGATTGAAGATTGAGGATTGGGGATTGAGGATTGAAGGTTGAGGATTCAGGATTGAGGATCCAGAATCGTGGTTTGAGGACTGAGCATTGAGGATTGAAGATTGAGTATTGAGGATTGAGGATTCATGATTGAGGATTGAACATTGAAGACTGAGTGCTGAGGGTTGAGTGATGAGAATTGATGTTTGTGGGTAGAGGTTTGAAGATTGCAGATTGAGTATTGAGTATCGTAAACTGTGAATTGAGGATATTCTATTGAGGATTGAGGATTGACAACTGATTGTTCAGGACTGAGGGCCGAAGATTGAGGATTCAGGATTGAGGATTCAGAATTGATGTTTGAGGACTGAGGATTGAGGATTCAAGATTGAGTATTGAGGATTGAAGATCGAGGATTGAGGATTGAGGATTGAGGATTGAGGATGAGGGCTGAGGGTTGAGGATTGAGGTTTGAGGACTGAGGACTTAGGATTGAGGATTGAGAATTCAGGATTGAGGATGAGGATTGAAGATTGAGGATTGGGTATAGAGGATTGAAGAATGAGGATTGAGGATTGAGGATTGAGGATTGAGGATTGAAGATTGATTATTCAGGATAGGAGATTGACGATTGAGGATTGAGGATTGAGGGTCGAGAATTGAGGATTGAGGATTGAAGGTTGCATATTGAGGATTGAAGATTGAGGATTGGGGACTTAGTGTTGAGGATTGAGCTTTGAAGATAGAGGATTGGGGACTGAGTGTTGAGGGTTGAGTGATGAGAATTGATGTTTGTGGATAGAGACTTGAAGAGTGCAGATTGAGTATTGGGTACTGAAAACTGTGAACTGAGGATATTCTATTGAGGATTGAGGATTGACAACTGGTCGCTGAGGACTCTGGCTGAAGGTTGAGGATTCAGGATTGAGGATTCAGGATTGAGGTCTGAGGACTGAGGATTGAGGGATGAGGATTGAGGATTGAGGATTGAGGATTGAAGATTGAGGATTGGGTATTGAGTATTGAACATTGAGGACTGAGTGTTGAGGGTTGAGTGATGAGAATTGATGTTTGTGGATAGAGGTTTGAAGATTGCAGATTGAGTATTGAGTATTGAAAACTGTGATTTGAGGATATTCTATTGAGGATTGAGGATTGACAACTGATCGCTGAGGACTCAGGGCTGAAGGTTGAGGATTCAGGATTGAGGATTGAGGATTGAGGATTGAGGATGAGGGCTGAGGGTTGAGGATTGAGGTTTGAGGACTGAGGACATAGGATTGAGGATTGGGAATTCAGGATTGAGGATGAGGATTGAAGATTGAGGATTGGGTATAGAGGATTGAAGAATGAGGATTGAGGATTGAGGATTGAGGATTGAGGATTGAAGATTGATTATTCAGGATAGGAGATTGACGATTGAGGATTGAGGATTGAGGGTCGAGAATTGAGGATTGAGGATTGAAGGTTGCGTATTGAGGATTGAAGATTGAGAATTGGGGACTTAGTGTTGAGGATTGAGCTTTGAAGATAGAGGATTGGGGACTGAGTGTTGAGGGTTGAGTGATGAGAATTGATGTTTGTGGATAGAGACTTGAAGAGTGCAGATTGAGTATTGAGTACTGAAAACTGTGAACTGAGGATATTCTATTGAGGATTGAGGATTGACAACTGGTCGCTGAGGACTCTGGCTGAAGGTTGAGGATTCAGGATTGAGGATTCAGGATTGAGGTCTGAGGACTGAGGATTGAGGGATGAGGATTGAGGATTGAGGATTGAGGATTGAAGATTGAGGATTGGGTATTGAGGATTGAACATTGAGGATTGAGGGATGAGGATTGAGGATTGAAGATTGAGTATTGAGGATCGAAGATTGGGTATTGAGGATTGAGGATTGAGGATTGAGGATTGACGATTGAAGACTGACGATTGAGCATTGAGGATTGAGGATTGAGTATTGAGGATTGAGGATTGAAGATTGAGTATTGAGGATCGACGATTGGGGATCGAGGATTGAGGATTGAGGATTGAGGATTGAGGATTGAGGATTGAGAATTGTTGATTGAGGATTGAAGATTGAGTATTGAGTCTGGAAGATTGAGGATTGACGATTGAAGATTGAGTATTGAGGATTGAAGATTGACGATTGAGGATTGAGGATTGAGGATTGAGGATTCAGAATTGAGGATTGAGGATTGAGGATTGAACATTGAGGATTGAGTATTGAGGATTGAGTATTGAGTATTGAACATTGAGGACTGAGTGTTGAGGGTTGAGTGATGAGAATTGATGTTTGTGGATAGAGGTTTGAAAATTGCAGATTGAGTATTGAGTATTGAAAACTGTGAATTGAGGATATTCTATCGAGGATTGAGGATTGAGGATTGACAACTGATCGTTGAGGACTCAGGGCTGAAGGCTGAGGATTCAGGATTGAGGATTCAGGATTGAGGATTGAGGATTGAGTATTGAGGATTGAGGATTGAAGATTGAGTATTGATGATTGGAGATTGAGGAGTGAGGATTGAGGATTGAGGATTGAGGATTGAGGATTGAGGATTGAGGATTGAGGATTGAGGATTGAGGATTGAGGATTGAGAATTGAGGATTGAAGATTGAGGATTGGGGATTGAGGATTGAAGATTGAGGATTCAGGATTGAGGATCCAGAATCGTGGTTTGAGGACTGAGCATTGAGGATTGAAGATTGAGTATTGAGGATTGAGGATCGATGATTGAGGATTGAACATTGAAGCCTGAGTGCTGAGGGTTGAGTGATGAGAATTGATGTTTGTGGGCAGAGGTTTGAAGATTGCAGATTGAGTATTGAGTATTGTAAACTGTGAATTGAGTATATTCTATTGAGGATTGAGGATTGACAACTGGTCGCTGAGGACTCTGGCTGAAGGTTGAGGATTCAGGATTGAGGATTCAGGATTGAGGTCTGAGGACTGAGGATTGAGGGATGAGGATTGAGGATTGAGGATTGAGGATTGAAGATTGAGGATTGGGTATTGAGGATTGAACATTGAGGATTGAGGGATGAGGATTGAGGATTGTGGATTGAGGATTGAAGATTGAATATTGATGATTGAAGATTGAGGATTGAGGATTGAGGGTTGTGGATTGAGGACGAGGACTGAGGGTTGAGTATTGATGCTTGAAGTATGAGGATTGAGGATTCAGGATTGAGAACTGAGGATTGGGGATTGAGGATTGAGGATTGGGGATTGAGGATTGTGTATTGAAGATTGAGTATTGAGGATTGAAGATTGAGGATTGCGGATTGAGGATTGAGGATTGAGGATTGAAGATTGAGGATTGGGGATTGAGGATTGAAGATTGAGGATTCAGGATTGAGGATTCAGAATTGAGGTTTGACGACTGAGGATTGAGGATTGAAGATTGATGATTGAGGATTGAGCATTGAGGATTGAGGATTTAGGATGGAGGATTGAGGATGAGGGCTGAGGGTTGATGATTGAGGTTTGAGGACTGAGGACTGAGGATTGAGGATTGAGAATTGAGGATTGAGGATTGAGGATTGAAGATTGAGGATTGGGTATCGAGGATTGAAGAATGAGGATTGAGGATTGAGGATTGAGGATTGAGGATTGAAGATTGAGCATGGAGGATTGAAGACTGACGATTGAGGATTGAGGATTGAGGATTGAGTATTGAGGATTGAGGATTGAAGATTGAGTATTGAGGATCGAAGATTGGGTATTGAGGATTGAGGATTGAGGATTGAGGATTGAGGATTGAGGATTGAGGAATGAGGATTGAGGATTGAGGATTGAGAATTGTGGATTGAGTATTGAAGATTGAGTATTGAGCATTGAAGATTGAGGATTGAGGATTAAAGGTTGAGGATTGACGATGAGGGCTGAGGGTTGAGGGTTGAGGTTTGAGGACTGAGGACTGAGGATTGAGGATTGAGAATTGAGGAATGAGGATTGAGGATTGAGGATTGAAGATTGTGTATTGAGGATTGAAGAATGAGGATAGAGGATTGAGGATTGAAGACTGACGATTGAGGACTGAGGATTGAAGATTGAGGATTGAGGATTGAGGATTGAGGATTGAGGATTGAGAATTGAGGATTGAGGATTGAAGATTGAGTATTGAGCATTGAAGGTTGAGGATTGAGGATTGAAGGTCGAGGATTGGCGATGAGGGCTGAGGGTTGAGGATTGAGGTTTGAGGACTGAGGACTGAGGATTGAGGATTGAGAATTGAGGATTGAGGATTGAGGATTGAGGATTGAGGATTGAAGATTGAGTATTGGGTATTGAGGATTGAAGAATGAGGATTGAAAATTGAGGATTGAGGATTGAGAATTGAGGATTGAGGATTGAGGATTGAAGATTGAGGATAGGGTATTGAGGATTGAAGAATGAGGATTGAGGACTGAGGATTGAGGATTGAAAATTGAATACTGATGATTGAAGTTTGAGGATTGAGTATTGAGGATTTAGGATTGCAGGTTGAGTATTGAGGATTGAAGATTGAGGATTGAGGATTGATGATTGAGGATTGAGGATTGAGGATTGAGGATTGAGGATTCAGGATTGAGGATTGAGGATTGAGGATTGAGGATTGAGAATTGTGTATTGAGGATTCAGAATTGAGGTTTGAGGACTGAGGATTGACGATTGAAGTTTGAGTATTGAGGATTGAGGATTGAGGATTGAAGATTGAGGATTGAGGATTGAGGATGAGGGCTGAGGGTTGAGGATTGAGGTTCTAGGTCTGAGGACTGAGGAATGAGGATTGAGAATTGAGGATTGAGGATTGAGGAAAGAGGATTGAGGATTGAAGATTGAGTATTGAGGATTGAAGGTTGAGGATTGAGGGTTGAGGATTGAGGATTGAGGATTGAGGAATGAGGATTGAGGATTGAGGATTCAAGATTGAGGTTTGAGGACTGAGGATTGAGGATTGAGGATTGAGGATTGAGGATTGAGGATTGAAGATTGAGGATTGGGTATTGAGGATTGAACATTGAGGATTGAGGAATGAGGATTGAGGATTGAGGATTGAATATTGAGGATTGGGGATTGAGGATTGAGGATTGAAGATTGAGTATTGAGGATTGTAGACTGACGATTGAGGATTGAGGATTGAGGATTGGGGATTGCAGATTGAGTATTGAGGATTGAAGATTGAGGATTGGGGATTGAGGATTGAGGATTGAGGATTGAGGATTGAGTATTGAAGGTTGAGTATTGAGGATCGAAGATTGAGGATTGAGGATTGAGGATTGAGGATTGAGGATTGCAGATTGAGTATTGATGATTGAAGATTGAGGATTGAGGATTGAGGACTGAGGACTGAGGATTGAGGATCGAGGATTGAGGATTGAGGATTGAAGATTGAGAATTGTGGATTGAGGACTGAAGATTGAGTATTGAGCATTGAAGATTGAGGATTGAGGATTGAAGATTGAGGATTGACGATGAGGGCTGAGGGTTGAGGGTTGACGTTTGAGGACTGAGGTATGAGGATTGAGGATTGAGGATTGAGGATTGAGGATTGAGGATTGAGGATTGAGGATTGAGTATTGAGGATTGAAGAATGAGGATTGAGGATTGAGGATTGAGGATTGAGGATTGAAGATTGAGGATTGAGAATTGAGGATTGAGGATTGAGGATTGAGGATTGAGGATTGAGTATTGAGGATTGAAGAATGAGGATTGAGGATTGAGGATTGAGGATTGAGGATTGAGGATTGAAGATTGAGTATTGAGGATTGAAGATTGACGATTGAGGACTGAGGATTGAGGATTGAGTATTGAACATTGAGGACTGAGTGTTGAGGGTTGAGTGATGAGAATTAATGTTTGTGGATAGAGGTTTGAAGATTGCAGATTGAGTATTGAGTATTGAAAACTGTGAATTGAGGATATTCTATTGAGGATTGAGGATTGACAACTGATCGTTGAGGACTCAGGGCTGAAGGTTGAGGATTCAGGATTGAGGATTCAGGATTGAGTTTTGAGGACTGAGGATTGAGGATTGAGGATTGAGGATTGAGGATTGAGGATTGAAGATTGAGGATTGGGTATTGAGGATTGAACATTGAGGATTGAGGGATGAGGATTGAGGATTGAGGATTGAGGATTGAAGATTGAGTATTCGGTATTGAGGATTGAAGGATGAGGATTGAGGATTGAGGATTGAGGATTGAGGATTGAGGATTGCAGATTGAGTATTGTGGATTGAAGATTGAGAATTGAGGATTGAGGATTGAGGATTGAGGATTGAGGATTGAGGATCGAAGATTGAGTATTGAGGATTGAAGATTGAGGATTGAGGATTGAGTATTGATGATTGAGGATTGAGGATTGAGGATTGAAGATTGATGATTGAGGATTGAGGATTGAGGATTGAGGATTGAGGTTTGTAGACTGACGATTGAGGATTGAGGATTGAGGATTGAGGATTGAGGATTGAGGTTTGAGGATTGAGAATTGAGGATTGAGGGTTGAAGATTGAGTATTGAGGATTGAAGATTGATGATTGAGGATTGAGGATTGAGGATTGAGGATTGAGGATTGAGGATGAGGTCTGAGGGTTGATGATTGAGGTTTGAGGACTGAGGACTCAAGATTGAGGATTGAGAATTGAGGATTGAGGATTGAGGATTGAAGATTGAGGATTGGGTATCGAGAAATAAAGCATGAGGTCTGAGGATTGAGGATTGAGGATTGAGGATTGAAGATTGAGTATTGAGGACTGAGGATTGAAGATTGAGTATTGAGGATTGAAGATTGAGGATTGAGGATTGAGGATTGAGGATTGAGGATTGAGGATTGGCGATTGAGGATTGAGGACTGAAGATTGAGTATTGAGGATTGTAGACTGACGATTGAGGATTGAGGATTGAGGATTCAGGATTGAGGATTGAGGATTGAGGATCGAGGATTGAGAATTGAGGATTGAGGATTGAAGATTGAGTATTGAGGATTGAAGATTGATGATTGAGGATTGAGGATTGAGGATTGAGGATTGAGGATTGAAGATGAGGGCTGAGGGTTGATGATTGAGGTTTGAGGACTGAGGACTGAAGATAGAGGATTGAGAATTGAGGATTGAGGATTGAGGATTGAAGATTGAGGATTGGGTATCGAGGAATGAAGAATGAGGATTGAGGATTGAGGATTGAGGATTGAGGATTGAAGATTGAGTATTGAGGATTGAAGACTGACGATTGAGGATTGAGAATTGAGGATTGAGTATTGAGGACTGAGGATTGAAGATTGAGTATTGAGGATTGAAGATTGAGGATTGAGGATTGAGGATTGAGGATTGAGGATTGAGGATTGAGGATTGAGGATTGAGGATTGAGGATTGAGGATTGTGGATTGAGGATTGAGGATTGAGGATTGAGGATTGAGGATTGAGGATTGAGGATTGAGAATTGTGTATTGAGGATTCAGAATTGAGGTTTGAGGACTGAGGATTGAGGATTGAAGTTTGAGTATTGAGGATTGAGGATTGAGGATTGAAGATTGAGGATTGAGCATTGAGGATGAGGGCTGAGGGTTGAGGATTGAGGTTCTAGGTCTGAGGACTGAGGAATGAGGATTGAGAATTGAGGATTGAGGATTCAGGATTGAAGATTGAGGATTGGGTATTGAGGATTGAAGAATGAGGATTGAGGATTGAGAATGGAGGATTGAGGATTGAGGATTGAAGATTGGGTATTGAGGATTGAAGATTGAAGATTGGGGACTGAGTGTTGAGGGTTGAGTGATGAGCATTGATGTTTGTGGATAGAGATTTGAAGATTGCAGATTGAGTATTGCGTATTGAAAACTCTGAACAGAGGATATTCTATTGACGATTGAGGATTGACAACTGACTGTTGAGGACTGAGGGCCGAAGATTGAGGTTTCAGGATTGAGGATTCAGGATTGAGGTTTGAGGACTGAGGATTGAGGATTGAGGATTGATTGAGGATCGAGGATTGAAGATTGATTATTGGGTATTCAGGATTCAACATTGAGGATTGAGGGATGATGATTGAGGATTGAGGATTGAGGATTGAAGATTGAATATTGATGGTTGAAGATTGAGGATTGAGGATTGAGGGTTGTGGATTGAGGACAAGGACTGACGGTTGGGTATTTATGTTTGAAGTATGAGAATTGAGGATTCAGGATTGAGAATCGAGGATTGAGGATTGAGGATTGAAGAGTGAGGTTTCGGTATTGAGGATTGAAGAATGAGGATTGAGGATTGAGTGTTGAGGATTGAGGATTGGGGATTGCCGGTTGAGTATTGAGGATTGAAGATTGAGGATTGAGGATTGGGGATTGAGGATTGAGGATAGAGGATTGAGGATTGAAGATTGCGTATTGAGGATTGAAGATTGAGGATTGAGGATTGAGGATGAGGGCTGAGGGTTGAGGATTGAGGTTTGAGGACTGAGGACATAGGATTGAGGATTGGGAATTCAGGATTGAGGATGAGGATTGAAGATTGAGGATTGGGTATAGAGGATTGAAGAATGAGGATTGAGGATTGAGGATTGAGGATTGAGGATTGAAGATTGATTATTCAGGATAGGAGATTGACGATTGAGGATTGAGGATTGAGGGTCGAGAATTGAGGATTGAGGATTGAAGATTGAGTATTGAGGATCGAAGATTGGGTATTGAGGATTGAGGATTGAGGATTGAGGATTGACGATTGAAGACTGACGATTGAGCATTGAGGATTGAGGATTGAGTATTGAGGATTGAGGATTGAAGATTGAGTATTGAGGATCGACGATTGGGGATCGAGGATTGAGGATTGAGGATTGAGGATTGAGGATTGAGGGTTGAGAATTGTTGATTGAGGATTGAAGATTGAGTATTGAGTCTGGAAGATTGAGGATTGAGGATTGAAGATTGAGTATTGAGGATTGAAGATTGACGATTGAGGATTGAGGATTGAGGATTGAGGATTCAGAATTGAGGATTGAGGATTGAGGATTGAACATTGAGGATTGAGTATTGAGGATTGAGTATTGAGTATTGAACATTGAGGACTGAGTGTTGAGGGTTGAGTGATGAGAATTGATGTTTGTGGATAGAGGTTTGAAAATTGCAGATTGAGTATTGAGTATTGAAAACTGTGAATTGAGGATATTCTATCGAGGATTGAGGATTGACAACTGATCGTTGAGGACTCAGGGCTGAAGGCTGAGGATTCAGGATTGAGGATTCAGGATTGAGGATTGAGGATTGAGTATTGAGGATTGAGGATTGAAGATTGAGTATTGATGATTGGAGATTGAGGAGTGAGGATTGAGGATTGAGGATTGAGGATTGAGGATTGAGGATTGAGGATTGAGGATTGAGGATTGAGGATTGAGGATTGAGAATTGAGGATTGAAGATTGAGGATTGGGGATTGCGGATTGAAGATTGAGGATTCAGGATTGAGGATCCAGAATCGTGGTTTGAGGACTGAGCATTGAGGATTGAAGATTGAGTATTGAGGATTGAGGATCGATGATTGAGGATTGAACATTGAAGCCTGAGTGCTGAGGGTTGAGTGATGAGAATTGATGTTTGTGGGCAGAGGTTTGAAGATTGCAGATTGAGTATTGAGTATTGTAAACTGTGAATTGAGTATATTCTATTGAGGATTGAGGATTGACAACTGGTCGCTGAGGACTCTGGCTGAAGGTTGAGGATTCAGGATTGAGGATTCAGGATTGAGGTCTGAGGACTGAGGATTGAGGGATGAGGATTGAGGATTGAGGATTGAGGATTGAAGATTGAGGATTGGGTATTGAGGATTGAACATTGAGGATTGAGGGATGAGGATTGAGGATTGTGGATTCAGGATTGAAGATTGAATATTGATGATTGAAGATTGAGGATTGAGGATTGAGGGTTGTGGATTGAGGACGAGGACTGAGGGTTGAGTATTGATGCTTGAAGTATGAGGATTGAGGATTCAGGATTGAGAACTGAGGATTGGGGATTGAGGATTGAGGATTGGGGATTGAGGATTGTGTATTGAAGATTGAGTATTGAGGATTGAAGATTGAGGATTGAGGATTGAGGATTGAGGATTGAGGATTGAAGATTGAGGATTGGGGATTGAGGATTGAAGATTGAGGATTCAGGATTGAGGATTCAGAATTGAGGTTTGACGACTGAGGATTGAGGATTGAAGATTGATGATTGAGGATTGAGCATTGAGGATTGAGGATTTAGGATGGAGGATTGAGGATGAGGGCTGAGGGTTGATGATTGAGGTTTGAGGACTGAGGACTGAGGATTGAGGATTGAGAATTGAGGATTGAGGATTGAGGATTGAAGATTGAGGATTGGGTATCGAGGATTGAAGAATGAGGATTGAGGATTGAGGATTGAGGATTGAGGATTGAAGATTGAGCATTGAGGATTGAAGACTGACGATTGAGGATTGAGGATTGAGGATTGAGTATTGAGGATTGCGGATTGAAGATTGAGTATTGAGGATCGAAGATTGGGTATTGAGGATTAAGGATTGAGGATTGAGGATTGAGGATTGAGGAATGAGGATTGAGGATTGAGGATTGAGAATTGTGGATTGAGTATTGAAGATTGAGTATTGAGCATTGAAGATTGAGGATTGAGGATTAAAGATTGAGGATTGACGATGAGGGCTGAGGGTTGAGGGTTGAGGTTTGAGGACTGAGGACTGAGGATTGAGGATTGAGAATTGAGGAATGAGGATTGAGGATTGAGGATTGAAGATTGTGTATTGAGGATTGAAGAATGAGGATAGAGGATTGAGGATTGAAGACTGACGATTGAGGACTGAGGATTGAAGATTGAGGATTGAGGATTGAGGATTGAGGATTGAGGATTGAGAATTGAGGATTGAGGATTGAAGATTGAGTATTGAGCATTGAAGGTTGAGGATTGAGGATTGAAGGTCGAGGATTGGCGATGAGGGCTGTGGGTTGAGGATTGAGGTTTGAGGACTGAGGACTGAGGATTGAGGATTGAGAATTGAGGATTGAGGATTGAGGATTGAGGATTGAAGATTGAGTATTGGGTATTGAGGATTGAAGAATGAGGATTGAAAATTGAGGATTGAGGATTGAGAATTGAGGATTGAGGATTGAGGATTGAAGATTGAGGATAGGGTATTGAGGATTGAAGAATGAGGATTGAGGATTGAGAATGGAGGATTGAGGGTTGAGGATTGAAGACTGGGTATTGAGGATTGAAGATTGAAGATTGGGGACTGAGTGTTGAGGGTTGAGTGATGAGCATTGATGTTTGTGGATAGAGATTTGAAGATTGCAGATTGAGTATTGCGTATTGAAAACTCTGAACAGAGGATATTCTATTGACGATTGAGGATTGACAACTGACTGTTGAGGACTGAGGGCCGAAGATTGAGGTTTCAGGATTGAGGATTCAGGATTGAGGTTTGAGGACTGAGGATTGAGGATTGAGGATTGATTGAGGATCGAGGATTGAAGATTGATTATTGGGTATTCAGGATTGAACATTGAGGATTGAGGGATGAGGACTGAAGATTGAGGATTGAGGATTGAAGATTGAATATTGATGATTGAAGATTGAGGATTGAGGATTGAGGGTTGTGGATTGAGGACAAGGACTGACGGTTGGGCATTTATGTTTGAAGTATGAGTATTGAGGATTCAGGATTGAGAATCGAGGATTGAGGATTGAGGATTGAGGATTGAGGATTGAGGATTGAGGATTGAGAATTGAGGATTGAGGATTGAGGATTGAACATTGAGGATTGAGTATTGAGAATTGAGGATAGAGGGTTGAAGATTGAGTATTGAGGATTGAAGATTGATGATTGAGGATTGAGGATTGAGGATTGAAGAATGAGGATTGAGGATTGAGGATTGAGGATTGAGGATTGAAGATTGAGGATTGAGAATTGAGGATTGAGGATTGAGGATTGAACATTGAGGATTGAGTATTGAGGATTGAAGAATGAGGATTGAGGATTGAGGATTGAGGATTGAGGATTGAAGATTGAGTATTGAGGATTGAAGATTGACGATTGAGGACTGAGGATTGAGGATTGAGTATTGAACATTGAGGACTGAGTGTTGAGGGTTGAGTGATGAGAATTAATGTTTGTGGATAGAGGTTTGAAGATTGCAGATTGAGTATTGAGTATTGAAAACTGTGAATTGAGGATATTCTATTGAGGATTGAGGATTGACAACTGATCGTTGAGGACTCAGGGCTGAAGGTTGAGGATTCAGGATTGAGGATTCAGGATTGTGTTTTGAGGACTGAGGATTGAGGATTGAGGATTGAGGATTGAGGATTGAGGATTGAAGATTGAGGATTGGGTATTGAGGATTGAACATTGAGGATTGAGGGATGAGGATTGAGGATTGAGGATTGAGGATTGAAGATTGAGGATTCGGTATTGAGGATTGAAGGATGAGGATTGAGGATTGAGGATTGAGGATTGAGGATTGAGGATTGCAGATTGAGTATTGTGGATTGAAGATTGAGGATTGAGGATTGAGGATTGAGGATTGAGGATTGAGGATTGAGGATCGAAGATTGAGTATTGAGGATTGAAGATTGAGGATTGAGGATTGAGTATTGATGATTGAGGATTGAGGATTGAGGATTGAAGATTGATGATTGAGGATTGAGGATTGAGGATTGAGGATTGAGGTTTGTAGACTGACGATTGAGGATTGAGGATTGAGGATTGAGGATTGAGGATTGAGGTTTGAGGATTGAGAATTGAGGATTGAGGGTTGAAGATTGAGTATTGAGGATTGAAGATTGATGATTGAGGATTGAGGATTGAGGATTGAGGATTGAGGATTGAGGATGAGGTCTGAGGGTTGATGATTGAGGTTTGAGGACTGAGGACTCAAGATTGAGGATTGAGAATTGAGGATTGAGGATTGAGGATTGAAGATTGAGGATTGGGTATCGAGAAATAAAGCATGAGGTCTGAGGATTGAGGATTGAGGATTGAGGATTGAAGATTGAGTATTGAGGACTGAGGATTGAAGATTGAGTATTGAGGATTGAAGATTGAGGATTGAGGATTGAGGATTGAGGATTGAGGATTGAGGATTGGGGATTGAGGACTGAGGACTGAAGATTGAGTATTGAGGATTGTAGACTGACGATTGAGGATTGAGGATTGAGGATTCAGGATTGAGGATTGAGGATTGAGGATCGAGGATTGAGAATTGAGGATTGAGGATTGAAGATTGAGTATTGAGGATTGAAGATTGATGATTGAGGATTGTGGATTGAGGATTGAGGATTGAGGATTGAAGATGAGGGCTGAGGGTTGATGATTGAGGTTTGAGGACTGAGGACTGAAGATAGAGGATTGAGAATTGAGGATTGAGGATTGAGGATTGAAGATTGAGGATTGGGTATCGAGGAATGAAGAATGAGGATTGAGGATTGAGGATTGAGGATTGAGGATTGAAGATTGAGTATTGAGGATTGAAGACTGACGATTGAGGATTGAGGATTGAGGATTGAGTATTGAGGACTGAGGATTGAAGATTGAGTATTGAGGATTGAAGATTGAGGATTGAGGATTGAGGATTGAGGATTGAGGATTGAGGATTGAGGATTGAGGATTGAGGATTGAGGATTGAGGATTGTGGATTGAGGATTGAGGATTGAGGATTCAGGATTGAGGATTGAGGATTGAGGATTGAGAATTGTGTATTGAGGATTCAGAATTGAGGTTTGAGGACTGAGGATTGAGGATTGAAGTTTGAGTATTGAGGATTGAGGATTGAGGATTGAAGATTGAGGATTGAGCATTGAGGATGAGGGCTGAGGGTTGAGGATTGAGGTTCTAGGTCTGAGGGCTGAGGAATGAGGATTGAGAATTGAGGATTGAGGATTCAGGATTGAAGATTGAGGATTGGGTATTGAGGATTGAAGAATGAGGATTGAGGATTGAGAATGGAGGATTGAGGATTGAGGATTGAAGATTGGGTATTGAGGATTGAAGATTGAAGATTGGGGACTGAGTGTTGAGGGTTGAGTGATGAGCATTGATGTTTGTGGATAGAGATTTGAAGATTGCAGATTGAGTATTGCGTATTGAAAACTCTGAACAGAGGATATTCTGTTGACGATTGAGGATTGACAACTGACTGTTGAGGACTGAGGGCCGAAGATTGAGGTTTCAGGATTGAGGATTCAGGATTGAGGTTTGAGGACTGAGGATTGAGGATTAAGGATTGATTGAGGATCGAGGATTGAAGATTGATTATTGGGTATTCAGGATTCAACATTGAGGATTGAGGGATGAGGATTGAGGATTGAGGATTGAGGATTGAAGATTGAATATTGATGATTGAAGATTGAGGATTGAGGATTGAGGGTTGTGGATTGAGGACAAGGACTGACGGTTGGGTATTTATGTTTGAAGTATGAGAATTGAGGATTCAGGATTGAGAATCGAGGATTGAGGATTGAGGATTGAAGAGTGAGGTTTCGGTATTGAGGATTGAAGAATGAGGATTGAGGATTGAGTGTTGAGGATTGAGGATTGGGGATTGCCGGTTGAGTATTGAGGATTGAAGATTGAGGATTGAGGATTGGGGATTGAGGATTGAGGATAGAGGATTGAGGATTGAAGATTGAGTATTGAGGATTGAAGATTGAGGATTGAGGATTGAGGATGAGGGCTGAGGGTTGAGGATTGAGGTTTGAGGACTGAGGACATAGGATTGAGGATTGGGAATTCAGGATTGAGGATGAGGATTGAAGATTGAGGATTGGGTATAGAGGATTGAAGAATGAGGATTGAGGATTGAGGATTGAGGATTGAGGATTGAAGATTGATTATTCAGGATAGGAGATTGACGATTGAGGATTGAGGATTGAGGGTCGAGAATTGAGGATTGAGGATTGAAGGTTGCGTATTGAGGATTGAAGATTGAGAATTGGGGACTTAGTGTTGAGGATTGAGCTTTGAAGATAGAGGATTGGGGACTGAGTGTTGAGGGTTGAGTGATGAGAATTGATGTTTGTGGATAGAGACTTGAAGAGTGCAGATTGAGTGTTGAGTACTGAAAACTGTGAACTGAGGATATTCTATTGAGGATTGAGGATTGACAACTGTTCGTTGAGGACTCAGGGCTGAAGGTTGAGGATTCAGGATTGAGGATTCAGGATTGAGGTTTGAGGACTGAGGATTGAGGATTGAGGATTGAGGATTGAAGATTGACGATTGGGTATTGAGGACTGAACATTGAGGATTGAGGGATGAGGATTGAGGATTGAGGATTGAGGATTGAAGATTGAGGATTCGGTATTGAGGATTGAAGGATGAGGATTGAGGATTGAGGATTGAGGATTGAGGATTGCAGATTGAGTATTGTGGATTGAAGATTGAGGATTGAGGATTGAGGATTGAGGATTGCGGATTGAGGTTCGAAGATTGAGTATTGAGGATTGAAGATTGAGGATTGAGGATTGAGGATTGAGGATTGAGGATTGAGAATTGTTGATTGAGGATTGAAGATTGAGTATTGAGTCTGGAAGATTGAGGATTGAGGATTGAAGATTGAGTATTGAGGATTGAAGATTGACGATTGAGGATTGAGGATTGAGGATTGAGGATTCAGAATTGAGGATTGAGGATTGAGGATTGAACATTGAGGATTGAGTATTGAGGATTGAGTATTGAGTATTGAGTATTGAACATTGAGGACTGAGTGTTGAGAGTTGAGTGATGAGAATTGATGTTTGTGGATAGAGGTTTGAAAATTGCAGATTGAGTATTGAGTATTGAAAACTGTGAATTGAGGATATTCTATCGAGGATTGAGGATTGACAACTGATCGTTGAGGACTCAGGGCTGAAGGCTGAGGATTCAGGATTGAGGATTCAGGATTGAGGATTGAGGATTGAGTATTGAGGATTGAGGATTGAAGATTGAGTATTGATGATTGGAGATTGAGGAGTGAGGATTGAGGATTGAGGATTGAGGATTGAGGATTGAGGATTGAGGATTGAGGATTGAGGATTGAGGATTGAGGATTGAGAATTGAGGATTGAAGATTGAGGATTGGGGATTGAGGATTGAAGATTGAGGATTCAGGATTGAGGATCCAGAATCGTGGTTTGAGGACTGAGCATTGAGGATTGAAGATTGAGTATTGAGGATTGAGGATCGATGATTGAGGATTGAACATTGAAGCCTGAGTGCTGACGGTTGAGTGATGAGAATTGATGTTTGTGGGCAGAGGTTTGAAGATTGCAGATTGAGTATTGAGTATTGTAAACTGTGAATTGAGTATATTCTATTGAGGATTGAGGATTGACAACTGGTCGCTGAGGACTCTGGCTGAAGGTTGAGGATTCAGGATTGAGGATTCAGGATTGAGGTCTGAGGACTGAGGATTGAGGGATGAGGATTGAGGATTGAGGATTGAGGATTGAAGATTGAGGATTGGGTATTGAGGATTGAACATTGAGGATTGAGGGATGAGGATTGAGGATTGTGGATTGAGGATTGAAGATTGAATATTGATGATTGAAGATTGAGGATTGAGGATTGAGGGTTGTGGATTGAGGACGAGGACTGAGGGTTGATTATTGATGCTTGAAGTATGAGGATTGAGGATTCAGGATTGAGAACTGAGGATTGGGGATTGAGGATTGAGGATTGGGGATTGAGGATTGTGTATTGAAGATTGAGTATTGAGGATTGAAGATTGAGGATTGAGGATTGAGGATTGAGGATTGAGGATTGAAGATTGAGGATTGGGGATTGAGGATTGAAGATTGAAGATTGAGGATTCAGGATTGAGGATTCAGAATTGAGGTTTGACGACTGAGGATTGAGGATTGAAGATTGATGATTGAGGATTGAGCATTGAGGATTGAGGATTTAGGATGGAGGATTGAGGATGAGGGCTGAGGGTTGATGATTGAGGTTTGAGGACTGAGGACTGAGGATTGAGGATTGAGAATTGAGGATTGAGGATTGAGGATTGAAGATTGAGGATTGGGTATCGAGGATTGAAGAATGAGGATTGAGGATTGAGGATTGAGGATTGAGGATTGAAGATTGAGCATTGAGGATTGAAGACTGACGATTGAGGATTGAGGATTGAGGATTGAGTATTGAGGATTGAGGATTGAAGATTGAGTATTGAGGATCGAAGATTGGGTATTGAGGATTGAGGATTGAGGATTGAGGATTGAGGATTGAGGATTGAGGAATGAGGATTGAGGATTGAGGATTGAGAATTGTGGATTGAGTATTGAAGATTGAGTATTGAGCATTGAAGATTGAGGATTGAGGATTAAAGATTGAGGATTGACGATGAGGGCTGAGGGTTGAGGGTTGAGGTTTGAGGACTGAGGACTGAGGATTGAGGATTGAGAATTGAGGAATGAGGATTGAGGATTGAGGATTGAAGATTGTGTATTGAGGATTGAAGAATGAGGATAGAGGATTGAGGATTGAAGACTGACGATTGAGGACTGAGGATTGAAGATTGAGGATTGAGGATTGAGGATTGAGGATTGAGGATTGAGAATTGAGGATTGAGGATTGAAGATTGAGTATTGAGCATTGAAGGTTGAGGATTGAGGATTGAAGGTCGAGGATTGGCGATGAGGGCTGTGGGTTGAGGATTGAGGTTTGAGGACTGAGGACTGAGGATTGAGGATTGAGAATTGAGGATTGAGGACTGAGGATTGAGGATTGAAGATTGAGTATTGGGTATTGAGGATTGAAGAATGAGGATTGAAAATTGAGGATTGAGGATTGAGAATTGAGGATTGAGGATTGAGGATTGAAGATTGAGGATAGGGTATTGAGGATTGAAGAATGAGGATTGAGGACTGAGGATTGAGGATTGAAAATTGAATACTGATGATTGAAGTTTGAGGATTGAGTATTGAGGATTTAGGATTGCAGGTTGAGTATTGAGGATTGAAGATTGAGGATTGAGGATTGATGATTGAGGATTGAGGATTGAGGATTGAGGATTGAGGATTCAGGATTGAGGATTGAGGATTGAGGATTGAGGATTGAGAATTGTGTATTGAGGATTCAGAATTGAGGTTTGAGGACTGAGGATTGACGATTGAAGTTTGAGTATTGAGGATTGAGGATTGAGGATTGAAGATTGAGGATTGAGGATTGAGGATGAGGGCTGAGGGTTGAGGATTGAGGTTCTAGGTCTGAGGACTGAGGAATGAGGATTGAGAATTGAGGATTGAGGATTCAGGATTGAAGATTGAGGATTGGGTATTGAGGATTGAAGAATGAGGATTGAGGATTGAGAATGGAGGATTGAGGGTTGAGGATTGAAGACTGGGTATTGAGGATTGAAGATTGAAGATTGGGGACTGAGTGTTGAGGGTTGAGTGATGAGCATTGATGTTTGTGGATAGAGATTTGAAGATTGCAGATTGAGTATTGCGTATTGAAAACTCTGAACAGAGGATATTCTATTGACGATTGAGGATTGACAACTGACTGTTGAGGACTGAGGGCCGAAGATTGAGGTTTCAGGATTGAGGATTCAGGATTGAGGTTTGAGGACTGAGGATTGAGGATTGAGGATTGATTGAGGATCGAGGATTGAAGATTGATTATTGGGTATTCAGGATTGAACATTGAGGATTGAGGGATGAGGACTGAAGATTGAGGATTGAGGATTGAAGATTGAATATTGATGATTGAAGATTGAGGATTGAGGATTGAGGGTTGTGGATTGAGGACAAGGACTGACGGTTGGGTATTTATGTTTGAAGTATGAGTATTGAGGATTCAGGATTGAGAATCGAGGATTGAGGATTGAGGATTGAAGAGTGAGGTTTCGGTATTGAGGATTGAAGAATGAGGATTGAGGATTGAGTGTTGAGGATTGAGGATTGGGGATTGCCGGTTGAGTATTGAGGATTGAAGATTGAGGATTGAGGATTGAGGATTGAGGATTGAGGAAAGAGGATTGAGGATTGAAGATTGAGTATTGAGGATTGAAGGTTGAGGATTGAGGGTTGAGGATTGAGGATTGAGGATTGAGGAATGAGGATTGAGGATTGAGTATTCAAGATTGAGGTTTGAGGACTGAGGATTGAGGATTGAGGATTGAGGATTGAGGATTGAGGATTGAAGATTGAGGATTGGGTATTGAGGATTGAACATTGAGGATTGAGGAATGAGGATTGAGGATTGAGGATTGAGGATTGAATATTGAGGATTGGGGATTGAGGATTGAGGATTGAAGATTGAGTATTGAGGATTGTAGACTGACGATTGAGGATTGAGGATTGAGGATTGGGGATTGCAGATTGAGTATTGAGGATTGAAGATTGAGGATTGGGGATTGAGGATTGAGGATTGAGGATTGAGGATTGAGGATGAGGTCTGAGGGTTGATGATTGAGGTTTGAGGACTGAGGACTCAAGATTGAGGATTGAGAATTGAGGATTGAGGATTGAGGATTGAAGATTGAGGATTGGGTATCGAGAAATAAAGCATGAGGTCTGAGGATTGAGGATTGAGGATTGAGGATTGAAGATTGAGTATTGAGGACTGAGGATTGAAGATTGAGTATTGAGGATTGAAGATTGAGGATTGAGGATTGAGGATTGAGGATTGAGGATTGAGGATTGGGGATTGAGGATTGAGGACTGAAGATTGAGTATTGAGGATTGTAGACTGACGATTGAGGATTGAGGATTGAGGATTCAGGATTGAGGATTGAGGATTGAGGATCGAGGATTGAGAATTGAGGATTGAGGATTGAAGATTGAGTATTGAGGATTGAAGATTGATGATTGAGGATTGAGGATTGAGGATTGAGGATTGAGGATTGAAGATGAGGGCTGAGGGTTGATGATTGAGGTTTGAGGACTGAGGACTGAAGATAGAGGATTGAGAATTGAGGATTGAGGATTGAGGATTGAAGATTGAGGATTGGGTATCGAGGAATGAAGAATGAGGATTGAGGATTGAGGATTGAGGATTGAGGATTGAAGATTGAGTATTGAGGATTGAAGACTGACGATTGAGGATTGAGGATTGAGGATTGAGTATTGAGGACTGAGGATTGAAGATTGAGTATTGAGGATTGAATATTGAGGATTGAGGATTGAGGATTGAGGATTGAGGATTGAGGATTGAGGATTGAGGATTGAGGATTGAGGATTGAGGATTGTGGATTGAGGATTGAGGATTGAGGATTGAGGATTGAGGATTGAGGATTGAGGATTGAGGATTGAGAATTGTGTATTGAGGATTCAGAATTGAGGTTTGAGGACTGAGGATTGAGGATTGAAGTTTGAGTATTGAGGATTGAGGATTGAGGATTGAAGATTGAGGATTGAGCATTGAGGATGAGGGCTGAGGGTTGAGGATTGAGGTTCTAGGTCTGAGGACTGAGGAATGAGGATTGAGAATTGAGGATTGAGGATTCAGGATTGAAGATTGAGGATTGGGTATTGAGGATTGAAGAATGAGGATTGAGGATTGAGAATGGAGGATTGAGGATTGAGGATTGAAGATTGGGTATTGAGGATTGAAGATTGAAGATTGGGGACTGAGTGTTGAGGGTTGAGTGATGAGCATTGATGTTTGTGGATAGAGATTTGAAGATTGCAGATTGAGTATTGCGTATTGAAAACTCTGAACAGAGGATATTCTATTGACGATTGAGGATTGACAACTGACTGTTGAGGACTGAGGGCCGAAGATTGAGGTTTCAGGATTGAGGATTCAGGATTGAGGTTTGAGGACTGAGGATTGAGGATTGAGGATTGATTGAGGATCGAGGATTGAAGATTGATTATTGGGTATTCAGGATTCAACATTGAGGATTGAGGGATGAGGATTGAGGATTGAGGATTGAGGATTGAAGATTGAATATTGATGATTGAAGATTGAGGATTGAGGATTGAGGGTTGTGGATTGAGGACAAGGACTGACGGTTGGGTATTTATGTTTGAAGTATGAGAATTGAGGATTCAGGATTGAGAATCGAGGATTGAGGATGGAGGATTGAAGAGTGAGGTTTCGGTATTGAGGATTGAAGAATGAGGATTGAGGATTGAGTGTTGAGGATTGAGGATTGGGGATTGCCGGTTGAGTATTGAGGATTGAAGATTGAGGATTGAGGATTGGGGATTGAGGATTGAGGATAGAGGATTGAGGATTGAAGATTGAGTATTGAGGATTGAAGATTGAGGATTGAGGGTTGAGGATTGAGGATTGAGGATTGAGGAATGAGGATTGAGGATTGAGGATTCAGGATTGAGGTTTGAGGACTGAGGATTGAGGATTGAGGATTGAGGATTGAGGATTGAGGATTGAAGATTGAGGATTGGGTATTGAGGATTGAACATTGAGGATTGAGGAATGAGGATTGAGGATTGAGGATTGAATATTGAGGATTGGGGATTGAGGATTGAGGATTGAAGATTGAGTATTGAGGATTGTAGACTGACGATTGAGGATTGAGGATTGAGGATTGGGGATTGCAGATTGAGTATTGAGGATTGAAGATTGAGGATTGGGGATTGAGGATTGAGGATTGAGGATTGAGGATTGAGTACTGAAGATTGAGTATTGAGGATCGAAGATTGAGGATTGAGGATTGAGGATTGAGGATTGAGGATTGCAGATTGAGTATTGATGATTGAAGACTGAGGATTGAGGATTGAGGACTGAGGACTGAGGATTGAGGATCGAGGATTGAGGATTGAGGATTGAAGATTGAGAATTGTGGATTGAGGATTGAAGATTGAGTATTGAGCATTGAAGATTGAGGATTGAGGATTGAAGGTTGAGGATTGACGATGAGGGCTGAGGGTTGAGGGTTGACGTTTGAGGACTGAGATATGAGGATTGAGGATTGAGAATTGAGGATTGAGGATTGAGGATTGAGGATTGAAGATTGTGTATTGAGGATTGAAGAATCAGGATTGAGGATTGAGGATTGAGGACTGAGGATTGAAGATTGAGTATTGAGGATTGAAGATTGACGATTGAGGATTGAGGATTGAGGATTGAGGATTGAGAATTGAGGATTGAGGATTGAGGATTGAACATTGAGGACTGAGTATTGAGAATTGAGGATAGAGGGTTGAAGATTGAGTATTGATGATTGAAGATTGATGATTGAGGATTGAGGATTGAGTATTGAGGATTGAGGATTGAGGATGAGGGCTGAGGGTCGATGATTGAGGTTTGAGGACTGAGGACAGAGGATTGAGGATTGAGAATTGAGGATTGAGGATTGAGGATTGAAGATTGAGGATTGGGTATCGAGGATTGAAGAATGAGGATTGAGGATTGAGGGTTGAGGGTTGAGGATTGAAGATTGAGTATTGAGGATTGAAGACTGACGATTGAGGATTGAGGATTGAGGATTGAGTATTGAGGATTGAGGATTGAAGATTGAGTATTGAAGATTGAAGATTGAGGATTCAGGATTGAGGATTGAGGATTGAGGATTGAGGATTGAGGATTGAGGATTGAGGATTCAGGATTGAGGATTGAGGATTGAGAATTGTGGATTGAGGATTGAAGATTGAGTATTGAGCATTGAAGATTGAGGATTGACGATGAGGGCTGAGGGTTGAGGGTTGATGTTTGAGGACTGAGGTATGAGGATCGAAGATTGAGTATTGAGGATTGAAGATTGAGGATTGAGAATTGAGGATTTAGGATTGAGGATTGAAGATTGAGGATTGGGTATCGAGGAATGAAGAATGAGGATTGAGGATTGAGGATTGAGGATTGAGGATTGAATATTGAGTATTGAGGATTGAAGACTGACTATTGAGGATTGAGGATTGAGGATTGAGTATTGAGGATTGAGGATTGAAGATTGAGTATTGAGGATTGAAGATTGAGGACTGAGGATTGAGGATTGAGGATTGAGGATTCAGGATTGAGCATTGAGGATTGAGGATTGAGGATTGAGAATTGTGGATTGAGGATTGAAGATTGAGTATTGAGCATTGAAGATTGAGGATTGAGGATTGAAGATTGAGGATTGACGATGAGGTTTGAGGGTTGAGGGTTGAGGTTTGAGGACTGAGGACTGAGGATTGAGGATTGAGAATTGAGGGTTGAGGATTGAAGAATGAGGATTGAGGATTGAGGATTGAGGATTGATGATTGAAGATTGAGTATTGAGGATTGAAGACTGACGATTGAGTATTGAGGGTTGAAGATTGAGGATTGAGGATTCAGGATTGACGATTGAGAATTGAGGATTGAGTATTGAAGATTGAGTATTGAGCATTGAAGATTGAGGATTGAGGATTGAAGATCGAGGATTGACGATGAGGGCTGAGCGTTGAGGATTGAGGTTTGAGGACTGAGGACTGAGGATTGAGGATTGAGAATTGAGGATTGAGGATTGAGGATTGAGGATTGAAGACTGAGTATTGAGGATTGAAGACTGACGATTGAGGATTGAGGATTGAGGATTGAGTATTGAGGATTGAGGATTGAAGATTGAGTGTTGAGGATTGAAGATTGAGGATTGAGGATTGAGGATTGAGGATTGAGGATTGAGGATTGAGGATTGAAGATTGAGGATTGGGTATTGAGGATTGAACATTGAGGATTGAGGGATGAGGATTGAGGATTGTGGATTGAGGATTGAAGATTGAATATTGATGATTGAAGATTGAGGATTGAGGATTGAGGATTGAAAATTGAATATTGATGATTGAAGATTGAGGACTGAGTATTGAGGATTGAGGATTGCAGGTTGAGTATTGAGGATTGAAGATTGAGGATTGAGGATTGAGGATTGAGGATTGAGGATTGAGGATTGAAGATTGAGCATCGAGGATTGAAGCCTGACGATTGAGGATTGAGGATTGAGGATTGAGGATTGAGGATGAGGTCTGAGGGTTGATGATTGAGGTTTGAGGACTGAGGACTGAAGATTGAGGATTGAGAATTGAGGATTGAGGATTGAGGATTGAAGATTGAGGATTGGGGATTGAGGATTGTGTATTGAAGATTGAGTATTGAGGATTGAAGATTGAGGATTGAGGATTGAGGATTGAGGATTGAGGATTGAAGATTGAGGATTGGGGATTGAGGATTGAAGATTGAGGATTCAGGATTGAGGATTCAGAATTGAGGTTTGACGACTGAGGATTGAGGATTGAAGATTGATGATTGAGGATTGAGCATTGAGGATTGAGGATTTAGGATGGAGGATTGAGGATGAGGGCTGAGGGTTGATGATTGAGGTTTGAGGACTGAGGACTGAGGATTGAGGATTGAGAATTGAGGATTGAGGATTGAGGATTGAAGATTGAGGATTGGGTATCGAGGATTGAAGAATGAGGATTGAGGATTGAGGATTGAGGATTGAGGATTGAAGATTGAGCATTGAGGATTGAAGACTGACGATTGAGGATTGAGGATTGAGGATTGAGTATTGAGGATTGAGGATTGAAGATTGAGTATTGAGGATCGAAGATTGGGTATTGAGGATTGAGGATTGAGGATTGAGGATTGAGGATTGAGGATTGAGGAATGAGGATTGAGGATTGAGGATTGAGAATTGTGGATTGAGTATTGAAGATTGAGTATTGAGCATTGAAGATTGAGGATTGAGGATTAAAGATTGAGGATTGACGATGAGGGCTGAGGGTTGAGGGTTGAGGTTTGAGGACTGAGGACTGAGGATTGAGGATTGAGAATTGAGGAATGAGGATTGAGGATTGAGGATTGAAGATTGTGTATTGAGGATTGAAGAATGAGGATAGAGGATTGAGGATTGAAGACTGACGATTGAGGACTGAGGATTGAAGATTGAGGATTGAGGATTGAGGATTGAGGATTGAGGATTGAGAATTGAGGATTGAGGATTGAAGATTGAGTATTGAGCATTGAAGGTTGAGGATTGAGGATTGAAGGTCGAGGATTGGCGATGAGGGCTGTGGGTTGAGGATTGAGGTTTGAGGACTGAGGACTGAGGATTGAGGATTGAGAATTGAGGATTGAGGATTGAGGATTGAGGATTGAAGATTGAGTATTGGGTATTGAGGATTGAAGAATGAGGATTGAAAATTGAGGATTGAGGATTGAGAATTGAGGATTGAGGATTGAGGATTGAAGATTGAGGATAGGGTATTGAGGATTGAAGAATGAGGATTGAGGACTGAGGATTGAGGATTGAAAATTGAATACTGATGATTGAAGTTTGAGGATTGAGTATTGAGGATTTAGGATTGCAGGTTGAGTATTGAGGATTGAAGATTGAGGATTGAGGATTGATGATTGAGGATTGAGGATTGAGGATTGAGGATTGAGGATTCAGGATTGAGGATTGAGGATTGAGGATTGAGGATTGAGAATTGTGTATTGAGGATTCAGAATTGAGGTTTGAGGACTGAGGATTGACGATTGAAGTTTGAGTATTGAGGATTGAGGATTGAGGATTGAAGATTGAGGATTGAGGATTGAGGATGAGGGCTGAGGGTTGAGGATTGAGGTTCTAGGTCTGAGGACTGAGGAATGAGGATTGAGAATTGAGGATTGAGGATTCAGGATTGAAGATTGAGGATTGGGTATTGAGGATTGAAGAATGAGGATTGAGGATTGAGAATGGAGGATTGAGGGTTGAGGATTGAAGACTGGGTATTGAGGATTGAAGATTGAAGATTGGGGACTGAGTGTTGAGGGTTGAGTGATGAGCATTGATGTTTGTGGATAGAGATTTGAAGATTGCAGATTGAGTATTGCGTATTGAAAACTCTGAACAGAGGATATTCTATTGACGATTGAGGATTGACAACTGACTGTTGAGGACTGAGGGCCGAAGATTGAGGTTTCAGGATTGAGGATTCAGGATTGAGGTTTGAGGACTGAGGATTGAGGATTGAGGATTGATTGAGGATCGAGGATTGAAGATTGATTATTGGGTATTCAGGATTGAACATTGAGGATTGAGGGATGAGGACTGAAGATTGAGGATTGAGGATTGAAGATTGAATATTGATGATTGAAGATTGAGGATTGAGGATTGAGGGTTGTGGATTGAGGACAAGGACTGACGGTTGGGTATTTATGTTTGAAGTATGAGTATTGAGGATTCAGGATTGAGAATCGAGGATTGAGGATTGAGGATTGAAGAGTGAGGTTTCGGTATTGAGGATTGAAGAATGAGGATTGAGGATTGAGTGTTGAGGATTGAGGATTGGGGATTGCCGGTTGAGTATTGAGGATTGAAGATTGAGGATTGAGGATTGAGGATTGAGGATTGAGGAAAGAGGATTGAGGATTGAAGATTGAGTATTGAGGATTGAAGGTTGAGGATTGAGGGTTGAGGATTGAGGATTGAGGATTGAGGAATGAGGATTGAGGATTGAGGATTCAAGATTGAGGTTTGAGGACTGAGGATTGAGGATTGAGGATTGAGGATTGAGGATTGAGGATTGAAGATTGAGGATTGGGTATTGAGGATTGAACATTGAGGATTGAGGAATGAGGATTGAGGATTGAGGATTGAGGATTGAATATTGAGGATTGGGGATTGAGGATTGAGGATTGAAGATTGAGTATTGAGGATTGTAGACTGACGATTGAGGATTGAGGATTGAGGATTGGGGATTGCAGATTGAGTATTGAGGATTGAAGGTTGAGGATTGGGGATTGAGGATTGAGGATTGAGGATTGAGGATTGAGTATTGAAGGTTGAGTATTGAGGATCGAAGATTGAGGATTGAGGATTGAGGATTGAGGATTGAGGATTGCAGATTGAGTATTGATGATTGAAGATTGAGGATTGAGGATTGAGGACTGAGGACTGAGGATTGAGGATCGAGGATTGAGGATTGAGGATTGAAGATTGAGAATTGTGGATTGAGGACTGAAGATTGAGTATTGAGCATTGAAGATTGAGGATTGAGGATTGAAGATTGAGGATTGACGATGAGGGCTGAGGGTTGAGGGTTGACGTTTGAGGACTGAGGTATGAGGATTGAGGATTGAGGATTGAGGATTGAAGATTGTGTATTGAGGATTGAAGAATCAGGATTGAGGATTGAGGATTGAGGACTGAGGATTGAAGATTGAGTATTGAGGATTGAAGATTGACGATTGAGGATTGAGGATTGAGGATTGAGGATTGAGAATTGAGGATTGAGGATTGAGGATTGAACATTGAGGATTGAGTATTGAGAATTGAGGATAGAGGGTTGAAGATTGAGTATTGAGGATTGAAGATTGATGATTGAGGATTGAGGATTGAGGATTGAAGAATGAGGATTGAGGATTGAGGATTGAGGATTGAGGATTGAAGATTGAGGATTGAGAATTGAGGATTGAGGATTGAGGATTGAGCATTGAGGATTGAGTATTGAGGATTGAAGAATGAGGATTGAGGATTGAGGATTGAGGATTGAGGATTGAAGATTGAGTATTGAGGATTGAAGATTGACGATTGAGGACTGAGGATTGAGGATTGAGTATTGAACATTGAGGACTGAGTGTTGAGGGTTGAGTGATGAGAATTAATGTTTGTGGATAGAGGTTTGAAGATTGCAGATTGAGTATTGAGTATTGAAAACTGTGAATTGAGGATATTCTATTGAGGATTGAGGATTGACAACTGATCGTTGAGGACTCAGGGCTGAAGGTTGAGGATTCAGGATTGAGGATTCAGGATTGAGTTTTGAGGACTGAGGATTGAGGATTGAGGATTGAGGATTGAGGATTGAGGATTGAAGATTGAGGATTGGGTATTGAGGATTGAACATTGAGGATTGAGGGATGAGGATTGAGGATTGAGGATTGAGGATTGAAGATTGAGGATTCCGTATTGAGGATAGAAGGATGAGGATTGAGGATTGAGGATTGAGGATTGAGGATTGAGGATTGCAGATTGAGTATTGTGGATTGAAGATTGAGGATTGAGGATTGAGGATTGAGGATTGAGGATTGAGGATTGGGGATTGAGGATTGAGGACTGAAGATTGAGTATTGAGGATTGTAGACTGACGATTGAGGATTGAGGATTGAGGATTCAGGATTGAGGATTGAGGATTGAGGATCGAGGATTGAGAATTGAGGATTGAGGACTGAGGATTGAGGATTGAGGATTGAGGATTGAGGATTGAGGATTGAAGATTGAGGATTGGGTATTGAGGATTGAACATTGAGGATTGAGGAATGAGGATTGAGGATTGAGGATTGAGGATTGAATATTGAGGATTGGGGATTGAGGATTGAGGATTGAAGATTGAGTATTGAGGATTGTAGACTGACGATTGAGGATTGAGGATTGAGGATTGGGGATTGCAGATTGAGTATTGAGGATTGAAGGTTGAGGATTGGGGATTGAGGATTGAGGATTGAGGATTGAGGATTGAGTATTGAAGGTTGAGTATTGAGGATCGAAGATTGAGGATTGAGGATTGAGGATTGAGGATTGAGGATTGCAGATTGAGTATTGATGATTGAAGATTGAGGATTGAGGATTGAGGACTGAGGACTGAGGATTGAGGATCGAGGATTGAGGATTGAGGATTGAAGATTGAGAATTGTGGATTGAGGACTGAAGATTGAGTATTGAGCATTGAAGATTGAGGATTGAGGATTGAAGATTGAGGATTGACGATGAGGGCTGAGGGTTGAGGGTTGACGTTTGAGGACTGAGGTATGAGGATTGAGGATTGAGGATTGAGGATTGAAGATTGTGTATTGAGGATTGAAGAATCAGGATTGAGGATTGAGGATTGAGGACTGAGGATTGAAGATTGAGTATTGAGGATTGAAGATTGACGATTGAGGATTGAGGATTGAGGATTGAGGATTGAGAATTGAGGATTGAGGATTGAGGATTGAACATTGAGGATTGAGTATTGAGAATTGAGGATAGAGGGTTGAAGATTGAGTATTGAGGATTGAAGATTGATGATTGAGGATTGAGGATTGAGGATTGAAGAATGAGGATTGAGGATTGAGGATTGAGGATTGAGGATTGAAGATTGAGGATTGAGAATTGAGGATTGAGGATTGAGGATTGAGCATTGAGGATTGAGTATTGAGGATTGAAGAATGAGGATTGAGGATTGAGGATTGAGGATTGAGGATTGAAGATTGAGTATTGAGGATTGAAGATTGACGATTGAGGACTGAGGATTGAGGATTGAGTATTGAACATTGAGGACTGAGTGTTGAGGGTTGAGTGATGAGAATTAATGTTTGTGGATAGAGGTTTGAAGATTGCAGATTGAGTATTGAGTATTGAAAACTGTGAATTGAGGATATTCTATTGAGGATTGAGGATTGACAACTGATCGTTGAGGACTCAGGGCTGAAGGTTGAGGATTCAGGATTGAGGATTCAGGATTGAGTTTTGAGGACTGAGGATTGAGGATTGAGGATTGAGGATTGAGGATTGAGGATTGAAGATTGAGGATTGGGTATTGAGGATTGAACATTGAGGATTGAGGGATGAGGATTGAGGATTGAGGATTGAGGATTGAAGATTGAGGATTCCGTATTGAGGATAGAAGGATGAGGATTGAGGATTGAGGATTGAGGATTGAGGATTGAGGATTGCAGATTGAGTATTGTGGATTGAAGATTGAGGATTGAGGATTGAGGATTGAGGATTGAGGATTGAGGATTGAGGATCGAAGATTGAGTATTGAGGATTGAAGATTGAGGATTGAGGATTGAGTATTGATGATTGAGGATTGAGGATTGAGGATTGAAGATTGATGATTGAGGATTGAGGATTGAGGATTGAGGATTGAGGTTTGTAGACTGACGATTGAGGATTGAGGATTGAGGATTGAGGATTGAGGATTGAGGTTTGAGGATTGAGAATTGAGGATTGAGGGTTGAAGATTGAGTATTGAGGATTGAAGATTGATGATTGAGGATTGAGGATTGAGGATTGAGGATTGAGGATTGAGGATGAGGTCTGAGGGTTGATGATTGAGGTTTGAGGACTGAGGACTCAAGATTGAGGATTGAGAATTGAGGATTGAGGATTGAGGATTGAAGATTGAGGATTGGGTATCGAGAAATAAAGCATGAGGTCTGAGGATTGAGGATTGAGGATTGAGGATTGAAGATTGAGTATTGAGGACTGAGGATTGAAGATTGAGTATTGAGGATTGAAGATTGAGGATTGAGGATTGAGGATTGAGGATTGAGGATTGAGGATTGGGGATTGAGGATTGAGGACTGAAGATTGAGTATTGAGGATTGTAGACTGACGATTGAGGATTGAGGATTGAGGATTCAGGATTGAGGATTGAGGATTGAGGATCGAGGATTGAGAATTGAGGATTGAGGATTGAAGATTGAGTATTGAGGATTGAAGATTGATGATTGAGGATTGAGGATTGAGGATTGAGGATTGAGGATTGAAGATGAGGGCTGAGGGTTGATGATTGAGGTTTGAGGACTGAGGACTGCAGATAGAGGATTGAGAATTGAGGATTGAGGATTGAGGATTGAAGATTGAGGATTGGGTATCGAGGAATGAAGAATGAGGATTGAGGATTGAGGATTGAGGATTGAGGATTGAAGATTGAGTATTGAGGATTGAAGACTGACGATTGAGGATTGAGGATTGAGGATTGAGTATTGAGGACTGAGGATTGAAGATTGAGTATTGAGGATTGAATATTGAGGATTGAGGATTGAGGATTGAGGATTGAGGATTGAGGATTGAGGATTGAGGATTGAGGATTGAGGATTGAGGATTGAGGATTGTGGATTGAGGATTGAGGATTGAGGATTGAGGATTGAGGATTGAGGATTGAGGATTGAGAATTGTGTATTGAGGATTCAGAATTGAGGTTTGAGGACTGAGGATTGAGGATTGAAGTTTGAGTATTGAGGATTGAGGATTGAGGATTGAAGATTGAGGATTGAGCATTGAGGATGAGGGCTGAGGGTTGAGGATTGAGGTTCTAGGTCTGAGGACTGAGGAATGAGGATTGAGAATTGAGGATTGAGGATTCAGGATTGAAGATTGAGGATTGGGTATTGAGGATTGAAGAATGAGGATTGAGGATTGAGAATGGAGGATTGAGGATTGAGGATTGAAGATTGGGTATTGAGGATTGAAGATTGAAGATTGGGGACTGAGTGTTGAGGGTTGAGTGATGAGCATTGATGTTTGTGGATAGAGATTTGAAGATTGCAGATTGAGTATTGCGTATTGAAAACTCTGAACAGAGGATATTCTATTGACGATTGAGGATTGACAACTGACTGTTGAGGACTGAGGGCCGAAGATTGAGGTTTCAGGATTGAGGATTCAGGATTGAGGTTTGAGGACTGAGGATTGAGGATTGAGGATTGATTGAGGATCGAGGATTGAAGATTGATTATTGGGTATTCAGGATTCAACATTGAGGATTGAGGGATGAGGATTGAGGATTGAGGATTGAGGATTGAAGATTGAATATTGATGATTGAAGATTGAGGATTGAGGATTGAGGGTTGTGGATTGAGGACAAGGACTGACGGTTGGGTATTTATGTTTGAAGTATGAGAATTGAGGATTCAGGATTGAGAATCGAGGATTGAGGATGGAGGATTGAAGAGTGAGGTTTCGGTATTGAGGATTGAAGAATGAGGATTGAGGATTGAGTGTTGAGGATTGAGGATTGGGGATTGCCGGTTGAGTATTGAGGATTGAAGATTGAGGATTGAGGATTGGGGATTGAGGATTGAGGATAGAGGATTGAGGATTGAAGATTGAGTATTGAGGATTGAAGATTGAGGATTGAGGGTTGAGGATTGAGGATTGAGGATTGAGGAATGAGGATTGAGGATTGAGGATTCAGGATTGAGGTTTGAGGACTGAGGATTGAGGATTGAGGATTGAGGATTGAGGATTGAGGATTGAAGATTGAGGATTGGGTATTGAGGATTGAACATTGAGGATTGAGGAATGAGGATTGAGGATTGAGGATTGAATATTGAGGATTGGGGATTGAGGATTGAGGATTGAAGATTGAGTATTGAGGATTGTAGACTGACGATTGAGGATTGAGGATTGAGGATTGGGGATTGCAGATTGAGTATTGAGGATTGAAGATTGAGGATTGGGGATTGAGGATTGAGGATTGAGGATTGAGGATTGAGTACTGAAGATTGAGTATTGAGGATCGAAGATTGAGGATTGAGGATTGAGGATTGAGGATTGAGGATTGCAGATTGAGTATTGATGATTGAAGATTGAGGATTGAGGATTGAGGACTGAGGACTGAGGATTGAGGATCGAGGATTGAGGATTGAGGATTGAAGATTGAGAATTGTGGATTGAGGATTGAAGATTGAGTATTGAGCATTGAAGATTGAGGATTGAGGATTGAAGGTTGAGGATTGACGATGAGGGCTGAGGGTTGAGGGTTGACGTTTGAGGACTGAGATATGAGGATTGAGGATTGAGAATTGAGGATTGAGGATTGAGGATTGAGGATTGAAGATTGTGTATTGAGGATTGAAGAATCAGGATTGAGGATTGAGGATTGAGGACTGAGGATTGAAGATTGAGTATTGAGGATTGAAGATTGACGATTGAGGATTGAGGATTGAGGATTGAGGATTGAGAATTGAGGATTGAGGATTGAGGATTGAACATTGAGGACTGAGTATTGAGAATTGAGGATAGAGGGTTGAAGATTGAGTATTGATGATTGAAGATTGATGATTGAGGATTGAGGATTGCGTATTGAGGATTGAGGATTGAGTATGAGGGCTGAGGGTCGATGATTGAGGTTTGAGGACTGAGGACAGAGGATTGAGGATTGAGAATTGAGGATTGAGGATTGAGGATTGAAGATTGAGGATTGGGTATCGAGGATTGAAGAATGAGGATTGAGGATTGAGGGTTGAGGGTTGAGGATTGAAGATTGAGTATTGAGGATTGAAGACTGACGATTGAGGATTGAGGATTGAGGATTGAGTATTGAGGATTGAGGATTGAAGATTGAGTATTGAAGATTGAAGATTGAGGATTCAGGATTGAGGATTGAGGATTGAGGATTGAGGATTGAGGATTGAGGATTGAGGATTCAGGATTGAGGATTGAGGATTGAGAATTGTGGATTGAGGATTGAAGATTGAGTATTGAGCATTGAAGATTGAGGATTGACGATGAGGGCTGAGGGTTGAGGGTTGATGTTTGAGGACTGAGGTATGAGGATCGAAGATTGAGTATTGAGGATTGAAGATTGAGGATTGAGAATTGAGGATTTAGGATTGAGGATTGAAGATTGAGGATTGGGTATCGAGGAATGAAGAATGAGGATTGAGGATTGAGGATTGAGGATTGAGGATTGAATATTGAGTATTGAGGATTGAAGACTGACTATTGAGGATTGAGGATTGAGGATTGAGTATTGAGGATTGAGGATTGAAGATTGAGTATTGAGGATTGAAGATTGAGGACTGAGGATTGAGGATTGAGGATTGAGGATTCAGGATTGAGCATTGAGGATTGAGGATTGAGGATTGAGAATTGTGGATTGAGGATTGAAGATTGAGTATTGAGCATTGAAGATTGAGGATTGAGGATTGAAGATTGAGGATTGACGATGAGGTTTGAGGGTTGAGGGTTGAGGTTTGAGGACTGAGGACTGAGGATTGAGGATTGAGAATTGAGGGTTGAGGATTGAAGAATGAGGATTGAGGATTGAGGATTGAGGATTGATGATTGAAGATTGAGTATTGAGGATTGAAGACTGACGATTGAGTATTGAGGGTTGAAGATTGAGGATTGAGGATTCAGGATTGACGATTGAGAATTGAGGATTGAGTATTGAAGATTGAGTATTGAGCATTGAAGATTGAGGATTGAGGATTGAAGATCGAGGATTGACGATGAGGGCTGAGCGTTGAGGATTGAGGTTTGAGGACTGAGGACTGAGGATTGAGGATTGAGAATTGAGGATTGAGGATTGAGGATTGAGGATTGAAGACTGAGTATTGAGGATTGAAGACTGACGATTGAGGATTGAGGATTGAGGATTGAGTATTGAGGATTGAGGATTGAAGATTGAGTGTTGAGGATTGAAGATTGAGGATTGAGGATTGAGGATTGAGGATTGAGGATTGAGGATTGAGGATTGAAGATTGAGGATTGGGTATTGAGGATTGAACATTGAGGATTGAGGGATGAGGATTGAGGATTGTGGATTGAGGATTGAAGATTGAATATTGATGATTGAAGATTGAGGATTGAGGATTGAGGATTGAAAATTGAATATTGATGATTGAAGATTGAGGACTGAGTATTGAGGATTGAGGATTGCAGGTTGAGTATTGAGGATTGAAGATTGAGGATTGAGGATTGAGGATTGAGGATTGAGGATTGAGGATTGAAGATTGAGCATTGAGGATTGAAGCCTGACGATTGAGGATTGAGGATTGAGGATTGAGGATTGAGGATGAGGTCTGAGGGTTGATGATTGAGGTTTGAGGACTGAGGACTGAAGATTGAGGATTGAGAATTGAGGATTGAGGATTGAGGATTGAAGATTGAGGATTGGGTATCGAGAAATAAAGCATGAGGATTGAGGATTGAGGATTGAGGATTGAGGATTGAAGATTGAGTATTGAGGATTGAGGATTGAAGATTGAGTATTGAGGATTGAAGATTGAGGATTGAGGATTGAGGATTGAGAATTGAGGATTGAGGATTGGGGATTGAGAATTGAGGACTGAAGATTGAGTATTGAGGATTGTAGACTGACGATTGAGGATTGAGGATTGAGGATTGGGGATTGAGGATTGAGGATTGAGGATTGAGGATTGAGGATTGAGGATTGAAGATTGAGGATTGAGGATTGAGGATGAGGGCTGAGGGTTGAGGATTGAGGTTCTAGGTCTGAGGACTGAGGAATGAGGATTGAGAATTGAGGATTGGGGATTCAGGATTGAAGATTGAGGATTGGGTATTGAGGACTGAAGAATGAGGATTGAGGATTGAGAATGGAGGATTGAGGATTGAGGATTGAAGATTGGGTATTGAGGATTGAAGATTGAAGATTGGGGACTGAGTGTTGAGGGTTGAGTGATGAGCATTGATGTTTGTGGATAGAGATTTGAAGATTGCAGATTGAGTATTGCGTATTGAAAACTCTGAACAGAGGATATTCTATTGACGATTGAGGATTGACAACTGACTGTTGAGGACTGAGGGCCGAAGATTGAGGTTTCAGGATTGAGGATTCAGGATTGAGGTTTGAGGACTGAGGATTGAGGATTGAGGATTGATTGAGGATCGAGGATTGAAGATTGATTATTGGGTATTCAGGATTGAACATTGAGGATTGAGGGATGAGGATTGAGGATTGAGGATTGAGGATTGAAGATTGAATATTGATGATTGAAGATTGAGGATTGAGGACTGAGGGTTGTGGATTGAGGACAAGGACTGACGGTTGGGTATTTATGTTTGAAGTATGAGAATTGAGGATTCAGGATTGAGAATCGAGGATTGAGGATTGAGGATTGAAGAGTGAGGTTTCGGTATTGAGGATTGAAGAATGAGGATTGAGGATTGAGTGTTGAGGATTGAGGATTGGGGATTGCCGGTTGAGTATTGAGGATTGAAGATTGAGGATTGAGAATTGAGGATTGAGGATTGAGGATTGAGGATTGAAGATTGAGTATTGGGTATTGAGGATTGAAGAATGAGGATTGAAAATTGAGGATTGAGGATTGAGAATTGAGGATTGAGGATTGAGGATTGAAGATTGAGGATAGGGTATTGAGGATTGAAGAATGAGGATTGAGGACTGAGGATTGAGGATTGAAAATTGAATAGTGATGATTGAAGTTTGAGGATTGAGTATTGAGGATTTAGGATTGCAGGTTGAGTATTGAGGATTGAAGATTGAGGATTGAGGATTGATGATTGAGGATTGAGGATTGAGGATTGAGGATTGAGGATTCAGGATTGAGGATTGAGGATTGAGGATTGAGGATTGAGAATTGTGTATTGAGGATTCAGAATTGAGGTTTGAGGACTGAGGATTGACGATTGAAGTTTGAGTATTGAGGATTGAGGATTGAGGATTGAAGATTGAGGATTGAGGATTGAGGATGAGGGCTGAGGGTTGAGGATTGAGGTTCTAGGTCTGAGGACTGAGGAATGAGGATTGAGAATTGAGGATTGAGGATTCAGGATTGAAGATTGAGGATTGGGTATTGAGGATTGAAGAATGAGGATTGAGGATTGAGAATGGAGGATTGAGGGTTGAGGATTGAAGACTGGGTATTGAGGATTGAAGATTGAAGATTGGGGACTGAGTGTTGAGGGTTGAGTGATGAGCATTGATGTTTGTGGATAGAGATTTGAAGATTGCAGATTGAGTATTGCGTATTGAAAACTCTGAACAGAGGATATTCTATTGACGATTGAGGATTGACAACTGACTGTTGAGGACTGAGGGCCGAAGATTGAGGTTTCAGGATTGAGGATTCAGGATTGAGGTTTGAGGACTGAGGATTGAGGATTGAGGATTGATTGAGGATCGAGGATTGAAGATTGATTATTGGGTATTCAGGATTGAACATTGAGGATTGAGGGATGAGGACTGAAGATTGAGGATTGAGGATTGAAGATTGAATATTGATGATTGAAGATTGAGGATTGAGGATTGAGGGTTGTGGATTGAGGACAAGGACTGACGGTTGGGTATTTATGTTTGAAGTATGAGTATTGAGGATTCAGGATTGAGAATCGAGGATTGAGGATTGAGGATTGAAGAGTGAGGTTTCGGTATTGAGGATTGAAGAATGAGGATTGAGGATTGAGTGTTGAGGATTGAGGATTGGGGATTGCCGGTTGAGTATTGAGGATTGAAGATTGAGGATTGAGGATTGAGGATTGAGGATTGAGGAAAGAGGATTGAGGATTGAAGATTGAGTATTGAGGATTGAAGGTTGAGGATTGAGGGTTGACGATTGAGGATTGAGGATTGAGGAATGAGGATTGAGGATTGAGGATTGAGGATTGAGGATTGAGGATTGAGGATTGAGGATTCAGGATTGAGGATTGAGGATTGAGGATTGAGGATTGAGAATTGTGTATTGAGGATTCAGAATTGAGGTTTGAGGACTGAGGATTGACGATTGAAGTTTGAGTATTGAGGATTGAGGATTGAGGATTGAAGATTGAGGATTGAGGATTGAGGATGAGGGCTGAGGGTTGAGGATTGAGGTTCTAGGTCTGAGGACTGAGGAATGAGGATTGAGAATTGAGGATTGAGGATTCAGGATTGAAGATTGAGGATTGGGTATTGAGGATTGAAGAATGAGGATTGAGGATTGAGAATGGAGGATTGAGGGTTGAGGATTGAAGACTGGGTATTGAGGATTGAAGATTGAAGATTGGGGACTGAGTGTTGAGGGTTGAGTGATGAGCATTGATGTTTGTGGATAGAGATTTGAAGATTGCAGATTGAGTATTGCGTATTGAAAACTCTGAACAGAGGATATTCTATTGACGATTGAGGATTGACAACTGACTGTTGAGGACTGAGGGCCGAAGATTGAGGTTTCAGGATTGAGGATTCAGGATTGAGGTTTGAGGACTGAGGATTGAGGATTGAGGATTGATTGAGGATCGAGGATTGAAGATTGATTATTGGGTATTCAGGATTGAACATTGAGGATTGAGGGATGAGGACTGAAGATTGAGGATTGAGGATTGAAGATTGAATATTGATGATTGAAGATTGAGGATTGAGGATTGAGGGTTGTGGATTGAGGACAAGGACTGACGGTTGGGTATTTATGTTTGAAGTATGAGTATTGAGGATTCAGGATTGAGAATCGAGGATTGAGGATTGAGGATTGAAGAGTGAGGTTTCGGTATTGAGGATTGAAGAATGAGGATTGAGGATTGAGTGTTGAGGATTGAGGATAGGGGATTGCCGGTTGAGTATTGAGGATTGAAGATTGAGGATTGAGGATTGAGGATTGAGGATTGAGGAAAGAGGATTGAGGATTGAAGATTGAGTATTGAGGATTGAAGGTTGAGGATTGAGGGTTGAGGATTGAGGATTGAGGATTGAGGAATGAGGATTGAGGATTGAGGATTCAAGATTGAGGTTTGAGGACTGAGGATTGAGGATTGAGGATTGAGGATTGAGGATTGAGGATTGAAGATTGAGGATTGGGTACTGAGGATTGAACATTGAGGATTGAGGAATGAGGATTGAGGATTGAGGATTGAATATTGAGGATTGGGGATTGAGGATTGAGGATTGAAGATTGAGTATTGAGGATTGTAGACTGACGATTGAGGATTGAGGATTGAGGATTGGGGATTGCAGATTGAGTATTGAGGATTGAAGATTGAGGATTGGGGATTGAGGATTGAGGATTGAGGATTGAGGATTGAGTATTGAAGGTTGAGTATTGAGGATCGAAGATTGAGGATTGAGGATTGAGGATTGAGGATTGAGGATTGCAGATTGAGTATTGATGATTGAAGATTGAGGATTGAGGATTGAGGACTGAGGACTGAGGATTGAGAATTGAGGATTGAGGATTCAGGATTGAAGATTGAGGATTGAGGATTGAAGATTGAGGATTGACGATGAGGGCTGAGGGTTGAGGGTTGACGTTTGAGGACTGAGGTATGAGGATTGAGGATTGAGGATTGAGGATTGAAGATTGTGTATTGAGGATTGAAGAATCAGGATTGAGGATTGAGGATTGAGGACTGAGGATTGAAGATTGAGTATTGAGGATTGAAGATTGACGATTGAGGATTGAGGATTGAGGATTGAGGATTGAGAATTGAGGATTGAGGATTGAGGATTGAACATTGAGGATTGAGTATTGAGAATTGAGGATAGAGGGTTGAAGATTGAGTATTGAGGATTGAAGATTGATGATTGAGGATTGAGGATTGAGGATTGAAGAATGAGGATTGAGGATTGAGGATTGAGGATTGAGGATTGAAGATTGAGGATTGAGAATTGAGGATTGAGGATTGAGGATTGAACATTGAGGATTGAGTATTGAGGATTGAAGAATGAGGATTGAGGATTGAGGATTGAGGATTGAGGACTGAGGATTGAGGATTGAGTATTGAACATTGAGGACTGAGTGTTGAGGGTTGAGTGATGAGAATTAATGTTTGTGGATAGAGGTTTGAAGATTGCAGATTGAGTATTGAGTATTGAAAACTGTGAATTGAGGATATTCTATTGAGGATTGAGGATTGACAACTGATCGTTGAGGACTCAGGGCTGAAGGTTGAGGATTCAGGATTGAGGATTCAGGATTGAGTTTTGAGGACTGAGGATTGAGGATTGAGGATTGAGGATTGAGGATTGAGGATTGAAGATTGAGGATTGGGTATTGAGGATTGAACATTGAGGATTGAGGGATGAGGATTGAGGATTGAGGATTGAGGATTGAAGATTGAGGATTCGGTATTGAGGATTGAAGGATGAGGATTGAGGATTGAGGATTGAGGATTGAGGATTGAGGATTGCAGATTGAGTATTGTGGATTGAAGATTGAGGATTGAGGATTGAGGATTGAGGATTGAGGATTGAGGATTGAGGATTGAGGATCGAAGATTGAGTATTGAGGATTGAAGATTGAGGATTGAGGATTGAGTATTGATGATTGAGGATTGAGGATTGAGGATTGAAGATTGATGATTGAGGATTGAGGATTGAGGATTGAGGATTGAGGATTGGGTATCGAGGAATGAAGAATGAGGATTGAGGATTGAGGATTGAGGATTGAGGATTGAAGATTGAGTATTGAGGATTGAAGACTGACGATTGAGGATTGAGGATTGAGGATTGAGTATTGAGGACTGAGGATTGAAGATTGAGTATTGAGGATTGAATATTGAGGATTGAGGATTGAGGATTGAGGATTGAGGATTGAGGATTGAGGATTGAGGATTGAGGATTGAGGATCGAAGATTGAGTATTGAGGATTGAAGATTGAGGATTGAGGATTGAGTATTGATGATTGAGGATTGAGGATTGAGGATTGAAGATTGATGATTGAGGATTGAGGATTGAGGATTGAGGATTGAGGATTGGGTATCGAGGAATGAAGAATGAGGATTGAGGATTGAGGATTGAGGATTGAGGATTGAAGATTGAGTATTGAGGATTGAAGACTGACGATTGAGGATTGAGGATTGAGGATTGAGTATTGAGGACTGAGGATTGAAGATTGAGTATTGAGGATTGAATATTGAGGATTGAGGATTGAGGATTGAGGATTGAGGATTGAGGATTGAGGATTGAGGATTGAGGATTGAGGATGAGGTCTGAGGGTTGATGATTGAGGTTTGAGGACTGAGGACTCAAGATTGAGGATTGAGAATTGAGGATTGAGGATTGAGGATTGAAGATTGAGGATTGGGTATCGAGAAATAAAGCATGAGGTCTGAGGATTGAGGATTGAGGATTGAGGATTGAAGATTGAGTATTGAGGACTGAGGATTGAAGATTGAGTATTGAGGATTGAAGATTGAGGATTGAGGATTGAGGATTGAGGATTGAGGATTGAGGATTGGGGATTGAGGATTGAGGATTGAAGATTGAGTATTGAGGATTGTAGACTGACGATTGAGGATTGAGGATTGAGGATTCAGGATTGAGGATTGAGGATTGAGGATCGAGGATTGAGAATTGAGGATTGAGGATTGAAGATTGAGTATTGAGGATTGAAGATTGATGATTGAGGATTGAGGATTGAGGATTGAGGATTGAGGAGTGAAGATGAGGGCTGAGGGTTGATGATTGAGGTTTGAGGACTGAGGACTGAAGATAGAGGATTGAGAATTGAGGATTGAGGATTGAGGATTGAAGATTGAGGATTGGGTATCGAGGAATGAAGAATGAGGATTGAGGATTGAGGATTGAGGATTGAGGATTGAAGATTGAGTATTGAGGATTGAAGACTGACGATTGAGGATTGAGGATTGAGGATTGAGTATTGAGGACTGAGGATTGAAGATTGAGTATTGAGGATTGAATATTGAGGATTGAGGATTGAGGATTGAGGATTGAGGATTGAGGATTGAGGATTGAGGATTGAGGATTGAGGATTGAGGATTGTGGATTGAGGATTGAGGATTGAGGATTGAGGATTGAGGATTGAGGATTGAGGATTGAGAATTGTGTATTGAGGATTCAGAATTGAGGTTTGAGGACTGAGGATTGAGGATTGAAGTTTAAGTATTGAGGATTGAGGATTGAGGATTGAAGATTGAGGATTGAGCATTGAGGATGAGGGCTGAGGGTTGAGGATTGAGGTTCTAGGTCTGAGGACTGAGGAATGAGGATTGAGAATTGAGGATTGAGGATTCAGGATTGAAGATTGAGGATTGGGTATTGAGGATTGAAGAATGAGGATTGAGGATTGAGAATGGAGGATTGAGGATTGAGGATTGAAGATTGGGTATTGAGGATTGAAGATTGAAGATTGGGGACTGAGTGTTGAGGGTTGAGTGATGAGCATTGATGTTTGTGGATAGAGATTTGAAGATTGCAGATTGAGTATTGCGTATTGAAAACTCTGAACAGAGGATATTCTATTGACGATTGAGGATTGACAACTGACTGTTGAGGACTGAGGGCCGAAGATTGAGGTTTCAGGATTGAGGATTCAGGATTGTGGTTTGAGGACTGAGGATTGAGGATTGAGGATTGATTGAGGATCGAGGATTGAAGATTGATTATTGGGTATTCAGGATTCAACATTGAGGATTGAGGGATGAGGATTGAGGATTGAGGATTGAGGATTGAGAATTGTGGATTGAGGATTGAAGATTGAGTATTGAGCATTGAAGATTGAGGATTGACGATGAGGGCTGAGGGTTGAGGGTTGATGTTTGAGGACTGAGGTATGAGGATCGAAGATTGAGTATTGAGGATTGAAGATTGAGGATTGAGAATTGAGGATTTAGGATTGAGGATTGAGGATTGAGGATTGGGGATTGAGGATTGAGGATTGAGGATTGAGGATTGAGGATTGAGGATTGAAGATTGAGGATTGAGGATTGAGGATGAGGGCTGAGGGTTGAGGATTGAGGTTCTAGGTCTGAGGACTGAGGAATGAGGATTGAGAATTGAGGATTGAGGATTCCGGATTGAAGATTGAGGATTGGGTATTGAGGACTGAAGAATGAGGATTGAGGATTGAGAATGGAGGATTGAGGATTGAGGATTGAAGATTGGGTATTGAGGATTGAAGATTGAAGATTGGGGACTGAGTGTTGAGGGTTGAGTGATGAGCATTGATGTTTGTGGATAGAGATTTGAAGATTGCAGATTGAGTATTGCGTATTGAAAACTCTGAACAGAGGATATTCTATTGACGATTGAGGATTGACAACTGACTGTTGAGGACTGAGGGCCGAAGATTGAGGTTTCAGGATTGAGGATTCAGGATTGAGGTTTGAGGACTGAGGATTGAGGATTGAGGATTGATTGAGGATCGAGGATTGAAGATTGATTATTGGGTATTCAGGATTGAACATTCAGGATTGAGGGATGAGGATTGAGGATTGAGGATTGAGGATTGAAGATTGAATATTGATGATTGAAGATTGAGGATTGAGGATTGAGGGTTGTGGATTGAGGACAAGGACTGACGGTTGGGTATTTATGTTTGAAGTATGAGAATTGAGGATTCAGGATTGAGAATCGAGGATTGAGGATTGAGGATTGAAGAGTGAGGTTTCGGTATTGAGGATTGAAGAATGAGGATTGAGGATTGAGTGTTGAGGATTGAGGATTGGGGATTGCCGGTTGAGTATTGAGGATTGAAGATTGAGGATTGAGGATTGAGGATTGAGGATTGAGGATCGAGGATTGAGGATTGAAGATTGAGTATTGAGGATTGAAGATTGAGGATTGAGGGTTGAGGATTGAGGATTGAGGATTGAGGAATGAGGATTGAGGATTGAGGATTCAGGATTGTGGTTTGAGGACTGAGGATTGAGGATTGAGGATTGAGGATTGAGGATTGAGGATTGAAGATTGAGGATTGGGTATTGAGGATTGAACATTGAGGATTGAGGAATGAGGATTGAGGATTGAGTATTGAATATTGAGGATTGGGGATTGAGGATTGAGGATTGAAGATTGAGTATTGAGGATTGTAGACTGACGATTGAGAATTGAGAATTGAGGATTGAGGATTGCAGATTGAGTATTGAGGATTGAAGATTGAGGATTGGGGATTGAGGATTGAGGATTGAGGATTGAGGATTGAGTATTGAAGATTGAGTATTGAGGATCGAAGGTTTAGGATTGAGGATTGAGGATTGAGGATTGAGGATTGCAGATTGAGTATTGATGATTGAAGATTGAGGATTGAGGATTGTGGACTGAGGACTGAGGATTGAGGATCGAGGATTGAGGATTGAGGACTGAAGATTGAGAATTGTGGATTGAGGATTGAAGATTGAGTATTGAGCATTGAAGATTGAGGATTGAGGATTGAAGATTGAGGATTGACGATGAGGGCTGAGGGTTGAGGGTTGACGTTTGAGGACTGAGGTATGAGGATTGAGGATTGAGAATTGAGGATTGAGGATTGAGGATTGAGGATTGAAGATTGTGTATTGAGGATTGAAGAATCAGGATTGAGGATTGAGGATTGAGGACTGAGGATTGAAGATTGAGTATTGAGGATTGAAGATTGACGATTGAGGATTGAGGATTGAGGATTGAGGATTGAGAATTGAGGATTGAGGATTGAGGATTGAACATTGAGGATTGAGTATTGAGGATTGAAGAATGAGGATTGAGGATTGAGGATTGAGGATTGAGGATTGAAGATTGAGTATTGAGGATTGAAGATTGACGATTGAGGATTGAGGATTGAGGATTGAGGATTGAGGATTGAGGATTGAGGATTGAGAATTGAGGATTGAGGATTGAAGATTGAGTATTGAGGATTGAAGGTTGATGATTGAGGATTGAGGATTGAGGATTGAGAATTGAGGATTGAGTATTGAGGATTGAAGATTGAGGATTGGGTATCGAGGAATGAAGAATGAGGATTGAGGATTGAGGATTGAGGATTGAGGATTGAAGATTGAGTATTGAGGATTGAAGACTGACGATTGAGGATTGAGGATTGAGGATTGAGTATTGAGGATTGAGGATTGAAGATTGAGTATTGAGGATTGAAGATTGAGGATTGAGGATTGAGGATTGAGGATTGAGGATTCAGGATTGAGGATTCAGGATTGAGGATTGAGGATTGAGGATTGAGAATTGTTGATTGAGGATTGAAGATTGAGTATTGAGTATTGAAGATTGAGGATTGAGGATTGAAGATTCAGGATTGACGATGAGGTCTGAGGGTTGAGGGTTGAGGTTTGAGGACTGAGGGCTGAGGATTGAGGATTGAGAATTGAGGATTGAGGATGAGGATTGAGGATTGAAGATTGAGTATTGAGGATTGAAGAATGAGGATTGAGGATTGAGGATTGAGGACTGAGGATTGAGAATTGAGGATTGAGGATTGAGGATTGAACATGGAGGGTTGAGTATTGAGGATTGAAGAATGAGGATTGAGGATTGAGGATTGAGGATTGAGGATGGAAGATTGAGTATTGAGGATTGAAGATTGACGATTGAGGATTGAGGATTGAGTATTGAGGGTTGAACATTGAGGACTGAGTGTTGAGGGCTGAGTGATGAGAATTGATGTTTGTGGATAGAGGTTTGAAGATTGCAGATTGAGCCCTGAGAATTGAAAACTGTGAATCGAGGATATTCTGTTGAGGATTGAGGATTGACGACTGATTGTTGAGGACTGAGGGCCGAGGATTAAGGATTCAGGATTGAGGATTCAGAATTGAGGTTTGAGGACTGAGGATTGAGGATTGAAGACTGAGTATTAAGGATTGAAGACTGAGGATTGAGGATTGAGGATTGATGATTGAGTATTGAGAATTGAGGATTGAGGATTGAGGATTGAAGATTGAGGATTCGGTATTGAGGATTGAAGAATGAGGATTGAGGATTGAGGATTGAGGATTGAGGATTGAAGATTGAGTATTGAGGATTGAAGACTGACGTTTGATGATTGAGGACTGAGGATTGAGGATTGAGGATTGAGGATTGAGGATTGAGAATTGAGGATAGAGGGTTGAAGATTGAGTATTGAGGATTGAAGATTGATGATTGAGGATTGAGGATTGAGGATTGAGGATTGAGGATTGAGGATGAGGGCTGAGGGTCGATGATTGAGGTTTGAGGACTGAGGACAGAGGATTGAGGATAGAGAATTGAGGATTGAGGATTGAGGATTGAAGATTGAGGATTGGGTATCGAGGATTGAAGAATGAGGTTTGAGGATTGAGGGTTGAGGGTTGAGGATTGAAGATTGAGTATTGAGGATTGAAGACTGACGATTGAGGATTGAGGATTGAGGATTGAGTATTGAGGATTGAGGATTGAAGATTGAGTATTGAAGATTGAAGATTGAGGATTCAGGATTGAGGATTGAGGATTGAGGATTGAGGATTGAGGATTGAGGATTGAGGATTCAGGATTGAGGATTGAGGATTGAGAATTGTGGGTTGAGGATTGAAGATTGAGGATTGGGTATCTAGGAATGAAGAATGAGGATTGAGGATTGAGGATTGAGGATTGAGGATTGAAGATTGAGTATTGAGGATTGAAGACTGACTATTGAGGATTGAGAATTGAGGATTGAGTATTGAAGATTGAGTATTGATCATTGAAGATTGAGGATTGAGGATTGAAGATCGAGGATTGACGATGAGGGCTGAGCGTTGAGGATTGAGGTTTGAGGACTGAGGACTGAGGATTGAGGATTGAGAATTGAGGATTGAGGATTGAGGATTGAGGATTGAAGATTGAGTATTGAGGATTGAAGACTGACGATTGAGGATTGAGGATTGAGGATTGAGTATTGAGGATTGAGGATTGAAGATTGAGTGTTGAGGATTGAAGATTGAGGATTGAGGATTGAGGATTGAGGATTGAGGATTGAGGATTGAAGATTGAGTATTGAGGATTGAAGATTGAGGATTGAGAATTGTGGATTGAGGATTGAAGATTGAGTATTGAGCATTGAAGATTGAGGATTGACGATGAGGGCTGAGGGTTGAGGGTAGATGTTTGAGGACTGAGGTATGAGGATCGAAGATTGAGTATTGAGGATTGAAGATTGAGGATTGAGAATTGAGGATTGAGGATTGAGGATTGAAGATTGAGGATTGGGTATCGAGGAATGAAGAATGAGGATTGAGGATTGAGGATTGAGGATTGAGGATTGAAGATTGAGTATTGAGGATTGAAGACTGACTATTGAGGATTGAGAATTGAGGATTGAGTATTGAAGATTGAGTATTGAGCATTGAAGATTGAGGATTGAGGATTGAAGATCGAGGATTGACGATGAGGGCTGAGCGTTGAGGATTGAGGTTTGAGGACTGAGGACTGAGGATTGAGGATTGAGAATTGAGGATTGAGGATTGAGGATTGAGGATTGAAGATTGAGTATTGAGGATTGAAGACTGACGATTGAGGATTGAGGATTGAGGATTGAGTATTGAGGATTGAGGATTGAAGATTGAGTGTTGAGGATTGAAGATTGAGTATTGAGGATTGAGGATTGAGGATTGAGGATTGAGGATTGAGGATTGAGGATTGAGGATTGAAGATTGAGGATTGGGTATTGAGGATTGAACATTGAGGATTGAGGGATGAGGATTGAGGATTGTGGATTGAGGATTGAAGATTGAATATTGATGATTGAAGATTGAGGATTGAGGATTGAGGATTGAAAATTGAATATTGATGATTGAAGATTGAGGACTGAGTATTGAGGATTGAGGATTGCAGGTTGAGTATTGAGGATTGAAGATTGAGGATTGAGGATTGAGGATTGAGGATTGAGGATTGAAGATTGAGCATTGAGGATTGAAGCCTGACGATTGAGGATTGAGGATTGAGGATTGAGGATTGAGGATGAGGTCTGAGGGTTGATGATTGAGGTTTGAGGACTGAGGACTGAAGATTGAGGATTGAGAATTGAGGATTGAGGATTGAGGATTGAAGATTGAGGATTGGGTATCGAGAAATAAAGCATGAGGATTGAGGATTGAGGATTGAGGATTGAGGATTGAAGATTGAGTATTGAGGATTGAGGATTGAAGATTGAGTATTGAGGATTGAAGATTGAGGATTGAGGATTGAGGATTGAGGATTGAGGATTGAGGACTGGGGATTGGGGATTGAGGATTGAGGACTGAAGATTGAGTATTGAGGATTGTAGACTGACGATTGAGGATTGAGGATTGAGGATTGAGGATTGAGGATTGAGGATTGAGGATTGAGGATTGAGAATTGAGGATTGAGGATTGAAGATTGAGTATTGAGGATTGAAGATTGACGATTGAGGATTGAGGATTGAGGATTGAGGATTGAGGATTGAAGATGAGGGCTGAGGGTTGATGATTGAGGTTTGATGACTGAGGACTGAAGATAGAGGATTGAGAATTGAGGATTGAGGATTGAGGATTGAAGATTGAGGATTGGGTATCGAGGAATGAAGAATGAGGATTGAGGATTGAGGATTGAGGATTGAGGATTGAAGATTGAGTATTGAGGATTGAAGACTGACGATTGAGGATTGAGGATTGAGGATTGAGTATTGAGGACTGTGGATTGAAGATTGAGTATTGAGGATTGAAGATTGAGGATTGAGGATTGAGGATTGAGGATTGAGGATTGAGGATTGAGGATTGAGGATTGAGGATTGAGGATTGAGAATTGTTGATTGAGGATTGAAGATTGAGTATTGAGTATTGAAGATTGAGGATTGAGGATTGAAGATTCAGGATTGACGATGAGGTCTGAGGGTTGAGGGTTGAGGTTTGAGGACTGAGGGCTGAGGATTGAGGATTGAGAATTGAGGATTGAGGATGAGGATTGAGGATTGAAGATTGTGTATTGATGATTGAAGAATCAGGATTGAGGATTGAGGATTGAGGATTGAGGATTGAAGATTGAGTATTGAGGATTGAAGATTGACGATTGAGGATTGAGGATTGAGGATTGAGGATTGAGAATTGAGGATTGAGGATTGAGGATTGAACATGGAGGATTGAGTATTGAGGATTGAAGAATGAGGATTGAGGATTGAGGATTGAGGATTGAAGATTGAGTATTGAGGATTGTAGACTGACGATTGAGGATTGAGGATTGAGGATTGGGGATTGCAGATTGAGTATTCAGGATTGAAGATTGAGGATTGGGGATTGAGGATTGAGGATTGAGGATTGAGGATTGAGTACTGAAGATTGAGTATTGAGGATCGAAGATTGAGGATTGAGGATTGAGGATTGAGGATTGAGGATTGCAGATTGAGTATTGATGATTGAAAATTGAGGATTGAGGATTGAGGACTGAGGACTGAGGATTGAGGATCGAGGATTGAGGATTGAGGATTGAAGATTGAGAATTGTGGATTGAGGATTGAAGATTGAGTATTGAGCATTGAAGATTGAGGATTGAGGATTGAAGGTTGAGGATTGACGATGAGGGCTGAGGGTTGAGGGTTGACGTTTGAGGACTGAGATATGAGGATTGAGGATTGAGAATTGAGGATTGAGGATTGAGGATTGAGGATTGAAGATTGTGTATTGAGGATTGAAGAATCAGGATTGAGGATTGAGGATTGAGGACTGAGGATTGAAGATTGAGTATTGAGGATTGAAGATTGACGATTGAGGATTGAGGATTGAGGATTGAGGATTGAGAATTGAGGATTGAGGATTGAGGATTGAACATTGAGGATTGAGTATTGAGAATTGAGGATAGAGGGTTGAAGATTGAGTATTGATGATTGAAGATTGATGATTGAGGATTGAGGATTGAGTATTGAGGATTGAGGATTGAGGATGAGGGCTGAGGGTCGATGATTGAGGTTTGAGGACTGAGGACAGAGGATTGAGGATTGAGAATTGAGGATTGAGGATTGAGGATTGAAGATTGAGGATTGGGTATCGAGGATTGAAGAATGAGGATTGAGGATTGAGGGTTGAGGGTTGAGGATTGAAGATTGAGTATTGAGGATTGAAGACTGACGATTGAGGATTGAGGATTGAGGATTGAGTATTGAGGATTGAGGATTGAAGATTGAGTATTGAAGATTGAAGATTGAGGATTCAGGATTGAGGATTGAGGATTGAGGATTGAGGATTGAGGATTGAGGATTGAGGATTCAGGATTGAGGATTGAGGATTGAGAATTGTGGATTGAGGATTGAAGATTGAGTATTGAGCATTGAAGATTGAGGATTGACGATGAGGGCTGAGGGTTGAGGGTTGATGTTTGAGGACTGAGGTATGAGGATCGAAGATTGAGTATTGAGGATTGAAGATTGAGGATTGAGAATTGAGGATTTAGGATTGAGGATTGAAGATTGAGGATTGGGTATCGAGGAATGAAGAATGAGGATTGAGGATTGAGGATTGAGGATTGAGGATTGAATATTGAGTATTGAGGATTGAAGACTGACTATTGAGGATTGAGGATTGAGGATTGAGTATTGAGGATTGAGGATTGAAGATTGAGTATTGAGGATTGAAGATTGAGGACTGAGGATTGAGGATTGAGGATTGAGGATTCAGGATTGAGCATTGAGGATTGAGGATTGAGGATTGAGAATTGTGGATTGAGGATTGAAGATTGAGTATTGAGCATTGAAGATTGAGGATTGAGGATTGAAGATTGAGGATTGACGATGAGGTTTGAGGGTTGAGGGTTGAGGTTTGAGGACTGAGGACTGAGGATTGAGGATTGAGAATTGAGGGTTGAGGATTGAAGAATGAGGATTGAGGATTGAGGATTGAGGATTGATGATTGAAGATTGAGTATTGAGGATTGAAGACTGACGATTGAGTATTGAGGGTTGAAGATTGAGGATTGAGGATTCAGGATTGACGATTGAGAATTGAGGATTGAGTATTGAAGATTGAGTATTGAGCATTGAAGATTGAGGATTGAGGATTGAAGATCGAGGATTGACGATGAGGGCTGAGCGTTGAGGATTGAGGTTTGAGGACTGAGGACTGAGGATTGAGGATTGAGAATTGAGGATTGAGGATTGAGGATTGAGGATTGAAGACTGAGTATTGAGGATTGAAGACTGACGATTGAGGATTGAGGATTGAGGATTGAGTATTGAGGATTGAGGATTGAAGATTGAGTGTTGAGGATTGAAGATTGAGGATTGAGGATTGAGGATTGAGGATTGAGGATTGAGGATTGATGATTGAAGATTGAGTATTGAGGATTGAAGACTGACGATTGAGTATTGAGGGTTGAAGATTGAGGATTGAGGATTCAGGATTGACGATTGAGAATTGAGGATTGAGTATTGAAGATTGAGTATTGAGCATTGAAGATTGAGGATTGAGGATTGAAGATCGAGGATTGACGATGAGGGCTGAGCGTTGAGGATTGAGGTTTGAGGACTGAGGACTGAGGATTGAGGATTGAGAATTGAGGATTGAGGATTGAGGATTGAGGATTGAAGACTGAGTATTGAGGATTGAAGACTGACGATTGAGGATTGAGGATTGAGGATTGAGTATTGAGGATTGAGGATTGAAGATTGAGTGTTGAGGATTGAAGATTGAGGATTGAGGATTGAGGATTGAGGATTGAGGATTGAGGATTGAGGATTGAAGATTGAGGATTGGGTATTGAGGATTGAACATTGAGGATTGAGGATTGAGGATTGAGTATTGAGGATTGAGGATTGAAGATTGAGTATTGAAGATTGAAGATTGAGGATTCAGGATTGAGGATTGAGGATTGAGGATTGAGGATTGAGGATTGAGGATTGAGGATTCAGGATTGAGGATTGAGGATTGAGAATTGTGGATTGAGGATTGAAGATTGAGTATTGAGCATTGAAGATTGAGGATTGACGATGAGGGCTGAGGGTTGAGGGTTGATGTTTGAGGACTGAGGTATGAGGATCGAAGATTGAGTATTGAGGATTGAAGATTGAGGATTGAGAATTGAGGATTTAGGATTGAGGATTGAAGATTGAGGATTGGGTATCGAGGAATGAAGAATGAGGATTGAGGATTGAGGATTGAGGATTGAGGATTGAATATTGAGTATTGAGGATTGAAGACTGACTATTGAGGATTGAGGATTGAGGATTGAGTATTGAGGATTGAGGATTGAAGATTGAGTATTGAGGATTGAAGATTGAGGACTGAGGATTGAGGATTGAGGATTGAGGATTCAGGATTGAGCATTGAGGATTGAGGATTGAGGATTGAGAATTGTGGATTGAGGATTGAAGATTGAGTATTGAGCATTGAAGATTGAGGATTCAGGATTGAAGATTGAGGATTGACGATGAGGTTTGAGGGTTGAGGGTTGAGGTTTGAGGACTGAGGACTGAGGATTGAGGATTGAGAATTGAGGGTTGAGGATTGAAGAATGAGGATTGAGGATTGAGGATTGAGGATTGATGATTGAAGATTGAGTATTGAGGATTGAAGACTGACGATTGAGTATTGAGGGTTGAAGATTGAGGATTGAGGATTCAGGATTGACGATTGAGAATTGAGGATTGAGTATTGAAGATTGAGTATTGAGCATTGAAGATTGAGGATTGAGGATTGAAGATCGAGGATTGACGATGAGGGCTGAGCGTTGAGGATTGAGGTTTGAGGACTGAGGACTGAGGATTGAGGATTGAGAATTGAGGATTGAGGATTGAGGATTGAGGATTGAAGACTGAGTATTGAGGATTGAAGACTGACGATTGAGGATTGAGGATTGAGGATTGAGTATTGAGGATTGAGGATTGAAGATTGAGTGTTGAGTGTTGAGGATTGAAGATTGAGGATTGAGGATTGAGGGTTGAGGATTGAGGATTGAGGATTGAGGATTGAAGATTGAGGATTGGGTATTGAGGATTGAACATTGAGGATTGAGGGATGAGGATTGAGGATTGTGGATTGAGGATTGAAGATTGAATATTGATGATTGAAGATTGAGGATTGAGGATTGAGGATTGAAAATTGAATATTGATGATTGAAGATTGAGGACTGAGTATTGAGGATTGAGGATTGCAGGTTGAGTATTGAGGATTGAAGATTGAGGATTGAGGATTGAGGATTGAGGATTGAGGATTGAAGATTGAGCATTGAGGATTGAAGCCTGACGATTGAGGATTGAGGATTGAGGATTGAGGATTGAGGATGAGGTCTGAGGGTTGATGATTGAGGTTTGAGGACTGAGGACTGAAGATTGAGGATTGAGAATTGAGGATTGAGGATTGAGGATTGAAGATTGAGGATTGGGTATCGAGAAATAAAGCATGAGGATTGAGGATTGAGGATTGAGGATTGAGGATTGAAGATTGAGTATTGAGGATTGAGGATTGAAGATTGAGTATTGAGGATTGAAGATTGAGGATTGAGGATTGAGGATTGAGAATTGAGGATTGAGGATTGGGGATTGAGAATTGAGGACTGAAGATTGAGTATTGAGGATTGTAGACTGACGATTGAGGATTGAGGATTGAGGATTGGGGATTGAGGATTGAGGATTGAGGATTGAGGATTGAGGATTGAGGATTGAAGATTGAGGATTGAGGATTGAGGATGAGGGCTGAGGGTTGAGGATTGAGGTTCTAGGTCTGAGGACTGAGGAATGAGGATTGAGAATTGAGGATTGAGGATTCAGGATTGAAGATTGAGGATTGGGTATTGAGGACTGAAGAATGAGGATTGAGGATTGAGAATGGAGGATTGAGGATTGAGGATTGAAGATTGGGTATTGAGGATTGAAGATTGAAGATTGGGGACTGAGTGTTGAGGGTTGAGTGATGAGCATTGATGTTTGTGGATAGAGATTTGAAGATTGCAGATTGAGTATTGCGTATTGAAAACTCTGAACAGAGGATATTCTATTGACGATTGAGGATTGACAACTGACTGTTGAGGACTGAGGGCCGAAGATTGAGGTTTCAGGATTGAGGATTCAGGATTGAGGTTTGAGGACTGAGGGTTGAGGATTGAGGATTGATTGAGGATCGAGGATTGAAGATTGATTATTGGGTATTCAGGATTGAACATTGAGGATTGAGGGATGAGGATTGAGGATTGAGGATTGAGGATTGAAGATTGAATATTGATGATTGAAGATTGAGGATTGAGGATTGAGGGTTGAGGATTGAGGATTGAGGATTGAGGATTGAAGATTGAGGATTGGGTATTGAGGATTGAAGATTGAGGATTGAGAATTGAGGATTTAGGATTGAGGATTGAAGATTGAGGATTGGGTATCGAGGAATGAAGAATGAGGATTGAGGATTGAGGATTGAGGATTGAGGATTGAATATTGAGTATTGAGGATTGAAGACTGACTATTGAGGATTGAGGATTGAGGATTGAGTATTGAGGATTGAGGATTGAAGATTGAGTATTGAGGATTGAAGATTGAGGACTGAGGATTGAGGATTGAGGATTGAGGATTCAGGATTGAGCATTGAGGATTGAGGATTGAGGATTGAGAATTGTGGATTGAGGATTGAAGATTGAGTATTGAGCATTGAAGATTGAGGATTGAGGATTGAAGATTGAGGATTGACGATGAGGTTTGAGGGTTGAGGGTTGAGGTTTGAGGACTGAGGACTGAGGATTGAGGATTGAGAATTGAGGGTTGAGGATTGAAGAATGAGGATTGAGGATTGAGGATTGAGGATTGATGATTGAAGATTGAGTATTGAGGATTGAAGACTGACGATTGAGTATTGAGGGTTGAAGATTGAGGATTGAGGATTCAGGATTGACGATTGAGAATTGAGGATTGAGTATTGAAGATTGAGTATTGAGCATTGAAGATTGAGGATTGAGGATTGAAGATCGAGGATTGACGATGAGGGCTGAGCGTTGAGGATTGAGGTTTGAGGACTGAGGACTGAGGATTGAGGATTGAGAATTGAGGATTGAGGATTGAGGATTGAGGATTGAAGACTGAGTATTGAGGATTGAAGACTGACGATTGAGGATTGAGGATTGAGGATTGAGTATTGAGGATTGAGGATTGAAGATTGAGTGTTGAGGATTGAAGATTGAGGATTGAGGATTGAGGATTGAGGATTGAGGATTGAGGATTGATGATTGAAGATTGAGTATTGAGGATTGAAGACTGACGATTGAGTATTGAGGGTTGAAGATTGAGGATTGAGGATTCAGGATTGACGATTGAGAATTGAGGATTGAGTATTGAAGATTGAGTATTGAGCATTGAAGATTGAGGATTGAGGATTGAAGATCGAGGATTGACGATGAGGGCTGAGCGTTGAGGATTGAGGTTTGAGGACTGAGGACTGAGGATTGAGGATTGAGAATTGAGGATTGAGGATTGAGGATTGAGGATTGAAGACTGAGTATTGAGGATTGAAGACTGACGATTGAGGATTGAGGATTGAGGATTGAGTATTGAGGATTGAGGATTGAAGATTGAGTGTTGAGGATTGAAGATTGAGGATTGAGGATTGAGGATTGAGGATTGAGGATTGAGGATTGAGGATTGAAGATTGAGGATTGGGTATTGAGGATTGAACATTGAGGATTGAGGATTGAGGATTGAGTATTGAGGATTGAGGATTGAAGATTGAGTATTGAAGATTGAAGATTGAGGATTCAGGATTGAGGATTGAGGATTGAGGATTGAGGATTGAGGATTGAGGATTGAGGATTCAGGATTGAGGATTGAGGATTGAGAATTGTGGATTGAGGATTGAAGATTGAGTATTGAGCATTGAAGATTGAGGATTGACGATGAGGGCTGAGGGTTGAGGGTTGATGTTTGAGGACTGAGGTATGAGGATCGAAGATTGAGTATTGAGGATTGAAGATTGAGGATTGAGAATTGAGGATTTAGGATTGAGGATTGAAGATTGAGGATTGGGTATCGAGGAATGAAGAATGAGGATTGAGGATTGAGGATTGAGGATTGAGGATTGAATATTGAGTATTGAGGATTGAAGACTGACTATTGAGGATTGAGGATTGAGGATTGAGTATTGAGGATTGAGGATTGAAGATTGAGTATTGAGGATTGAAGATTGAGGACTGAGGATTGAGGATTGAGGATTGAGGATTCAGGATTGAGCATTGAGGATTGAGGATTGAGGATTGAGAATTGTGGATTGAGGATTGAAGATTGAGTATTGAGCATTGAAGATTGAGGATTCAGGATTGAAGATTGAGGATTGACGATGAGGTTTGAGGGTTGAGGGTTGAGGTTTGAGGACTGAGGACTGAGGATTGAGGATTGAGAATTGAGGGTTGAGGATTGAAGAATGAGGATTGAGGATTGAGGATTGAGGATTGATGATTGAAGATTGAGTATTGAGGATTGAAGACTGACGATTGAGTATTGAGGGTTGAAGATTGAGGATTGAGGATTCAGGATTGACGATTGAGAATTGAGGATTGAGTATTGAAGATTGAGTATTGAGCATTGAAGATTGAGGATTGAGGATTGAAGATCGAGGATTGACGATGAGGGCTGAGCGTTGAGGATTGAGGTTTGAGGACTGAGGACTGAGGATTGAGGATTGAGAATTGAGGATTGAGGATTGAGGATTGAGGATTGAAGACTGAGTATTGAGGATTGAAGACTGACGATTGAGGATTGAGGATTGAGGATTGAGTATTGAGGATTGAGGATTGAAGATTGAGTGTTGAGTGTTGAGGATTGAAGATTGAGGATTGAGGATTGAGGGTTGAGGATTGAGGATTGAGGATTGAGGATTGAAGATTGAGGATTGGGTATTGAGGATTGAACATTGAGGATTGAGGGATGAGGATTGAGGATTGTGGATTGAGGATTGAAGATTGAATATTGATGATTGAAGATTGAGGATTGAGGATTGAGGATTGAAAATTGAATATTGATGATTGAAGATTGAGGACTGAGTATTGAGGATTGAGGATTGCAGGTTGAGTATTGAGGATTGAAGATTGAGGATTGAGGATTGAGGATTGAGGATTGAGGATTGAAGATTGAGCATTGAGGATTGAAGCCTGACGATTGAGGATTGAGGATTGAGGATTGAGGATTGAGGATGAGGTCTGAGGGTTGATGATTGAGGTTTGAGGACTGAGGACTGAAGATTGAGGATTGAGAATTGAGGATTGAGGATTGAGGATTGAAGATTGAGGATTGGGTATCGAGAAATAAAGCATGAGGATTGAGGATTGAGGATTGAGGATTGAGGATTGAAGATTGAGTATTGAGGATTGAGGATTGAAGATTGAGTATTGAGGATTGAAGATTGAGGATTGAGGATTGAGGATTGAGAATTGAGGATTGAGGATTGGGGATTGAGAATTGAGGACTGAAGATTGAGTATTGAGGATTGTAGACTGACGATTGAGGATTGAGGATTGAGGATTGGGGATTGAGGATTGAGGATTGAGGATTGAGGATTGAGGATTGAGGATTGAAGATTGAGGATTGAGGATTGAGGATGAGGGCTGAGGGTTGAGGATTGAGGTTCTAGGTCTGAGGACTGAGGAATGAGGATTGAGAATTGAGGATTGAGGATTCAGGATTGAAGATTGAGGATTGGGTATTGAGGACTGAAGAATGAGGATTGAGGATTGAGAATGGAGGATTGAGGATTGAGGATTGAAGATTGGGTATTGAGGATTGAAGATTGAAGATTGGGGACTGAGTGTTGAGGGTTGAGTGATGAGCATTGATGTTTGTGGATAGAGATTTGAAGATTGCAGATTGAGTATTGCGTATTGAAAACTCTGAACAGAGGATATTCTATTGACGATTGAGGATTGACAACTGACTGTTGAGGACTGAGGGCCGAAGATTGAGGTTTCAGGATTGAGGATTCAGGATTGAGGTTTGAGGACTGAGGGTTGAGGATTGAGGATTGATTGAGGATCGAGGATTGAAGATTGATTATTGGGTATTCAGGATTGAACATTGAGGATTGAGGGATGAGGATTGAGGATTGAGGATTGAGGATTGAAGATTGAATATTGATGATTGAAGATTGAGGATTGAGGATTGAGGGTTGTGGATTGAGGACAAGGACTGACGGTTGGGTATTTATGTTTGAAGTATGAGAATTGAGGATTCAGGATTGAGAATCGAGGATTGAGGATTGAGGATTGAAGAGTGAGGTTTCGGTATTGAGGATTGAAGAATGAGGATTGAGGATTGAGTGTTGAGGATTGAGGATTGGGGATTGCCGGTTGAGTATTGAGGATTGAAGATTGAGGATTGAGGATTGAGGATTGAGGATTGAGGATCGAGGATTGAGGATTGAAGATTGAGTATTGAGGATTGAAGATTGAGGATTGAGGGTTGAGGATTGAGGATTGAGGATTGAGGAATGAGGATTGAGGATTGAGGATTCAGGATTGTGGTTTGAGGACTGAGGATTGAGGATTGAGGATTGAGGATTGAGGATTGAGGATTGAAGATTGAGGATTGGGTATTGAGGATTGAACATTGAGGATTGAGGAATGAGGATTGAGGATTGAGGATTGAATATTGAGGATTGGGGATTGAGGATTGAGGATTGAAGATTGAGTATTGAGGATTGTAGACTGACGATTGAGAATTGAGAATTGAGGATTGAGGATTGCAGATTCAGTATTGAGGATTGAAGATTGAGGATTGGGGATTGAGGATTGAGGATTGAGGATTGAGGATTGAGGATTGAAGGTTGAGTATTGAGGATCGAAGGTTTAGGATTGAGGATTGAGGATTGAGGATTGAGGATTGCAGATTGAGTATTGATGATTGAAGATTGAGGATTGAGGATTGTGGACTGAGGACTGAGGATTGAGGATCGAGGATTGAGGATTGAGGACTGAAGATTGAGAATTGTGGATTGAGGATTGAAGATTGAGTATTGAGCATTGAAGATTGAGGATTGAGGATTGAAGATTGAGGATTGACGATGAGGGCTGAGGGTTGAGGGTTGACGTTTGAGGACTGAGGTATGAGGATTGAGGATTGAGAATTGAGGATTGAGGATTGAGGATTGAGGATTGAGGATTGAAGATTGTGTATTGAGGATTGAAGAATCAGGATTGAGGATTGAGGATTGAGGACTGAGGATTGAAGATTGAGTATTGAGGATTGAAGATTGACGATTGAGGATTGAGGATTGAGGATTGAGGATTGAGAATTGAGGATTGAGGATTGAGGATTGAACATTGAGGATTGAGTATTGAGGATTGAAGAATGAGGATTGAGGATTGAGGATTGAGGATTGAGGATTGAAGATTGAGTATTGAGGATTGAAGATTGACGATTGAGGATTGAGGATTGAGGATTGAGGATTGAAGATTGTGTATTGAGGATTGAAGAATGAGGATAGAGGATTGAGGATTGAAGACTGACGATTGAGGACTGAGGATTGAAGATTGAGGATTGAGGATTGAGGATTGAGGATTGAGGATTGAGAATTCAGGATTGAGGATTGAAGATTGAGTATTGAGCATTGAAGGTTGAGGATTGAGGATTGAAGGTCGAGGATTGGCGATGAGGGCTGTGGGTTGAGGATTGAGGTTTGAGGACTGAGGACTGAGGATTGAGGATTGAGAATTGAGGATTGAGGATTGAGGATTGAGGATTGAAGATTGAGTATTGGGTATTGAGGATTGAAGAATGAGGATTGAGAATTGAGGATTGAGGATTGAGAATTGAGGATTGAGGATTGAGGATTGAAGATTGAGGATAGGGTATTGAGGATTGAAGAATGAGGATTGAGGACTGAGGATTGAGGATTGAAAATTGAATACTGATGATTGAAGTTTGAGGATTGAGTATTGAGGATTTAGGATTGCAGGTTGAGTATTGAGGATTGAAGATTGAGGATTGAGGATTGATGATTGAGGATTGAGGATTGAGGATTGAGGATTGAGGATTCAGGATTGAGGATTGAGGATTGAGGATTGAGGATTGAGAATTGTGTATTGAGGATTCAGAATTGAGGTTTGAGGACTGAGGATTGACGATTGAAGTTTGAGTATTGAGGATTGAGGATTGAGGATTGAAGATTGAGGATTGAGGATTGAGGATGAGGGCTGAGGGTTGAGGATTGAGGTTCTAGGTCTGAGGACTGAGGAATGAGGATTGAGAATTGAGGATTGAGGATTCAGGATTGAAGATTGAGGATTGGGTATTGAGGATTGAAGAATGAGGATTGAGGATTGAGAATGGAGGATTGAGGGTTGAGGATTGAAGACTGGGTATTGAGGATTGAAGATTGAAGATTGGGGACTGAGTGTTGAGGGTTGAGTGATGAGCATTGACGTTTGTGGATAGAGATTTGAAGATTGCAGATTGAGTATTGCGTATTGAAAACTCTGAACAGAGGATATTCTATTGACGATTGAGGATTGACAACTGACTGTTGAGGACTGAGGGCCGAAGATTGAGGTTTCAGGATTGAGGATTCAGGATTGAGGTTTGAGGACTGAGGATTGAGGATTGAGGATTGATTGAGGATCGAGGATTGAAGATTGATTATTGGGTATTCAGGATTGAACATTGAGGATTGAGGGATGAGGACTGAAGATTGAGGATTGAGGATTGAAGATTGAATATTGATGATTGAAGATTGAGGATTGAGGATTGAGGGTTGTGGATTGAGGACAAGGACTGACGGTTGGGTATTTATGTTTGAAGTATGAGTATTGAGGATTCAGGATTGAGAATCGAGGATTGAGGATTGAGGATTGAAGAGTGAGGTTTCGGTATTGAGGATTGAAGAATGAGGATTGAGGATTGAGTGTTGAGGATTGAGGATTGGGGATTGCCGGTTGAGTATTGAGGATTGAAGATTGAGGATTGAGGATTGGGGATTGAGGATTGAGGATAGAGGATTGAGGATTGAAGATTGAGTATTGAGGATTGAAGATTGAGGATTGAGGGTTGAGGATTGAGGATTGAGGATTGAGGAATGAGGATTGAGGATTGAGGATTCAGGATTGAGGTTTGAGGACTGAGGATTGAGGATTGAGGATTGAGGATTGAGGATTGAGGATTGAAGATTGAGGATTAGGTATTGAGGATTGAACATTGAGGATTGAGGAATGAGGATTGAGGATTGAGGATTGAATATTGAGGATTGGGGATTGAGGATTGAGGATTGAAGATTGAGTATTGAGGATTGTAGACTGACGATTGAGGATTGAGGATTGAGGATTGGGGATTGCAGATTGAGTATTGAGGATTGAAGATTGAGGATTGGGGATTGAGGATTGAGGATTGAGGATTGAGGATTGAGTACTGAAGATTGAGTATTGAGGATCGAAGATTGAGGATTGAGGATTGAGGATTGAGGATTGAGGATTGCAGATTGAGTATTGATGATTGAAGATTGAGGATTGAGGATTGAGGACTGAGGACTGAGGATTGAGGATCGAGGATTGAGGATTGAGGATTGAAGATTGAGAATTGTGGATTGAGGATTGAAGATTGAGTATTGAGCATTGAAGATTGAGGATTGAGGATTGAAGGTTGAGGATTGACGATGAGGGCTGAGGGTTGAGGGTTGACGTTTGAGGACTGAGATATGAGGATTGAGGATTGAGAATTGAGGATTGAGGATTGAGGATTGAGGATTGAAGATTGTGTATTGAGGATTGAAGAATCAGGATTGAGGATTGAGGATTGAGGACTGAGGATTGAAGATTGAGTATTGAGGATTGAAGATTGACGATTGAGGATTGAGGATTGAGGATTGAGGATTGAGAATTGAGGATTGAGGATTGAGGATTGAACATTGAGGATTGAGTTTTGAGAATTGAGGATAGAGGGTTGAAGATTGAGTATTGATGATTGAAGATTGATGATTGAGGATTGAGGATTGAGTATTGAGGATTGAGGATTGAGGATGAGGGCTGAGGGTCGATGATTGAGGTTTGAGGACTGAGGACAGAGGATTGAGGATTGAGAATTGAGGATTGAGGATTGAGGATTGAAGATTGAGGATTGGGTATCGAGGATTGAAGAATGAGGATTGAGGATTGAGGGTTGAGGGTTGAGGATTGAAGATTGAGTATTGAGGATTGAAGACTGACGATTGAGGATTGAGGATTGAGGATTGAGTATTGAGGATTGAGGATTGAAGATTGAGTATTGAAGATTGAAGATTGAGGATTCAGGATTGAGGATTGAGGATTGAGGATTGAGGATTGAGGATTGAGGATTGAGGATTCAGGATTGAGGATTGAGGATTGAGAATTGTGGATTGAGGATTGAAGATTGAGTATTGAGCATTGAAGATTGAGGATTGACGATGAGGGCTGAGGGTCGAGGGTTGATGTTTGAGGACTGAGGTATGAGGATCGAAGATTGAGTATTGAGGATTGAAGATTGAGGATTGAGAATTGAGGATTTAGGATTGAGGATTGAAGATTGAGGATTGGGTATCGAGGAATGAAGAATGAGGATTGAGGATTGAGGATTGAGGATTGAGGATTGAATATTGAGTATTGAGGATTGAAGACTGACTATTGAGGATTGAGGATTGAGGATTGAGTATTGAGGATTGAGGATTGAAGATTGAGTATTGAGGATTGAAGATTGAGGACTGAGGATTGAGGATTGAGGATTGAGGATTCAGGATTGAGCATTGAGGATTGAGGATTGAGGATTGAGAATTGTGGATTGAGGATTGAAGATTGAGTATTGAGCATTGAAGATTGAGGATTGAGGATTGAAGATTGAGGATTGACGATGAGGTTTGAGGGTTGAGGGTTGAGGTTTGAGGACTGAGGACTGAGGATTGAGGATTGAGAATTGAGGGTTGAGGATTGAAGAATGAGGATTGAGGATTGAGGATTGAGGATTGATGATTGAAGATTGAGTATTGAGGATTGAAGACTGACGATTGAGTATTGAGGGTTGAAGATTGAGGATTGAGGATTCAGGACTGACGATTGAGAATTGAGGATTGAGTATTGAAGATTGAGTATTGAGCATTGAAGATTGAGGATTGAGGATTGAAGATCGAGGATTGACGATGAGGGCTGAGCGTTGAGGATTGAGGTTTGAGGACTGAGGACTGAGGATTGAGGATTGAGAATTGAGGATTGAGGATTGAGGATTGAGGATTGAAGACTGAGTATTGAGGATTGAAGACTGACGATTGAGGATTGAGGATTGAGGATTGAAGATTGAGGATTGGGTATTGAGGACTGAAGAATGAGGATTGAGGATTGAGAATGGAGGATTGAGGATTGAGGATTGAAGATTGGGTATTGAGGATTGAAGATTGAAGATTGGGGACTGAGTGTTGAGGGTTGAGTGATGAGCATTGATGTTTGTGGATAGAGATTTGAAGATTGCAGATTGAGTATTGCGTATTGAAAACTCTGAACAGAGGATATTCTATTGACGATTGAGGATTGACAACTGACTGTTGAGGACTGAGGGCCGAAGATTGAGGTTTCAGGATTGAGGATTCAGGATTGAGGTTTGAGGACTGAGGATTGAGGATTGAGGATTGATTGAGGATCGAGGATTGAAGATTGATTATTGGGTATTCAGGATTGAACATTGAGGATTGAGGGATGAGGATTGAGGATTGAGGATTGAGGATTGAAGATTGAATATTGATGATTGAAGATTGAGGATTGAGGATTGAGGGTTGTGGATTGAGGACAAGGACTGACGGTTGGGTATTTATGTTTGAAGTATGAGAATTGAGGATTCAGGATTGAGAATCGAGGATTGAGGATTGAGGATTGAAGAGTGAGGTTTCGGTATTGAGGATTGAAGAATGAGGATTGAGGATTGAGTGTTGAGGATTGAGGATTGGGGATTGCCGGTTGAGTATTGAGGATTGAAGATTGAGGATTGAGGATTGAGGATTGAGGATTGAGGATCGAGGATTGAGGATTGAAGATTGAGTATTGAGGATTGAAGATTGAGGATTGAGGGTTGAGGATTGAGGATTGAGGATTGAGGAATGAGGATTGAGGATTGAGGATTCAGGATTGTGGTTTGAGGACTGAGGATTGAGGATTGAGGATTGAGGATTGAGGATTGAGGATTGAAGATTGAGGATTGGGTATTGAGGATTGAACATTGAGGATTGAGGAATGAGGATTGAGGATTGAGGATTGAATATTGAGGATTGGGGATTGAGGATTGAGGATTGAAGATTGAGTATTGAGGATTGTAGACTGACGATTGAGAATTGAGAATTGAGGATTGAGGATTGCAGATTGAGTATTGAGGATTGAAGATTGAGGATTGGGGATTGAGGATTGAGGATTGAGGATTGAGGATTGAGTATTGAAGATTGAGTATTGAGGATCGAAGGTTTAGGATTGAGGATTGAGGATTGAGGATTGAGGATTGCAGATTGAGTATTGATGATTGAAGATTGAGGATTGAGGATTGTGGACTGAGGACTGAGGATTGAGGATCGAGGATTGAGGATTGAGGACTGAAGATTGAGAATTGTGGATTGAGGATTGAAGATTGAGTATTGAGCATTGAAGATTGAGGATTGAGGATTGAAGATTGAGGATTGACGATGAGGGCTGAGGGTTGAGGGTTGACGTTTGAGGACTGAGGTATGAGGATTGAGGATTGAGAATTGAGGATTGAGGATTGAGGATTGAGGATTGAAGATTGTGTATTGAGGATTGAAGAATCAGGATTGAGGATTGAGGATTGAGGACTGAGGATTAAAGATTGAGTATTGAGGATTGAAGATTGACGATTGAGGATTGAGGATTGAGGATTGAGGATTGAGAATTGAGGATTGAGGATTGAGGATTGAACATTGAGGATTGAGTATTGAGGATTGAAGAATGAGGATTGAGGATTGAGGATTGAGGATTGAGGATTGAAGATTGAGTATTGAGGATTGAAGATTGACGATTGAGGATTGAGGATTGAGGATTGAGGACTGAGGATTGAGGATTGAGGATTGAGAATTGAGGATTGAGGATTGAAGATTGAGTATTGAGGATTGAAGGTTGATGATTGAGGATTGAGGATTGAGGATTGAGAATTGAGGATTGAGTATTGAGGATTGAAGATTGAGGATTGGGTATCGAGGAATGAAGAATGAGGATTGAGGATTGAGGATTGAGGATTGAGGATTGAAGATTGAGTATTGAGGATTGAAGACTGACGATTGAGGATTGAGGATTGAGGATTGAGTATTGAGGATTGAGGATTGAAGATTGAGTATTGAGGATTGAAGATTGAGGATTGAGGATTGAGGATTGAGGATTGAGGATTCAGGATTGAGGATTCAGGATTGAGGATTGAGGATTGAGGATTGAGAATTGTTGATTGAGGATTGAAGATTGAGTATTGAGTATTGAAGATTGAGGATTGAGGATTGAAGATTCAGGATTGACGATGAGGTCTGAGGGTTGAGGGTTGAGGTTTGAGGACTGAGGGCTGAGGATTGAGGATTGAGAATTGAGGATTGAGGATGAGGATTGAGGATTGAAGATTGAGTATTGAGGATTGAAGAATGAGGATTGAGGATTGAGGATTGAGGACTGAGGATTGAGAATTGAGGATTGAGGATTGAGGATTGAACATGGAGGGTTGAGTATTGAGGATTGAAGAATGAGGATTGAGGAATGAGGATTGAGGATTGAGGATGGAAGATTGAGTATTGAGGATTGAAGATTGACGATTGAGGATTGAGGATTGAGTATTGAGGGTTGAACATTGAGGACTGAGTGTTGAGGGCTGAGTGATGAGAATTGATGTTTGTGGATAGAGGTTTGAAGATTGCAGATTGAGCCCTGAGAATTGAAAACTGTGAATCGAGGATATTCTGTTGAGGATTGAGGATTGACGACTGATTGTTGAGGACTGAGGGCCGAGGATTAAGGATTCAGGATTGAGGATTCAGAATTGAGGTTTGAGGACTGAGGATTGAGGATTGAAGACTGAGTATTAAGGATTGAAGACTGAGGATTGAGGATTGAGGATTGAAGATTGAGTATTGAGAATTGAGGATTGAGGATTGAGGATTGAAGATTGAGGATTCGGTATTGAGGATTGAAGAATGAGGATTGAGGATTGAGGATTGAGGATTGAGGATTGAAGATTGAGTATTGAGGATTGAAGACTGACGTTTGATGATTGAGGACTGAGGATTGAGGATTGAGGATTGAGGATTGAGGATTGAGAATTGAGGATAGAGGGTTGAAGATTGAGTATTGAGGATTGAAGATTGATGATTGAGGATTGAGGATTGAGGATTGAGGATTGAGGATTGAGGATGAGGGCTGAGGGTCGATGATTGAGGTTTGAGGACTGAGGACAGAGGATTGAGGATAGAGAATTGAGGATTGAGGATTGAGGATTGAAGATTGAGGATTGGGTATCGAGGATTGAAGAATGAGGATTGAGGATTGAGGGTTGAGGGTTGAGGATTGAAGATTGAGTATTGAGGATTGAAGACTGACGATTGAGGATTGAGGATTGAGGATTGAGTATTGAGGATTGAGGATTGAAGATTGAGTATTGAAGATTGAAGATTGAGGATTCAGGATTGAGGATTGAGGATTGAGGATTGAGGATTGAGGATTGAGGATTGAGGATTCAGGATTGAGGATTGAGGATTGAGAATTGTGGGTTGAGGATTGAAGATTGAGTATTGAGCATTGAAGATTGAGGATTGACGATGAGGGCTGAGGGTTGAGTGTTGATGTTTGAGGACTGAGGTATGAGGATCGAAGATTGAGTATTGAGGATTGAAGATTGAGGATTGAGAATTGAGGATTGAGGATTGAGGATTGAAGATTGAGGATTGGGTATCTAGGAATGAAGAATGAGGATTGAGGATTGAGGATTGAGGATTGAGGATTGAAGATTGAGTATTGAGGATTGAAGACTGACTATTGAGGATTGAGAATTGAGGATTGAGTATTGAAGATTGAGTATTGAGCATTGAAGATTGAGGATTGAGGATTGAAGATCGAGGATTGACGATGAGGGCTGAGCGTTGAGGATTGAGGTTTGAGGACTGAGGACTGAGGATTGAGGATTGAGAATTGAGGATTGAGGATTGAGGATTGAGGATTGAAGATTGAGTATTGAGGATTGAAGACTGACGATTGAGGATTGAGGATTGAGGATTGAGTATTGAGGATTGAGGATTGAAGATTGAGTGTTGAGGATTGAAGATTGAGGATTGAGGATTGAGGATTGAGGATTGAGGATTGAGGATTGAGGATTGAGGATTGAAGATTGAGGATTGGGTATTGAGGATTGAACATTGAGGATTGAGGGATGAGGATTGAGGATTGTGGATTGAGGATTGAAGATTGAATATTGATGATTGAAGATTGAGGATTGAGGATTGAGGATTGAAAATTGAATATTGATGATTGAAGATTGAGGACTGAGTATTGAGGATTGAGGATTGCAGGTTGAGTATTGAGGATTGAAGATTGAGGATTGAGGATTGAGGATTGAGGATTGAGGATTGAAGATTGAGCATTGAGGATTGAAGCCTGACGATTGAGAATTGAGGATTGAGGATTGAGGATTGAGGATGAGGTCTGAGGGTTGATGATTGATGTTTGAGGACTGAGGACTGAAGATTGAGGATTGAGAATTGAGGATTGAGGATTGAGGATTGAAGATTGAGGATTGGGTATCGAGAAATAAAGCATGAGGATTGAGGATTGAGGATTGAGGATTGAGGATTGAAGATTGAGTATTGAGGATTGAGGATTGAAGATTGAGTATTGAGGATTGAAGATTGAGGATTGAGAATTGTGGATTGAGGATTGAAGATTGAGTATTGAGCATTGAAGATTGAGGATTGACGATGAGGGCTGAGGGTTGAGGGTAGATGTTTGAGGACTGAGGTATGAGGATCGAAGATTGAGTATTGAGGATTGAAGATTGAGGATTGAGAATTGAGGATTGAGGATTGAGGATTGAAGATTGAGGATTGGGTATCGAGGAATGAAGAATGAGGATTGAGGATTGAGGATTGAGGATTGAAGATTGAGTATTGAGGATTGAAGACTGACGATTGAGGATTGAGGATTGAGGATTGAGTATTGAGGATTGAGGATTGAAGATTGAGTGTTGAGGATTGAAGATTGAGGATTGAGGATTGAGGATTGAGGATTGAGGATTGAGGATTGAGGATTGAGGATTGAAGATTGAGGATTGGGTATTGAGGATTGAACATTGAGGATTGAGGGATGAGGATTGAGGATTGTGGATTGAGGATTGAAGATTGAATATTGATGATTGAAGATTGAGGATTGAGGATTGAGGATTGAAAATTGAATATTGATGATTGAAGATTGAGGACTGAGTATTGAGGATTGAGGATTGCAAGTTGAGTATTGAGGATTGAAGATTGAGGATTGAGGATTGAGGATTGAGGATTGAAGATTGAGCATTGAGGATTGAAGCCTGACGATTGAGGATTGAGGATTGAGGATTGAGGATTGAGGATGAGGTCTGAGGGTTGATGATTGAGGTTTGAGGACTGAGGACTGAAGATTGAGGATTGAGAATTGAGGATTGAGGATTGAGGATTGAAGATTGAGGATTGGGTATCGAGAAATAAAGCATGAGAATTGAGGATTGAGGATTGAGGATTGAGGATTGAGGATTGAAGATTGAGTATTGAGGATTGAGGATTGAAGATTGAGTATTGAGGATTGAAGATTGAGGATTGAGGATTGAGGATTGAGGATTGAGGATTGAGGATTGGGGATTGGGGATTGAGGATTGAGGACTGAAGATTGAGTATTGAGGATTGTAGACTGACGATTGAGGATTGAGGATTGAGGATTGAGGATTGAGGATTGAGGATTGAGGATTGAGGATTGAGAATTGAGGATTGAGGATTGAAGATTGAGTATTGAGGATTGAAGATTGACGATTGAGGATTGAGGATTGAGGATTGAGGATTGAGGATTGAAGATGAGGGCTGAGGGTTGATGATTGAGGTTTGATGACTGAGGACTGAAGATAGAGGATTGAGAATTGAGGATTGAGGATTGAGGATTGAAGATTGAGGATTGGGTATCGAGGAATGAAGAATGAGGATTGAGGATTGAGGATTGAGGATTGAGGATTGAAGATTGAGTATTGAGGATTGAAGACTGACGATTGAGGATTGAGGATTGAGGATTGAGTATTGAGGACTGAGGATTGAAGATTGAGTATTGAGGATTGAAGATTGAGGATTGAGGATTGAGGATTGAGGATTGAGGATTGAGGATTGAGGATTGAGGATTGAGGATTGAGGATTGAGGATTGAGGATTGAGAATTGTGGATTGAGGATTCAGAATTGAGGTTTGAGGACTGAGGATTGAGGATTGAAGTTTGAGTATTGAGGATTGAGGATTGAGGATTGAAGATTGAGGATTGAGGATTGAGGATGAGGGCTGAGGGTTGAGGATTGAGGTTCTAGGTCTGAGGACTGAGGAATGAGGATTGAGAATTGAGGATTGAGGATTCAGGATTGAAGATTGAGGATTGAGTATTGAGGAATGAAGATTGAGGATTGAGAATTGTGGATTGAGGATTGAAGATTGAGTATTGAGCATTGAAGATTGAGGATTGACGATGAGGGCTGAGGGTTGAGGGTAGATGTTTGAGGACTGAGGTATGAGGATCGAAGATTGAGTATTGAGGATTGAAGATTGAGGATTGAGAATTGAGGATTGAGGATTGAGGATTGAAGATTGAGGATTGGGTATCGAGGAATGAAGAATGAGGATTGAGGATTGAGGATTGAGTATTGAGGATTGAAGACTGACTACTGAGGATTGAGAATTGAGGATTGAGGACTGAGTATTGAGGATTGAGGATTGCAGGTTGAGTATTGAGGATTGAAGATTGAGGATTGAGGATTGAGGATTGAGGATTGAAGATTGAGCATTGAGGATTGAAGCCTGACGATTGAGGATTGAGGATTGAGGATTGAGGATTGAGGATGAGGTCTGAGGGTTGATGATTGAGGTTTGAGGACTGAGGACTGAAGATTGAGGATTGAGAATTGAGGATTGAGGATTGAGGATTGAAAATTGAGGATTGGGTATCGAGATATAAAGCATGAGGATTGAGGATTGAGGATTGAGGATTGAGGATTGAAGATTGAGTATTGAGGATTGAGGATTGAAGATTGAGTATTGAGGATTGAAGATTGAGGATTGAGGATTGAGGATTGAGGATTGAGGATTGAGGATTGGGGATTGGGGATTGAGGATTGAGGACTGAAGATTGAGTATTGAGGATTGTAGACTGACGATTGAGGATTGAGGATTGAGGATTGAGGATTGAGGATTGAGGATTGAGGATTGAGGATTGAGAATTGAGGATTGAGGATTGAAGATTGAGTATTGAGGATTGAAGATTGACGATTGAGGATTGAGGATTGAGGATTGAGGATTGAGGATTGAAGATGAGGGCTGAGGGTTGATGATTGAGGTTTGATGACTGAGGACTGAAGATAGAGGATTGAGAATTGAGGATTGAGGATTGAGGTTTGAAGATTGAGGATTGGGTATCGAGGAATGAAGAATGAGGATTGAGGATTGAGGATTGAGGATTGAGGATTGAAGATTGAGTATTGAGGATTGAAGACTGACGATTGAGGATTGAGGATTGAGGATTGAGTATTGAGGACTGAGGATTGAAGATTGAGTATTGAGGATTGAAGATTGAGGATTGAGGATTGAGGATTGAGGATTGAGGATTGAGGATTGAGGATTGAAGATTGAGGATTGAGAATTGAGGATTGAGGATTGAGGATTGAAGATTGAGGATTGGGTATCGAGGAATGAAGAATGAGGATTGAGGATTGAGGATTGAGGATTGAAGATTGAGTATTGAGGATTGAAGACTGACGATTGAGGATTGAGGATTGAGGATTGAGTATTGAGGATTGAGGATTGAAGATTGAGTGTTGAGGATTGAAGATTGAGGATTGAGGATTGAGGATTGAGGATTGAGGATTGAGGATTGAGGATTGAGGATTGAAGATTGAGGATTGGGTATTGAGGATTGAACATTGAGGATTGAGGGATGAGGATTGAGGATTGTGGATTGAGGATTGAAGATTGAATATTGATGATTGAAGATTGAGGATTGAGGATTGAGGATTGAAAATTGAATATTGATGATTGAAGATTGAGGACTGAGTATTGAGGATTGAGGATTGCAAGTTGAGTATTGAGGATTGAAGATTGAGGATTGAGGATTGAGGATTGAGGATTGAAGATTGAGCATTGAGGATTGAAGCCTGACGATTGAGGATTGAGGATTGAGGATTGAGGATTGAGGATGAGGTCTGAGGGTTGATGATTGAGGTTTGAGGACTGAGGACTGAAGATTGAGGATTGAGAATTGAGGATTGAGGATTGAGGATTGAAGATTGAGGATTGGGTATCGAGAAATAAAGCATGAGAATTGAGGATTGAGGATTGAGGATTGAGGATTGAGGATTGAAGATTGAGTATTGAGGATTGAGGATTGAAGATTGAGTATTGAGGATTGAAGATTGAGGATTGAGGATTGAGGATTGAGGATTGAGGATTGAGGATTGGGGATTGGGGATTGAGGATTGAGGACTGAAGATTGAGTATTGAGGATTGTAGACTGACGATTGAGGATTGAGGATTGAGGATTGAGGATTGAGGATTGAGGATTGAGGATTGAGGATTGAGAATTGAGGATTGAGGATTGAAGATTGAGTATTGAGGATTGAAGATTGACGATTGAGGATTGAGGATTGAGGATTGAGGATTGAGGATTGAAGATGAGGGCTGAGGGTTGATGATTGAGGTTTGATGACTGAGGACTGAAGATAGAGGATTGAGAATTGAGGATTGAGGATTGAGGATTGAAGATTGAGGATTGGGTATCGAGGAATGAAGAATGAGGATTGAGGATTGAGGATTGAGGATTGAGGATTGAAGATTGAGTATTGAGGATTGAAGACTGACGATTGAGGATTGAGGATTGAGGATTGAGTATTGAGGACTGAGGATTGAAGATTGAGTATTGAGGATTGAAGATTGAGGATTGAGGATTGAGGATTGAGGATTGAGGATTGAGGATTGAGGATTGAGGATTGAGGATTGAGGATTGAGGATTGAGGATTGAGAATTGTGGATTGAGGATTCAGAATTGAGGTTTGAGGACTGAGGATTGAGGATTGAAGTTTGAGTATTGAGGATTGAGGATTGAGGATTGAAGATTGAGGATTGAGGATTGAGGATGAGGGCTGAGGGTTGAGGATTGAGGTTCTAGGTCTGAGGACTGAGGAATGAGGATTGAGAATTGAGGATTGAGGATTCAGGATTGAAGATTGAGGATTGAGTATTGAGGAATGAAGATTGAGGATTGAGAATTGTGGATTGAGGATTGAAGATTGAGTATTGAGCATTGAAGATTGAGGATTGACGATGAGGGCTGAGGGTTGAGGGTAGATGTTTGAGGACTGAGGTATGAGGATCGAAGATTGAGTATTGAGGATTGAAGATTGAGGATTGAGAATTGAGGATTGAGGATTGAGGATTGAAGATTGAGGATTGGGTATCGAGGAATGAAGAATGAGGATTGAGGATTGAGGATTGAGTATTGAGGATTGAAGACTGACTACTGAGGATTGAGAATTGAGGATTGAGGACTGAGTATTGAGGATTGAGGATTGCAGGTTGAGTATTGAGGATTGAAGATTGAGGATTGAGGATTGAGGATTGAGGATTGAAGATTGAGCATTGAGGATTGAAGCCTGACGATTGAGGATTGAGGATTGAGGATTGAGGATTGAGGATGAGGTCTGAGGGTTGATGATTGAGGTTTGAGGACTGAGGACTGAAGATTGAGGATTGAGAATTGAGGATTGAGGATTGAGGATTGAAAATTGAGGATTGGGTATCGAGAAATAAAGCATGAGGATTGAGGATTGAGGATTGAGGATTGAGGATTGAAGATTGAGTATTGAGGATTGAGGATTGAAGATTGAGTATTGAGGATTGAAGATTGAGGATTGAGGATTGAGGATTGAGGATTGAGGATTGAGGATTGGGGATTGGGGATTGAGGATTGAGGACTGAAGATTGAGTATTGAGGATTGTAGACTGACGATTGAGGATTGAGGATTGAGGATTGAGGATTGAGGATTGAGGATTGAGGATTGAGGATTGAGAATTGAGGATTGAGGATTGAAGATTGAGTATTGAGGATTGAAGATTGACGATTGAGGATTGAGGATTGAGGATTGAGGATTGAGGATTGAAGATGAGGGCTGAGGGTTGATGATTGAGGTTTGATGACTGAGGACTGAAGATAGAGGATTGAGAATTGAGGATTGAGGATTGAGGTTTGAAGATTGAGGATTGGGTATCGAGGAATGAAGAATGAGGATTGAGGATTGAGGATTGAGGATTGAGGATTGAAGATTGAGTATTGAGGATTGAAGACTGACGATTGAGGATTGAGGATTGAGGATTGAGTATTGAGGACTGAGGATTGAAGATTGAGTATTGAGGATTGAAGATTGAGGATTGAGGATTGAGGATTGAGGATTGAGGATTGAGGATTGAGGATTGAGGATTGAGGATTGAGGATTGAGGATTGAGGATTGAGGATTGAGAATTGTGGATTGAGGATTCAGAATTGAGGTTTGAGGACTGAGGATTGAGGATTGAAGTTTGAGTATTGAGGATTGAGGATTGAGGATTGAAGATTGAGGATTGAGGATTGAGGATGAGGGCTGAGGGTTGAGGATTGAGGTTCTAGGTCTGAGGACTGAGGAATGAGGATTGAGAATTGAGGATTGAGGATTCAGGATTGAAGATTGAGGATTGGGTATTGAGGATTGAAGAATGAGGATTGAGGATTGAGAATGGAGGATTGAGGATTGAGGATTGAAGATTGGGTATTGAGGATTGAAGATTGAAGATTGGGGACTGAGTGTTGAGGGTTGAGTGATGAGCATTGATGTTTGTGGATAGAGATTTGAAGATTGCAGATTGAGTATTGCGTATTGAAAACTCTGAACAGAGGATATTCTATTGACGATTGAGGATTGACAACTGACTGTTGAGGACTGAGGTCCGAAGATTGAGGTTTCAGGATTGAGGATTCAGGATTGAGGTTTGAGGACTGAGGATTGAGGATTGAGGATTGATTGAGGATCGAGGATTGAAGATTGATTATTGGGTATTCAGGATTGAACATTGAGGATTGAGGGATGAGGATTGAGGATTGAGGATTGAGGATTGAAGATTGAATATTGATGATTGAAGATTGAGGATTGAGGATTGAGGGTTGTGGATTGAGGACAAGGACTGACGGTTGGGTATTTATGTTTGAAGTATGAGAATTGAGGATTCAGGATTGAGAATCGAGGATTGAGGATTGAGGATTGAAGAGTGAGGTTTCGGTATTGAGGATTGAAGAATGAGGATTGAGGATTGAGTGTTGAGGATTGAGGATTGGGGATTGCCGGTTGAGTATTGAGGATTGAAGATTGAGGATTGAGGATTGAGGATTGAGGATTGAGGATAGAGGATTGAGGATTGAAGATTGAGTATTGAGGATTGAAGATTGAGGATTGAGGGTTGAGGATTGAGGATTGAGGATTGAGGAATGAGGATTGAGGATTGAGGATTCAGGATTGAGGTTTGAGGACTGAGGATTGAGGATTGAGGATTGAGGATTGGGGATTGAGGATTGAAGATTGAGGATTGGGTATTGAGGATTGAACATTGAGGATTGAGGAATGAGGATTGAGGATTGAGGATTGAATATTGAGGATTGGGGATTGAGGATTGAGGATTGAAGATTGAGTATTGAGGATTGTAGACTGACGATTGAGGATTGAGGATTGAGGATTGAGGATTGCAGATTGAGTATTGAGGGTTGAAGGTTGAGGATTGGGGATTGAGGATTGAGGATTGAGGATTGAGGATTGAGTATTGAAGATTGAGTATTGAGGATCGAAGATTGAGGATTGAGGATTGAGGATTGAGGATTGAGGATTGCAGATTGAGTATTGATGATTGAAGATTGAGGATTGAGGATTGAGGACTGAGGACTGAGGATTGAGGATCGAGGATTGAGGATTGAGGATTGAAGATTGAGGATGAGGTCTGAGGGTTGATGATTGAGGTTTGAGGACTGAGGACTGAAGATTGAGGATTGAGAATTGAGGATTGAGGATTGAGGATTGAAGATTGAGGATTGGGTATCGAGGAATGAAGAATGAGGATTGAGGATTGAGGATTGAGGATTGAGGATTGAAGATTGAGTATTGAGGATTGAAGACTGACTACTGAGGATTGAGAATTGAGGATTGAGTATTGAAGATTGAGTATTGAGCATTGAAGATTGAGGATTGAGGATTGAAGATCGAGGATTGACGATGAGGGCTGAGCGTTGAGGATTGAGGTTTGAGGACTGAGGACTGAGGATTGAGGATTGAGAATTGAGGATTGAGGATTGAGGATTGAGGATTGAAGATTGAGTATTGAGGATTGAAGACTGACGATTGGGGATTGAGGATTGAGGATTGAGTATTGAGGATTGAGGATTGAAGATTGAGTGTTGAGGATTGAAGATTGAGGATTGAGGATTGAGGATTGAGGATTGAGGATTGAGGATTGAGGATTGAAGATTGAGGATTGGGTATTGAGGATTGAACATTGAGGATTGAGGGATGAGGATTGAGGATTGTGGATTGAGGATTGAAGATTGAATATTGATGATTGAAGATTGAGGATTGAGGATTGAGGATTGAAAATTGAATATTGATGATTGAAGATTGAGGACTGAGTATTGAGGATTGAGGATTGCAGGTTGAGTATTGAGGATTGAAGATTGAGGATTGAGGATTGAGGATTGAGGATTGAAGATTGAGCATTGAGGATTGAAGCCTGACGATTGAGGATTGAGGATTGAGGATTGAGGATTGAGGATGAGGTCTGAGGGTTGATGATTGAGGTTTGAGGACTGAGGACTGAAGATTGAGGATTGAGAATTGAGGATTGAGGATTGAGGATTGAAGATTGAGGATTGGGTATCGAGAAATAAAGCATGAGGATTGAGGATTGAGGATTGAGGATTGAGGATTGAAGATTGAGTATTGAGGATTGAGGATTGAAGATTGAGTATTGAGGATTGAAGATTGAGGATTGAGGATTGAGGATTGAGGATTGAGGATTGAGGATTGGGGATTGGGGATTGAGGATTGAGGACTGAAGATTGAGTATTGAGGATTGTAGACTGACGATTGAGGATTGAGGATTGAGGATTGAGGATTGAGGATTGAGGATTGAGGATTGAGGATTGAGAATTGAGGATTGAGGATTGAAGATTGAGTATTGAGGATTGAAGATTGACGATTGAGGATTGAGGATTGAGGATTGAGGATTGAGGATTGAAGATGAGGGCTGAGGGTTGATGATTGAGGTTTGATGACTGAGGACTGAAGATAGAGGATTGAGAATTGAGGATTGAGGATTGAGGTTTGAAGATTGAGGATTGGGTATCGAGGAATGAAGAATGAGGATTGAGGATTGAGGATTGAGGATTGAGGATTGAAGATTGAGTATTGAGGATTGAAGACTGACGATTGAGGATTGAGGATTGAGGATTGAGTATTGAGGACTGAGGATTGAAGATTGAGTATTGAGGATTGAAGATTGAGGATTGAGGATTGAGGATTGAGGATTGAGGATTGAGGATTGAGGATTGAGGATTGAGGATTGAGGATTGAGGATTGAGGATTGAGAATTGTGGATTGAGGATTCAGAATTGAGGTTTGAGGACTGAGGATTGAGGATTGAAGTTTGAGTATTGAGGATTGAGGATTGAGGATTGAAGATTGAGGATTGAGGATTGAGGATGAGGGCTGAGGGTTGAGGATTGAGGTTCTAGGTCTGAGGACTGAGGAATGAGGATTGAGAATTGAGGATTGAGGATTCAGGATTGAAGATTGAGGATTGGGTATTGAGGATTGAAGAATGAGGATTGAGGATTGAGAATGGAGGATTGAGGATTGAGGATTGAAGATTGGGTATTGAGGATTGAAGATTGAAGATTGGGGACTGAGTGTTGAGGGTTGAGTGATGAGCATTGATGTTTGTGGATAGAGATTTGAAGATTGCAGATTGAGTATTGCGTATTGAAAACTCTGAACAGAGGATATTCTATTGACGATTGAGGATTGACAACTGACTGTTGAGGACTGAGGTCCGAAGATTGAGGTTTCAGGATTGAGGATTCAGGATTGAGGTTTGAGGACTGAGGATTGAGGATTGAGGATTGATTGAGGATCGAGGATTGAAGATTGATTATTGGGTATTCAGGATTGAACATTGAGGATTGAGGGATGAGGATTGAGGATTGAGGATTGAGGATTGAAGATTGAATATTGATGATTGAAGATTGAGGATTGAGGATTGAGGGTTGTGGATTGAGGACAAGGACTGACGGTTGGGTATTTATGTTTGAAGTATGAGAATTGAGGATTCAGGATTGAGAATCGAGGATTGAGGATTGAGGATTGAAGAGTGAGGTTTCGGTATTGAGGATTGAAGAATGAGGATTGAGGATTGAGTGTTGAGGATTGAGGATTGGGGATTGCCGGTTGAGTATTGAGGATTGAAGATTGAGGATTGAGGATTGAGGATTGAGGATTGAGGATAGAGGATTGAGGATTGAAGATTGAGTATTGAGGATTGAAGATTGAGGATTGAGGGTTGAGGATTGAGGATTGAGGATTGAGGAATGAGGATTGAGGATTGAGGATTCAGGATTGAGGTTTGAGGACTGAGGATTGAGGATTGAGGATTGAGGATTGGGGATTGAGGATTGAAGATTGAGGATTGGGTATTGAGGATTGAGCATTGAGGATTGAGGAATGAGGATTGAGGATTGAGGATTGAATATTGAGGATTGGGGATTGAGGATTGAGGATTGAAGATTGAGTATTGAGGATTGTAGACTGACGATTGAGGATTGAGGATTGAGGATTGAGGATTGCAGATTGAGCATTGAGGGTTGAAGGTTGAGGATTGGGGATTGAGGATTGAGGATTGAGGATTGAGGATTGAGTATTGAAGATTGAGTATTGAGGATATAAAGATTGAGGATTGAGGATTGAGGATTGAGGATTGAGGATTGCAGATTGAGTATTGATGATTGAAGATTGAGGATTGAGGATTGAGGACTGAGGACTGAGGATTGAGGATCGAGGATTGAGGATTGAGGATTGAAGATTGAGGATGAGGTCTGAGGGTTGATGATTGAGGTTTGAGGACTGAGGACTGAAGATTGAGGATTGAGAATTGAGGATTGAGGATTGAGGATTGAAGATTGAGGATTGGGTATCGAGAAATAAAGCATGAGGATTGAGGATTGAGGATTGAGGATTGAGGATTGAAGATTGAGTATTGAGGATTGAGGATTGAAGATTGAGTATTGAGGATTGAAGATTGAGGATTGAGAATTGTGGATTGAGGATTGAAGATTGAGTATTGAGCATTGAAGATTGAGGATTGACGATGAGGGCTGAGGGTTGAGGGTAGATGTTTGAGGACTGAGGTATGAGGATCGAAGATTGAGTATTGAGGATTGAAGATTGAGGATTGAGAATTGAGGATTGAGGATTGAGGATTGAAGATTGAGGATTGGGTATCGAGGAATGAAGAATGAGGATTGAGGATTGAGGATTGAGGATTGAGGATTGAGGATTGAAGATTGAGTATTGAGGATTGAAGACTGACTGTTGAGGATTGAGAATTGAGGATTGAGTATTGAAGATTGAGTATTGAGCATTGAAGATTGAGGATTGAGGATTGAAGATCGAGGATTGACGATGAGGGCTGAGCGTTGAGGATTGAGGTTTGAGGACTGAGGACTGAGGATTGAGGATTGAGAATTGAGGATTGAGGATTGAGGATTGAGGATTGAAGATTGAGTATTGAGGATTGAAGACTGACGATTGAGGATTGAGGATTGAGGATTGAGTATTGAGGATTGAGGATTGAAGATTGAGTGTTGAGGATTGAAGATTGAGTATTGAGGATTGAGGATTGAGGATTGAGGATTGAGGATTGAGAATTGAGGATTGAGGATTGAAGATTGAGGATTGGGTATTGAGGATTGAACATTGAGGATTGAGGGATGAGGATTGAGGATTGTGGATTGAGGATTGAAGATTGAATATTGATGATTGAAGATTGAGGATTGAGGATTGAGGATTGAAAATTGAATATTGATGATTGAAGATTGAGGACTGAGTATTGAGGATTGAGGATTGCAGGTTGAGTATTGAGGATTGAAGATTGAGGATTGAGGATTGAGGATTGAGGATTGAGGATTGAAGATTGAGCATTGAGGATTGAAGCCTGACGATTGAGGATTGAGGATTGAGGATTGAGGATTGAGGATGAGGTCTGAGGGTTGATGATTGAGGTTTGAGGACTGAGGACTGAAGATTGAGGATTGAGAATTGAGGATTGAGGATTGAGGATTGAAGATTGAGGATTGGGTATCGAGAAATAAAGCATGAGGATTGAGGATTGAGGATTGAGGATTGAGGATTGAAGATTGAGTATTGAGGATTGAGGATTGAAGATTGAGTATTGAGGATTGAAGATTGAGGATTGAGGATTGAGGATTGAGGATTGAGGATTGAGGATTGGGGATTGGGGATTGAGGATTGAGGACTGAAGATTGAGTATTGAGGATTGTAGACTGACGATTGAGGATTGAGGATTGAGGATTGAGGATTGAGGATTGAGGATTGAGGATTGAGGATTGAGAATTGAGGATTGAGGATTGAAGATTGAGTATTGAGGATTGAAGATTGACGATTGAGGATTGAGGATTGAGGATTGAGGATTGAGGATTGAAGATGAGGGCTGAGGGTTGATGATTGAGGTTTGATGACTGAGGACTGAAGATAGAGGATTGAGAATTGAGGATTGAGGATTGAGGATTGAAGATTGAGGATTGGGTATCGAGGAATGAAGAATGAGGATTGAGGATTGAGGATTGAGGATTGAGGATTGAAGATTGAGTATTGAGGATTGAAGACTGACGATTGAGGATTGAGGATTGAGGATTGAGTATTGAGGACTGTGGATTGAAGATTGAGTATTGAGGATTGAAGATTGAGGATTGAGGATTGAGGATTGAAGATGAGGGCTGAGGGTTGATGATTGAGGTTTGATGACTGAGGACTGAAGATAGAGGATTGAGAATTGAGGATTGAGGATTGAGGATTGAAGATTGAGGATTGGGTATCGAGGAATGAAGAATGAGGATTGAGGATTGAGGATTGAGGATTGAGGATTGAAGATTGAGTATTGAGGATTGAAGACTGACGATTGAGGATTGAGGATTGAGGATTGAGTATTGAGGACTGTGGATTGAAGATTGAGTATTGAGGATTGAAGATTGAGGATTGAGGATTGAGGATTGAGGATTGAGGATTGAGGATTGAGGATTGAGGATTGAGGATTGAGGATTGAGAATTGTTGATTGAGGATTGAAGATTGAGTATTGAGTATTGAAGATTGAGGATTGAGGATTGAAGATTCAGGATTGACGATGAGGTCTGAGGGTTGAGGGTTGAGGTTTGAGGACTGAGGGCTGAGGATTGAGGATTGAGAATTGAGGATTGAGGATGAGGATTGAGGATTGAAGATTGTGTATTGATGATTGAAGAATCAGGATTGAGGATTGAGGATTGAGGATTGAGGATTGAAGATTGAGTATTGAGGATTGAAGATTGACGATTGAGGATTGAGGATTGAGGATTGAGGATTGAGAATTGAGGATTGAGGATTGAGGATTGAACATGGAGGATTGAGTATTGAGGATTGAAGAATGAGGATTGAGGATTGAGGATTGAGGATTGAGGATGGAAGATTGAGTATTGAGGATTGAAGATTGACGATTGAGGATTGAGGATTGAGTATTGAGGGTTGAACATTGAGGACTGAGTGTTGAGGGCTGAGTGATGAGAATTGATGTTTGTGGATAGAGGTTTGAAGATTGCTGATTGAGCACTGAGAATTGAAAACTGTGAATCGAGGATATTCTATTGAGGATTGAGGATTGACGACTGATTGTTGAGGACTGAGGGCCGAGGATTAAGGATTCAGGATTGAGGATTCAGAATTGAGGTTTGAGGACTGAGGATTGAGGATTGAAGACTGAGTATTAAGGATTGAAGACTGAGGATTGAGGATTGAGGATTGAAGATTGAGTATTGAGAATTGAGGATTGAGGATTGAGGATTGAAGATTGAGGATTCGGTATTGAGGATTGAAGAATGAGGATTGAGGGTTGAGGATTGAGGATTGAGGATTGAAGGTTGAGTATTGAGGATTGAAGACTGACGTTTGATGATTGAGGACTGAGGATTGAGGATTGAGGATTGAGGATTGAGGATTGAGAATTGAGGATAGAGGGTTGAAGATTGAGTATTGAGGATTGAAGGTTGATGATTGAGGATTGAGGATTGAGGATTGAGGATTGAGGATTGAGGATGAGGGCTGAGGGTCGATGATTGAGGTTTGAGGACTGAGGACAGAGGATTGAGGATAGAGAATTGAGGATTGAGGATTGAGGATTGAAGATTGAGGAATGGGTATCGAGGATTGAAGAATGAGGATTGAGGATTGAGGGTTGAGGGTTGAGGATTGAAGATTGAGTATTGAGGATTGAAGACTGACGATTGAGGATTGAGGATTGAAGATTGAGTATTGAGGATTGAAGACTGACTATTGAGGATTGAGAATTGAGGATTGAGTATTGAAGATTGAGTATTGAGCATTGAAGATTGAGGATTGAGGATTGAAGATCGAGGATTGACGATGAGGGCTGAGCGTTGAGGATTGAGGTTTGAGGACTGAGGACTGAGGATTGAGGATTGAGAGTTGAGGATTGAGGATTGAGGATTGAGGATTGAAGATTGAGTATTGAGGATTGAAGACTGACGATTGAGGATTGAGGATTGAGGATTGAGTATTGAGGATTGAGGATTGAAGATTGAGTGTTGAGGATTGAAGATTGAGGATTGAGGATTGAGGATTGAGGATTGAGGATTGAGGATTGAGGATTGAGGATTGAAGATTGAGGATTGGGTATTGAGGATTGAACATTGAGGATTGAGGGATGAGGATTGAGGATTGTGGATTGAGGATTGAAGATTGAATATTGATGATTGAAGATTGAGGATTGAGCATTGAGGATTGAAAATTGAATATTGATGATTGAAGATTGAGGACTGAGTATTGAGGATTGAGGATTGCAGGTTGAGTATTGAGGATTGAAGATTGAGGATTGAGGATTGGGGATTGAGGATTGAGGATTGAAGATTGAGCATTGAGGATTGAAGCCTGACGATTGAGGATTGAGGATTGAGGATTGAGGATTGAGGATGAGGTCTGAGGGTTGATGATTGAGGTTTGAGGACTGAGGACTGAAGATTGAGGATTGAGAATTGAGGATTGAGGATTGAGGATTGAAGATTGAGGATTGGGTATCGAGAAATAAAGCATGAGGATTGAGGATTGAGGATTGAGGATTGAGGATTGAAGATTGAGTATTGAGGATTGAGGATTGAAGATTGAGTATTGAGGAATGAAGATTGAGGATTGAGAATTGTGGATTGAGGATTGAAGATTGAGTATTGAGCATTGAAGATTGAGGATTGACGATGAGGGCTGAGGGTTGAGGGTAGATGTTTGAGGACTGAGGTATGAGGATCGAAGATTGAGTATTGAGGATTGAAGATTGAGGATTGAGAATTGAGGATTGAGGATTGAGGATTGAGGATTGAAGATTGAGGATTGGGTATCGAGGAATGAAGAATGAGGATTGAGGATTGAGGATTGAGGATTGAGGATTGAAGATTGAGTATTGAGGATTGAAGACTGACTACTGAGGATTGAGAATTGAGGATTGAGTATTGATGATTGAGTATTGAGCATTGAAGATTGAGGATTGAGGATTGAAGATCGAGGATTGACGATGAGGGCTGAGCGTTGAGGATTGAGGTTTGAGGACTGAGGACTGAGGATTGAGGATTGAGAATTGAGGATTGAGGATTGAGGATTGAGGATTGAAGATTGAGTATTGAGGATTGAAGACTGACGATTGAGGATTGAGGATTGAGGATTGAGTATTGAGGATTGAGGATTGAAGATTGAGTGTTGAGGATTGAAGATTGAGGATTGAGGATTGAGGATTGAGGATTGAGGATTGAGGATTGAAGATTGAGTATTGAGGATTGAAGACTGACGATTGAGGATTGAGGATTGAGGATTGAGTATTGAGGATTGAGGATTGAAGATTGAGTATTGAGGATTGAAGATTGAGGATTGAGGATTGAGGATTGAGGATTGAGGATTGAGGATTGAGGATTGAACATGGAGTATTGAGTATTGAGGATTGAAGAATGAGGATTGAGGATTGAGGATTGAGGATTGAGGATGGAAGATTGAGTATTGAGGATTGAAGATTGACGATTGAGGATTGAGGATTGAGTATTGAGGGTTGAACATTGAGGACTGAGTGTTGAGGGCTGATTGATGAGGATTGATGTTTGTGGATAGAGGTTTGAAGATTGCAGATTGAGCACTGAGAATTGAAAACTGTGAATCGAGGATATTCTATTGAGGATTGAGGATTGACGACTGATTGTTGAGGACTGAGGGCCGAGGATTAAGGATTCAGGATTGAGGATTCAGAATTGAGGTTTGAGGACTGAGGATTGAGGATTGAAGACTGAGTATTAAGGATTGAAGACTGAGGATTGAGGATTGAGGATTGAAGATTGAGTATTGAGAATTGAGGATTGAGGATTGAGGATTGAAGATTGAGGATTCGGTATTGAGGATTGAAGAATGAGGATTGAGGATTGAGGATTGGGGATTGAGGATTGAAGATTGAGTATTGAGGATTGAAGACTGACGTTTGATGATTGAGGACTGAGGATTGAGGATTGAGGATTGAGGATTGAGGATTGAGAATTGAGGATAGAGGGTTGAAGATTGAGTATTGAGGATTGAAGATTGATGATTGAGGATTGAGGATTGAGGATTGAGGATTGAGGATTGAGGATTGAGGATGAGGGCTGAGGGTCGATGATTGAGGTTTGAGGACTGAGGACAGAGGATTGAGGATTGAGAATTGAGGATTGAGGATTGAGGATTGAAGATTGAGGATTGGGTATCGAGGATTGAAGAATGAGGATTGAGGATTGAGGGTTGAGGGTTGAGGATTGAAGATTGAGTATTGAGGATTGAAGACTGACGATTGAGGATTGAGGATTGAGGATTGAGTATTGAGGATTGAGGATTGAAGATTGAGTATTGAAGATTGAAGATTGAGGATTCAGGATTGAGGATTGAGGATTGAGGATTGAGGATTGAGGATTGAGGATTGAGGATTCAGGATTGAGGATTGAGGATTGAGAATTGTGGATTGAGGATTGAAGATTGAGTATTGAGCATTGAAGATTGAGGATTGACGATGAGGGCTGAGGGTTGAGGGTTGATGTTTGAGGACTGAGGTATGAGGATCGAAGATTGAGTATTGAGGATTGAAGATTGAGGATTTAGAATTGAGGATTGAGGATTGAGGATTGAAGATTGAGGATTGGGTATCGAGGAATGAAGAATGAGGATTGAGGATTGAGGATTGAGGATTGAGGATTGAAGATTGAGTATTGAGGATTGAAGACTGACTATTGAGGATTGAGGATTGAGGATTGAGTATTGAGGATTGAGGATTGAAGATTGAGTATTGAGGATTGAAGATTGAGGACTGAGGATTGAGGATTGAGGATTGAGGATTGAGGATTGAGCATTGAGGATTGAGAATTGAGGATTGAGAATTGTGGATTGAGGATTGAAGACTGAGTATTGAGCATTGAAGGTTGAGGATTGAGGATTGAAGATTGAGGATTGACGATGAGGTTTGAGGGTTGAGGGTTGAGGATTGAGGACTGAGGACTGAGGATTGAGGATTGAGATTTGAGGGTTGAGGATTGAAGAATGAGGATTGAGGATTGAGGATTGAGGATTGATGATTGAAGATTGAGTATTGAGGATTGAAGACTGACGATTGAGGATTGAGGATTGAAGATTGAGGATTGAGGATTGAGGATTGACGATTGAGAATTGAGGATTGAGTATTGAAGATTGAGTATTGAGCATTGAAGATTGAGGATTGAGGATTGAAGATCGAGGATTGACGATGAGGGCTGAGCGTTGAGGATTGAGGTTTGAGGACTGAGGACTGAGGATTGAGGATTGAGAATTGAGGATTGAGGATTGAGGATTGAGGATTGAAGATTGAGTATTGAGGATTGAAGACTGACGATTGAGGATTGAGGATTGAGGATTGAGTATTGAGGATTGAGGATTGAAGATTGAATGTTGAGGATTGAAGATTGAGGATTGAGGATTGAGGATTGAGGATTCAGGATTGAGGATTGAGGATTGAGTATTGAGGATTGAGGATTGAGGATTGAGGATTGAGGATTGAGGATTGAGGACTGAGGATTGAGCATTGAGGATTGAGGATTGAGAATTGTGGATTGAGGATTGAAGATTGAGTATTGAGTATTGAAGATTGAGGATTGAGGATTGAAAATTAAGGATTGACGATGAGGTCTGAGGGTTGAGGGCTGAGGTTTGAGGACTGAGGACTGAGGATTGAGGATTTAGAATTGAGGATTGAGGATTGAAGAATGAGGATTGAGGATTGAGGATTGAGGATTGAGTATTGAGGATCGAAAATTGAGGATTGAGGATTGAGGATTGAGGATTGAGGATTGAGGATTGAAGATTGAGTATTGAGGATTGAAGATTGACGATTGAGGATTGAAGATTGACGATTGAGGATTGAGGATTGAGGATTGAGGATTGAGAATTGAGGACTGAGGATTGAGGATTGAACATGGAGGATTGAGTATTGAGGATTGAAGAATGAGGATTGAGGATTGAGGATTGAGGATTGAGGATTGAGGATTGAAGATTGAGTATTGAGGATTGAAGATTGACGATTGAGGATTGAGGATTGAGGATTGAGTATTGAACATTGAGGACTGAGTGTTGAGGGTTGAGTGATGAGAATTGATGTTTGTGGATAGAGGTTTGAAGATTGCAGATTGAGTATTGAGTATTGAAAACTGTGAATTGAGGATATTCTATTGAGGATTGAGGATTGACAACTGATCGTTGAGGACTCAGTGCTGAAGGTTGAGGATTCAGGATTGAGGATTCAGGATTGATGTTTGAGGACTGAGGATTGAGGATTGAGGATTGATTATTGAGGATTGAGGATTGAAGATTGAGGATTGGGTATTGAGGATTGAACATTGAGGATTGAGGAATGAGGATTGAGGATTGAGGATTCAGGATTTAGGTTTGAGGACTGAGGATTGAGGATTGAGGATTCAGGATTGAGGATTGAAGATTGAGGATTGGGTATTGAGGATTGAACATTGAGGATTGAGGAATGAGGATTGAGGATTGAGGATTGAAGATTGAGGATTGGGGATTGAGGATTGAGGATTGAAGATTGAGTATTGAGGATTGTAGACTGACGATTGAGGATTGAGGATTGAGGATTGACGATTGCAGATTGAGTATTGAGGATTGAAGATTGATGATTCAGGATTGAGGATTGAGGATTGAGGATTGAGGATTGAGTATTGAAGATTGAGTATTGAGGATCGAAGATTGAGGATTGAGGATTGAGGATTGAGGATTGAGGATTGCAGATTGAGTATTGATGATTGAAGATTGAGGATTGAGGATTGAGGACTGAGGACTGAGGATTGAGGATCGAGGGTGAGGATTGAGGATTGAAGATTGAGTATTGAGGATTGAAGATTGATGTTTGAGGATTGAGGATTGAGGATTGAGGATTGAGGATTGAGGATTGAGGATGAGGGCAGAGGGTTGATGATTGAGGTTTGAGGACTGAGGACTGAGGATTGAGGATTGAGAATTGAGGATTGAGGATTGAGGATTGAAGATTGAGGATTGGGTATCGAGGAGTGAAGAATGAGGATTGAGGATTGAGGATTGAGGATTGAGGATTGAAGATTGAGTATTGAGGATTGAAGACTGACGATTGAGGATTGAGGATTGAGGATTGAGTATTGAGGATTGAGGATTGAAGATTGAGTATTGAGGATCGAAGATTGAGGATTGAGGATTGAGGATTGAGGATTGAGGATTGAGCATTGAGGATTGAGGATTGAGGATTGAGGATTGAGAATTCTGGATTGAGGATTGAAGATTGAGTATTGAGCATTGAAGATTGAGGATTGAGGATTAAAGATTGAAGATTGACGATGAGGGCTGAGGGTTGAGGGTTGGGGGTTGAGGTTTGAGGACTGAGGACTGAGGATTGAGGATTGAGGGTTGAGGATTGAGGATTGAGGATTGAGGATTGAAGATTGTGTATTGAGGATTGAAGAATGAGGATTGAGGATTGAGGATTGAGTATTGAGGATTGAGGATTGAGGATTGAGGATTGAGGATTGAAGATTGAGGATTGGGTATTGAGGATTGAACATTGAGGATTGAGGGATGAGGATTGAGGATTGAGGATTCAGGATAGAAGATTGAGGATTCGGTATTGAGGATTGAAGAATGAGGATTAAGGATTGAGGATTGAGGATTGAGGATTGCAGATTGAGTATTGTGGATTGAAGATTGAGGATTGAGGATTGAGGATTGAGGATTGCGGATTGAGGATCGAAGACTGAGTATTGAGGATTGAAGATTGAGGATTGAGGATTGAGGATTGAGGATTGAGGATTGAGGATTGAGGATTGAGGATTGAGGATTGAGGATTGAGAATTGTGGATTGAGGATTGAAGATTGAGTATTGAGCATTGAAGATTGAGGATTGAGGATTAAAGATTGAGGATTGACGATGAGGGCTGAGGGTTGAGGGTTGAGGTTTGAGGACTGAGGACTGAGGATTGAGGATTGAGTATTGAGGATTGAGGATTGAGGATTGAGGATTGAAGATTGTGTATTGAGGATAGAAGAATGAGGATTGAGGATTGAGGATTGAGTATTGAGGATTGCAGATTGAGTATTGAGGATTGAAGATTGACGATTGAGGATTGAGGATTGAGGATTGAGGATTGAGAACTGAGGATTGAGTATTGAGGATTGAACATTGAGGATTGAGTATTGAGGATTGAAGAATGAGGATTGAGGATCGAGGATTGAGGACTGAGGATTGAAGATCGAGTATTGAGGATTGAAGATTGACGATTGAGGATTGAGGATTGAGGATTGAGGATTGAGAATTGAGGATTGAGGATTGAGGATTGAACATGGAGGATTGAGTATTGAGGATTGAAGAATGAGGATTGAGGATTGAGGATTGAGGATTGAGGATTGAGGATTGAAGATTGAGTATTGAGGATTGAAGGTTGACGATTGAGGATTGAGGATTGAGGATTGAGTATTGAACATTGAGGACTGAGTGTTGAGGATTGAGTGATGAGAATTGATGTTTGTGGATAGAGGTTTGAAGATTGCAGATTGAGTATTGAGTATTGAAAACTGTGAATTGAGGATATTCTATTGAGGATTGAGGATTGACAACTAATCGTTGAGGACTCAGTGCTGAAGGTTGAGGATTCAGGATTGAGGATTCAGGATTGATGTTTGAGGACTGAGGATTGAGGATTGAGGATTGATTATTGAGGATTGAGGATTGAAGATTGAGGATTGGGTATTGAGGATTGAACATTGAGGATTGAGGAATGAGGATTGAGGATTGAGGATTCAGGATTTAGGTTTGAGGACTGAGGATTGAGGATTGAGGATTCAGGATTGAGGATTGAAGATTGAGGATTGGGTATTGAGGATTGAACATTGAGGATTGAGGAATGAGGATTGAGGATTGAGGATTGAAGATTGAGGATTGGGGATTGAGGATTGAGGATTGAAGATTGAGTATTGAGGATTGTAGACTGACGATCGAGGATTGAGGATTGAGGATTGAGGATTGCAGATTGAGTATTGAGGATTGAAGATTGAGGATTCAGGATTGAGGATTGAGGATTGAGGATTGAGGATTGAGTATTGAAGATTGAGTATTGAGGATCGAAGATTGAGGATTGAGGATTGAGGATTGAGGATTGAGGATTGCAGATTGAGTATTGATGATTGAAGATTGAGGATTGAGGATTGAGGACTGAGGACTGAGGATTGAGGATCGAGGGTGAGGATTCAGGATTGAAGATTGAGTATTGAGGATTGAAGATTGATGTTTGAGGATTGAGGATTGAGGATTGAGGATTGAGGATTGAGGATTGAGGATGAGGGCAGAGGGTTGATGATTGAGGTTTGAGGACTGAGGACTGAGGATTGAGGATTGAGAATTGAGGATTGAGGATTGAGGATTGAAGATTGAGGATTGGGTATCGAGGAGTGAAGAATGAGGATTGAGGATTGAGGATTGAGGATTGAGGATTGAAGATTGAGTATTGAGGATTGAAGACTGACGATTGAGGATTGAGGATTGAGTATTGAGGATTGAGGATTGAAGATTGAGTATTGAGGATCGAAGATTGAGGATTGAGGATTGAGGATTGAGGATTGAGGATTGAGGATTGAGGATTGAGGATTGAGGATTGAGGATTGAGGATTGAGAATTCTGGATTGAGGATTGAAGATTGAGTATTGAGCATTGAAGATTGAGGATTGAGGATTAAAGATTGAAGATTGACGATGAGGGCTGAGGGTTGAGGGTTGAGGGTTGAGGATTGAGGACTGAGGACTGAGGATTGAGGATTGAGGGTTGAGGATTGAGGATTGAGGATTGAGGATTGAAGATTGTGTATTGAGGATTGAAGAATGAGGATTGAGGATTGAGGACTGACTATTGAGGATTGAGGATTGAGGATTGAGGATTGAGGATTGAAGATTGAGGATTGGGTATTGAGGATTGAACATTGAGGATTGAGGGATGAGGATTGAGGATTGAGGATTCAGGATAGAAGATTGAGGATTCGGTATTGAGGATTGAAGAATGAGGATTGAGGATTGAGGATTGAGGATTGAGGACTGCAGATTGAGTATTGTGGATTGAAGATTGAGGATTGAGGATTGAGGATTGAGGATTGCGGATTGAGGATCGAAGACTGAGTATTGAGGATTGAAGATTGAGGATTGAGGATTGAGGATTGAGGATTGAGGATTGAGGATTGAGGATTGAGGATTGAGGATTGAGAATTGTGGATTGAGGATTGAAGATTGAGTATTGAGCATTGAAGATTGAGGATTGAGGATTAAAGATTGAGGATTGACGATGAGGGCTGAGGGTTGAGGGTTGAGGTTTGAGGACTGAGGACTGAGGATTGAGGATTGAGGATTGAGGATTGAGGATTGAGGATTGAGGATTGAAGATTGTGTATTGAGGATAGAAGAATGAGGATTGAGGATTGAGGATTGAGTATTGAGGATTGCAGATTGAGTATTGAGGATTGAAGATTGACGATTGAGGATTGAGGATTGAGGATTGAGGATTGAGAACTGAGGATTGAGTATTGAGGATTGAACATTGAGGATTGAGTATTGAGGATTGAAGAATGAGGATTGAGTATCGAGGATTGAGGACTGAGGATTGAAGATCGAGTATTGAGGATTGAAGATTGACGATTGAGGATTGAGGATTGAGGATTGAGGATTGAGAATTGAGGATTGAGGATTGAGGATTGAACATGGAGGATTGAGTATTGAGGATTGAAGAATGAGGATTGAGGATTGAGGATTGAGGATTGAGGATTGAGGATTGAGGATTGAAGATTGAGTATTGAGGATTGAAGATTGATGATTGAGGATTGAGGATTGAGGATTGAGTATTGAACATTGAGGACTGAGTGTTGAGGGTTGAGTGATGAGAATTGATGTTTGTGGATAGAGGTTTGAAGATTGCAGATTGAGTATTGAGTATTGAAAACTGTGAATTGAGGATATTCTATTGAGGATTGAGGATTGACAACTGATCGTTGAGGACTCAGTGCTGAAGGTTGAGGATTCAGGATTGAGGATTCAGGATTGATGTTTGAGGACTGAGGATTGAGGATTGAGGATTGATTATTGAGGATCGAGGATTGAAGATTGAGGATTGGGTATTGAGGATTGAACATTGAGGATTGAGGAATGAGGATTGAGGATTGAGGATTCAGGATTTAGGTTTGAGGACTGAGGATTGAGGATTGAGGATTGAGGACTGAGGATTGAGAATTGTTGATTGAGGATTGAAGATTGAGTATCGAGTATTGAAGATTGAGGATTGAGGATTGAAGATTGAGGATTGACGATGAGGTCTGAGGGTTGAGGGTTGAGGTTTGAGGTCTGAGGACTGAGTATTAAGGATTGAGAATTGAGGATTGAGGATTGAGGATTGAGGATTGAAGATTGTGTATTGAAGATTGAAGAATGAGGATTGAGGATTGAGGATTGAGGACTGAGGATTGAAGATTGAGTATTGAACATTGAGGACTGAGTGCTGAGGGTTGAGTGATGAGAATTGATGTTTGTGGATAGAGGTTTGAAGATTGCAGATTGAGTATTGAGTATTGAAAACTGTGAATTGAGGATATTCTATTGAGGATTGAGGATTGACAACTGATCGTTGAGGACTCAGGGCTGAAGGTTGAGGATTCAGGATTGAGGATTCAGGATTGAGGATTGAGGATTGAGTATTGAGGATTGAGGATTGAGGATTGAGGATTGAGGATTGAGGATTGAGGACTGAGGATTGAGCATTGAGGATTGAGGATTGAGAATTGTGGATTGAGGATTGAAGATTGAGTATTGAGTATTGAAGATTGAGGATTGAGGATTGAAAATTGAGGATTGACGATGAGGTCTGAGGGTTGAGGGTTGAGGTTTGAGGACTGAGGACTGAGGATTGAGGATTTAGAATTGAGGATTGAGGATTGAAGAATGAGGATTGAGGATTGAGGATTGAGGATTGAGTATTGAGGATTGAACATTGAGGATTGAGTATTGAGGATTGAAGAATGAGGATTGAGGATCGAGGATTGAGGACTGAGGATTGAAGATCGAGTATTGAGGATTGAAGATTGACGATTGAGGATTGAGGATTGAGGATTGAGGATTGAGAATTGAGGATTGAGGATTGAGGATTGAACATGGAGGATTGAGTATTGAGGATTGAAGAATGAGGATTGAGGATTGAGGATTGAGGATTGAGGATTGAGGATTGAAGATTGAGTATTGAGGATTGAAGATTGACGACTGAGGATTGAGGATTGAGGATTGAGTATTGAACATTGAGGACTGAGTGTTGAGGGTTGAGTGATGAGAATTGATGTTTGTGGATAGAGGTTTGAAGATTGCAGATTGAGTATTGAGTATTGAAAACTGTGAATTGAGGATATTCTATTGAGGATTGAGGATTGACAACTGATCGTTGAGGACTCAGTGCTGTAGGTTGAGGATTCAGGATTGAGGATTCAGGATTGATGTTTGAGGACTGAGGATTGAGGATTGAGGATTGATTATTGAGGATTGAGGATTGAAGATTGAGGATTGGGTATTGAGGACTGAACATTGAGGATTGAGGAATGAGGATTGAGGATTGAGGATTCAGGATTTAGGTTTGAGGACTGAGCATTGAGGATTGAGGATTCAGGATTGAGGATTGAAGATTGAGGATTGGGTATCGAGGATTGAACATTGAGGATTGAGGAATGAGGATTGAGGATTGAGGATTGAAGGTTGAGGATTGGGGATTGTGGATTGAGGATTGAAGATTGAGTATTGAGGATTGTAGACTGACGATTGAGGATTGAGGATTGAGGATTGAGGATTGCAGATTGAGTATTGAGGATTGAAGATTGAGGATTCAGGATTGAGGATTGAGGATTGAGGATTGATGATTGAAGATTGAGGATTGAAGATTGAGTATTGAGGATTGAAGATTGATGTTTGAGGATTGAGGATTGAGGATTGAGGATTGAGGATTGAGGATGGAGGATGAGGGCAGAGGGTTGATGATTGAGGTTTGAGGACTGAGGACTGAGGATTGAGGATTGAGAATTGAGGATTGAGGATTGAGGATTGAAGATTGAGGATTGGGTATCGAGGAGTGAAGAATGAGGATTGAGGATTGAGGATTGAGGATTGAGGATTGAAGATTGAGTATTGAGGATTGAAGACTGACGATTGAGGATTGAGGATTGAGGATTGAGTATTGAGGATTGAGGATTGAAGATTGAGTATTGAGGATCGAAGATTGAGGATTGAGGATTGAGGATTGAGGATTGAGGATTGAGGATTGAGGATTGAGAATTCTGGATTGAGGATTGAAGATTGAGTATTGAGCATTGAAGATTGAGGATTGAGGATTAAAGATTGAAGATTGACGATGAGGGCTGAGGGTTGAGGGTTGAGGGTTGAGGTTTGAGGACTTAGGACTGAGGATTGAGGATTGAGGGTTGAGGATTGAGGATTGAGGATTGAGGATTGAAGATTGTGTATTGAGGATTGAAGAATGAGGATTGAGGATTGAGGATTGAGTATTGAGGATTGAGGATTGAGGATTGAGGATTGAGGATTGAAGATTGAGTATTGGGTATTGAGGATTGAACATTGAGGATTGAGGGATGAGGATTGAGGATTGAGTATTCAGGATAGAAGATTGAGGATTCGGTATTGAGGATTGAAGAATGAGGATTGAGGATTGAGGATTGTGGATTGAGGATTGCAGATTGAGTATTGTGGATTGAAGATTGAGGATTGAGGATTGAGGATTGAGGATTGCGGATTGAGGATCGAAGACTGAGTATTGAGGATTGAATATTGAGGATTGAGGATTGAGGATTGAGGATTGAGGATTGAGGATTGAGGATTGAAGATTGAGTATTGAGGATTGAAGATTGACGATTGAGGATTGAGGATTGAGGATTGAGTATTGAACATTGAGGACTGAGTGTTGAGGGTTGAGTGATGAGAATTGATGTTTGTGGATAGAGGTTCGAAGATTGCAGATTGAGTATTGAGTATTGAATACTGTGAATTGAGGATATTCTATTGAGGATTGAGGATTGACAACTGATCGTTGAGGACTCAGTGCTGAAGGTTGAGGATTCAGGATTGAGGATTCAGGATTGAGGATTGAGGATTGAGGATTGAGGATTGAGGATTGAGGATTGAGGATTGAGGATTGAGGATTGAAGATTGAGAATTGTGGATTGAGGATTGAAGATTGAGTATTGAGCATTGAAGATTGAGGATTGAGGATTGAAGATTGAGGATTGACGATGAGGGCTGAGGGTTGAGGGTTGAGGTTTGAGGACTGAGGTATGAGGATTGAGGATTGAGAATTGAGGATTGAGGATTGAGGATTGAGGATTGAAGTTTGTGTATTGAGGATTGAAGAATCAGGATTGAGGATTGAGGGTTGAAGATTGAGTATTGAGGATTGAAGATTGACGATTGAGGATTGAGGATTGAGGATTGAGGATTGAGGATTGAGGATTGAGGACTGAGAATTGAGGATTGAGGATTGAAGATTGAGTATTGAGGATTGAAGATTGATGACTGAGGATTGAGGATTGAGGATTGAGGATTGAGGATTGAGGACGAGGTCTGAGGGTTGATGATTGACGTTTGAGGACTGAGGACTGAAGCTTGAGGATTGAGAATTGAGGATTGAGGATTGAGGATTGAAGATTGAGGATTGGGTATCGAGGAATGAAGAATGAGGATTGAGGATTGAGGATTGAGGATTGAGGATTGAAGATTGAGTATTGAGGATTGAAGACTGACGATTGAGGATTGAGGATTGAGGATTGAGTATTGAGGATTGAAGATTGAAGATTGGGTATTGAGGATTGAAGATTGAGGATTGAGGATTGAGGATTGAGGATTGAGGATTGAGGATTGAGGATTGAGGATTGAGGATTGAGGATTGAGGATTGAGAATTGTTGATTGAGGATTGAAGATTGAGTATTGAGTATTGAAGATTGAGGATTGAGGATTGAAGATTCAGGATTGACGATGAGGTCTGAGGGTTGAGGGTTGAGGTTTGAGGACTGAGGGCTGAGGATTGAGGATTGAGAATTGAGGATTGAGGATTGAGGATTGAGGATTGAAGATTGTGTATTGATGATTGAAGAATCAGGATTGAGGATTGAGGATTGAGGATTGAGGATTGAAGATTGAGTATTGAGGATTGAAGATTGACGATTGAGGATTGAGGATTGAGGATTGAGGATTGAGAATTGAGAATTGAGGATTGAGGATTGAACATGGAGGATTGAGTATTGAGGATTGAAGAATGAGGATTGAGGATTGAGGATTGAGGATTGAGGATGGAAGATTGAGTATTGAGGATTGAAGATTGACGATTGAGGATTGAGGATTGAGTATTGAGGGTTGAACATTGAGGACTGAGTGTTGAGGGCTGAGTGATGAGTATTGATGTTTGTGGATAGAGGTTTGAAGATTGCAGATTGAGCACTGAGTATTGAAAACTGTGAATTGAGGATATTCTATTGAGGATTGAGGATTGACGACTGATTGTTGAGGACTGAGGGCCGAGGATTAAGGATTCAGGATTGAGGATTCAGAACTGAGGTTTGAGGACTGACGATTGAGGATTGAAGACTGAGTATTAAGGATTGAAGACTGAGGATTGAGGATTGAGGATTGAAGATTGAGTATTGAGAATTGAGGATTGAGGATTGAGGATTGAATATTGAGGATTCGGTATTGAGGATTGAAGAATGAGGATTGAGGATTGAGGATTGAGGATTGAGGATTGAGGATTGAAGATTGAGTATTGAGGATTGAAGACTGACGTTTGATGACTGAGGACTGAGGATTGAGGATTGAGGATTGAGGATTGAGGATTGAGAATTGAGGATAGAGGGTTGAAGATTGAGTATTGAGGATTGAAGATTGATGATTGAGGATTGAGGATCGAGGATTGAGGATTGAGGATTGAGGATGATGGCTGAGGGTCGATGATTGAGGTTTGAGGACTGAGGACAGAGGATTGAGGATTGAGAATTGAGGATTGAGGATTGAGGATTGAAGATTGAGGATTGGGTATCGAGGATTGAAGAATCAGGATTGAGGATTGAGGGTTGAGGGTTGAGGATTGAAGATTGAGTATTGAGGATTGAAGACTGACGATTGAGGATTGAGGATTGAGGATTGAGTATTGAGGATTGAGGATCGAAGATTGAGTATTGAGGATTGAAGATTGAGGATTCAGGATTGAGGATTGAGGATTGAGGATTGAGGATAGAGGATTGAGGATTGAGGATTGAGGATTGAGGATTGAGGATTGAGGATTGAGAATTGTGGATTGAGGATTGAAGATTGAGTATTGAGGATTCAAGACTGACTATTGAGGATTGAGGATTGAGGATTGAGTATTGAGGATTGAGGATTGAAGATTGAGTATTGAGGATTGAAGATTGAGGACTGAGGATTGAGGATTGAGGATTGAGGATTGAGGATTGAGCATTGAGGATTGAGGATTGAGGATTGAGGATTGAGAATTGTGGATTGAGGATTGAAGATTGAGTATTGAGCATTGAAGATTGAGGATTGAGGATTGAAGATTGAGCATTGACGATGAGGTTTGAGGGTTGAGGGTTGAGGTTTGAGGACTGAGGACTGAGGATTGAGGATTGAGAATTGAGGGTTGAGGATTGAAGAATGAGGATTGAGGATTGAGGATTGAGGATTGATGATTGAAGATTGAGTATTGAGGATTGAAGACTGACGATTGAGGATTGGGGATTGAAGATTGAGGATTGAGGATTGAGGATTGACGATTGAGAATTGAGGATTGAGGATTGAAGATTGAGTATTGAGCATTGAAGATTGAGGATTGAGGATTGAAGATCGAGGATTGACGATGAGGGCTGAGGGTTGAGGATTGAGGTATGAAGACTGAGGACTGAGGATTGAGGATTGAGAATTGAGGATTGAGGATTGAGGATTGAGGATTGAAGATTGAGTATTGAGGATTGAAGACTGACGATTGAGGATTGAGGATTGAGTATTGAGTATTGAGGATTGAGGATTGATGATTGAGTGTTGAGGATTGAAGATTGAGGATTGAGGATTGAGGATTGAGGTTTGAGGATTGAGGATTCAGGATTGAGGATTGAGGATTGAGGATTGAGGATTGAGGATTGAGGATTGAGGATTGAGGATTGAGAATTGTTGATTGAGGATTGAAGATTGAGTATTGAGTATTGACGATTGAGGATTGAGGATTGAAGATTGAGGATTGACGATGAGGTCTGAGGGTTGAGGGTTGAGGTTTGAGGTCTGAGGACTGAGTATTAAGGATTGAGAATTGAGGATTGAGGATTGAGGATTGAGGATTGAAGATTGTGTATTGAAGATTGAAGAATGAGGATTGAGGATTGAGGATTGAGGATTCAGGATTGAGGATTGAAGATTGAGTATTGAGGATTGAAGATTGACGATTGAGGATTGAGGATTGAGGATTGAGGATTTTGAATTGAGGATTGAGGATTGAGGATTGAACATTGAGGATTGAGTATTGAGGATTGAGGATTGAGTATTGAACATTGAGGACTGAGTGTTGAGGGTTGAGTGATGAGAACTGATGTTTGTGGATAGAGGTTTGAAGATTGCAGATTGAGTATTGAGTATTGAAAACTGTGAATTGAGGATATTCTATTGAGGATTGAGCATTGACAACTGATCGTTGAGGACTCAGGGCTGAAGGTTGAGGATTCAGGATTGAGGATTCAGGATTGAGGGTTGAGGATTGAGTATTGAGGATTGAGGATTGAAGATTGAGTATTGATGATTGAAGATTGAGGATTGAGGATTGAGGATTGAGGATTGAGGATTGAGTATTGACCATTGAAGATTGAGGATTGAGGATTGAAGATTGAGGATTGACGATGAGGGCTGAGGGTTGAGGGTTGAGATTTGAGGACTGAGGTATGAGGATTGAGGATTGAGAATTGAGGATTCAGGATTGAGGATTGAGGATTGAGGATTGAGGATGAGGGCTGAGGGTTGATGATTGAGGTTTGAGGATTGAAAATTGAGTATTGAGGATTGAAGATTGAGGATTGAGGATTGAGGATTGAGGATTGAGGATTGAGGATTGAGGACTGAGGATTGAGGATTGAGGATTGAGGATTGAGAATTGTGGATTGAGGATTGAAGATTGAGTATTGAGTATTGAAGATTGATGATTGAGGATTGAAAATTGAGGATTGACGATGAGGTCTGAGGGTTGAGGGTTGAGGTTTGAGGACTGAGGACTGAGGATTGAGGATTTAGAATTGAGGATTGAGGATTGAAGAATGAGGATTGAGGATTGAGGATTGAGGATTGAGGATTGTAGATTGAGTATTGAGGATCGAAGATTGAGGATTGAGGATTGAGGATTGAGGATTGAGGATTGAGGATTGAGGATTGAGGATTGAGGATTGAGGATTGAGAATTGTGGATTGAGGATTGAAGATTGAGTATTGAAGATTGAAGATTGACCATTGAGGACTGAGGATTGAGGATTGAGTATTGAACATTGAGTACTGTGTGTTGAGGGTTGAGTGATGAGGATTGATGTTTGTGGATAGAGGTTTGAAGATTGCAGATTGAGTATTGAGTATTGAAAACTTTGAATTGAGGATATTCTATTGAGGATTGAGGATTGATAACTGATCGTTGAGGACTCAGGGCTGAAGGTTGAGGATTCAGGATTGAGGATTCAGGATTGAGGTTTGAGGACTGAGGACTGAGGATTGAGGATTGAGGATTGAGGATTGAGGATTGAAGATTGTGTATTGAGGATTGAAGAATGAGGATTGAGGATTGAGGATTGAGGATTGAGGATTGAGTATTGAGGATTGAGGATTGAGAATTGTGGATTGAGGATTGAAGATTGAGTATTGAGCATTGAAGATTGAGGATTGAGGATTGAAGATTGAGGATTGACGATGAGGGCTGAGGGTTGAGGGTTGAGATTTGAGGACTGAGGTATGAGGATTGAGGATTGAGAATTGAGGATTGAGGATTGAGGATTGAGGATTGAGGATTGAGGATGAGGGCTGAGGGTTGATGATTGAGGTTTGAGGATTGAAAATTGAGTATTGAGGATTGAAGATTGAGGATTGAGGATTGAGGATTGAGGATTGAGGATTGAGGATTGAGGACTGAGGATTGAGGATTTAGGATTGAGGATTGAGAATTGTGGATTGAGGATTGAAGATTGAGTATTGAGTATTGAAGGTTGAGGATTGAGGATTGAAAATTGAGGATTGACGATGAGGTCTGAGGGTTGAGGGTTGAGGTTTGAGGACTGAGACTTGAGGATTGAGGATTTAGAATTGAGGACTGAGGATTGAAGATTGAGGATTGAGGATTGAGGATTGAGGATTGAGGATTGAGAATTGAGGATTGAGGATTGAAGATTGAGTATTGAGCATTGGAGGTTGAGGATTGAGGATTGAAGATCGAGGATTTGCGATGAGGGCTGAGGGTTAAGGATTGAGGTTTGAGGACTGAGGACTGAGGATTGGGGATTGAGAATTGAGGATTGAGGATTGAGGATTGAACATTGAGGATTGAGTATTGAGGATTGAAGAATGAGGATTGAGGATTGAGGATTGAGGATTGAGGATTGAAGATTGAGTGTTGAGGATTGAAGATTGACGATTGAGGATTGAGGATTGAGGATTGAGCATTGAACATTGAGGACTGAGTGTTGAGGGTTGAGTGATGAGAATTGATGTTTGTGGATAGAGGTTTGAAGATTGCAGATTGAGTATTGAGTATTGAAAACTTTGAATTGAGGATATTCTATTGAGGATTGAGGATTGACAACTGATCGTTGAGGACTCAGAGCTGAAGGTTGAGGATTCAGGATTGAGGATCCAGGATTGAGGTTTGAGGACAGAGGATTGAGGATTGAGGATTGAGGATTGAGGATTGAGGATTGAAGATTGAGGATTGGGTATTGAGGACTGAACATTGAGGATTGAGGGATGAGGATTGAGGATTGAGGATTGAGGATTGAAGATTGAGGGTTCGGTATTGAGGATTGAAGGATGAGGATTGAGGATTGAGGATTGAGGATTGAGGACTGCAGATTGAGTATTGTGGATTGAAGATTGAGGATTGAGGATTGAGGATTGAGGATTGCGGATTGAGGATCGAAGATTGAGTATTGAGGATCGAAGATTGAGGATTGAGGATTGAGTATTGAGGATTGAGGATTGAGGATTGAAGATTGAGGATTGGGGATTGAGGATTGAGGATTGAAGATTGAGTATTGAGGATTGTAGACTGACGATTGAGGACTGAGGATTGAGGATTGAGGATTGAGGATTGAGGATTGAGGATTGAGAATTGAGGATTGAGGATTGAAGATTGAGTATTGAGGATTGAAGATTGATGATTGAGGATTGAGGATTGAGGATTGAGGATTGAGGATTGAGGACGAGGGCTGAGGGTTGATGATTGAGGTTTGAGGACTGAGGACTGAAGATTGAGGATTGAGAATTGAGGATTGAGGATTGAGGATTGAAGATTGAGGATTGGGTATCGAGGAATGAAGAATGAGGATTGAGGATTGAGGATTGAGGATTGAGGATTGAAGATTGAGTATTGAGGATTGAAGACTGACGATTGAGGATTGAGGATTGAGGATTGAGTATTGAGGATTGAGGATTGAAGATTGAGTATTGAGGATTGAAGATTGAGGATTGAGGATTGAGGATTGAGGATTGAGGATTGAGGATTGAGGATTGACGATTGAGGATTGAGGATTGAGAATTGTTGATTGAGGATTGAAGATTGAGTATTGAGGATTGAAGACTGACGATTGAGGATTGAGGATTGAGGATTGAGTATTGAGGATTGAGGATTGAAGATTGAGTATTGAGGATTGAAGATTGGGGACTGAGGATTGAGGATTGAGGATTGAGGATTGAGGATTGAGGATTGAGGATTGAGGATTGAGGATTGAGAATTGAGAATTGTGGATTGAGGATTGAAGATTGAGTATTGAGCATTGAAGATTGAGGATTGAGGATTGAAGATTGAGGATTGACGATGAGGTTTGAGGGTTGAGGGTTGATGATTGAAGATTGAGAATTGAGGATTGAAGACTGACGATTGGGGATTGAGGATTGAAGATTGAGGATTGAGGATTGAGGATTGACGATTGAGAATTGAGGATTGAGGATTGAAGATTGAGTATTGAGCATTGAAGATTGAGGATTGAGGATTGAAGATCGAGGATTGACGATGAGGGCTGAGGGTTGACGATTGAGGTTTGAGGACTGAGGACTGAGGATTGAGGATTGAGAATTGAGGATTGAGGATTGAGGATTGAGGATTGAAGATTGAGTATTGAGGATTAAAGACTGACGATTGAGGATTGAGGATTGAGGATTGAGTATTGAGGATTGAGGATTGAAGATTGAGTGTTGAGGATTGAAGATTGAGGATTGAGGATTGAGGATTGAGGATTGAGGATTGAGGATTGAGGATTGAGGATTGAGGATTGAGGATTGAGGATTGAGGATTGTTGATTGAGGATTGAAGATTGAGTATTGAGTATTGATGATTGAGGATTGAGGATTGAAGATTGAGGATTGACGAAGAGGACTGAGGGTTGAGGGTTGAGGTTTGAGGTCTGAGGTCTGAGTATTAAGGATTGGGAATTGAGGATTGAGGATTGAGGATTGAGGATTGATGATTGTGTATTGAAGATTGAGGATTGAGAATTGAAGATTGAGGATTGGGTATTGAGGATTGAACATTGAGGATTGAGGATTGAGGATTGAGGATTGAGGATTGAAGATTGAGGATTGGGTATTGAGGATTGAACATTGAGGATTGAGGAATGAGGATTGAGGATTGAGGATTCAGGATTGAGGTTTGACGACTGAGGATTGAGGATTGAGGATTGAGGATTCAGGATTGAGGATTGAAGATTGAGGATTGGGTATTGAGGATTGAACATTGAGGATTGAGGAATGAGGATTGAGGATTGAGGATTGAAGATTGAGGATTGGGGATTGAGGATTGAGGATTGAAGATTGAGTATTGAGGATTGTAGACTGACGATTGAGGATTGAGGATTGAGGATTGCAGATTGAGTATTGAGGATTGAAGATTGAGGATTGAGGATTGAGGATTGAGGATTGAGGATTGAGGATTGAGTATTGAAGATTGAGTATTGAGGATCGAAGATTGAGGATTGAGGATTGAGGATTGGGGATTGAGGATTGCAGATTGAGTATTGATTATTGAAGATTGAGGATTGAGGATTGAGGACTGAGGACTGAGGACTGAGGATCGAGGATTGAGGATTGAGGATTGAAGATTGAGTATTGAGGATTGAAGATTGATGTTTGAGGATTGAGGATTGAGGATTGAGGATTGAGGATTGAGGATTGAGAATGAGGGCAGAGGGTTGATGATTGAGGTTTGAGGACTGAGGACTGAGGATTGAGGATTGAGAACTGAGGATTGGGGATTGAGGATTGAAGATTGAGGATTGGGTATCGAGGATTGAAGAATGAGGATTGAGGATTGAGGATTGAGGATTGAGCATTGAAGATTGAGTATTGAGGATTGAAGACTGACGATTGAGGATTGAGAATTGAGGATTGAGTATTGAGGATTGAGGATTGAAGATTGAGTATTGAGGATCGAAGATTGAGGATTGAGGATTGAGGATTGAGGATTGAGGATTGAGGATTGAGGATTGAGGATTGAGGACTGAGGATTGAGAATTGTGGATTGAGGATTGAAGATTGAGTATTGAGCATTGAAGATTGAGGATTGAGGATTAAAGATTGAGGATTGACGATGAGGGCTGAGGGTTGAGGGTTGAGGTTTGAGGACTGAGAACTGAGGATTGAGGATTGAGGATTGAGGATTGAGGATTGAGGATTGAGGATTGAAGATTGTGTATTGAGGATTGAAGAATGAGGACTGAGGATTGAGGATTGAGGATTGAGGATTGCAGATTGAGTGTTGAGTATTGAAGATTGACGATTGAGGATTGAGGATTGAGGATTGACGGTTGAACATTGAGGACTGAGTGTTGAGGGTTGAGTGATGAGAATTGATGTTTGTGGATAGAGGTTTGAAGATTGCAGATTGAGTATTGAGTATTGAATCCTTTGAATTGAGGATATTCTATTGAGGATTGAGGATTGACAACTGTTCGTTGAGGACTCAGGGCTGAAGGTTGAGGATTCAGGATTGAGGATTCAGGATTGAGGTTTGAGGACTGAGGATTGAGGATTGAGGATTGAGGATTGAAGATTGACGATTGGGTATTGAGGACTGAACATTGAGGATTGAGGGATGAGGATTGAGGATTGAGGATTGAGGATTGAAGATTGAGGATTCGGTATTGAGGATTGAAGGATGAGGATTGAGGATTGAGGATTGAGGATTGAGGATTGCAGATTGAGTATTGTGGATTGAAGATTGAGGATTGAGGATTGAGGATTGAGGATTGCGGATTGAGGTTCGAAGATTGAGTATTGAGGATTGAAGATTGAGGATTGAGGATTGAGTATTGAGGATTGAGGATTGAGGATTGAAGATTGAGGATTGGGGATTGAGGATTGAGGATTGAAGATTGAGTATTGAGGATTGTAGACTGACGATTGAGGATTGAGGATTGAGGATTGAGGATTGAGGATTGAGGATTGAGGATTGAGAATTGAGGATTGAGGATTGAAGATTGAGTATTGAGGATTGAAGATTGATGATAGAGGATTGAGGACTGAGGACTGAGCATTGAGGATTGAGAGTTGAGGGTTGAGGATTGAAGAATGAGGATTGAGGATTGAGGATTGAGGATTGATGATTGAAGATTGAGTATTGAGGATTGAAGATTGAGGATTGGGTATCGAGGAATGAAGAATGAGGATTGAGGATTGAGGATTGAGGATTGAGGATTGCAGATTGAGTATTGAGTATTGAAGATTGACGATTGAGGATTGAGGATTGAGGATTGAGGGTTGAACATTGAGGACTGAGTGTTGAGGGTTGAGTGATGAGAATTGATGTTTGTGGATAGAGGTTTGAGGATTGCAGATTGAGTATTGAGTATTGAAAACTTTGAATTGAGGATATTCTATTGAGGATTGAGGATTGACAACTGTTCGTTGAGGACTCAGGGCTGAAGGTTGAGGATTCAGGATTGAGGATTCAGGATTGAGGTTTGAGGACTGAGGATTGAGGATTGAGGATTGAGGATTGAGGATTGAGGATTGAAGATTGACGATTGGGTATTGAGGACTGAACATTGAGGATTGAGGGATGAGGATTGAGGATTGAGGATTGAGGATTGAAGATTGAGGATTCGGTATTGAGGATTGAAGGATGAGGATTGAGGATTGAGGATTGAGGATTGAGGATTGCGGATTGAGGTTCGAAGATTGAGTATTGAGGATTGAAGATTGAGGATTGAGGATTGAGTATTGAGGATTGAGTATTGACGATTGAGGATTGAGGATTGAAGATTGAGGATTGACGATGAGGTCTGAGGGTTGAGGGTTGAGGTTTGAGGTCTGAGGACTGAGTATTAAGGATTGAGAATTGAGGATTGAGGATTGAGGATTGAGGATTGAAGATTGTGTATTGAAGATTGAAGAATGAGGATTGAGGATTGAGGATTGAGGATTCAGGATTGAGGATTGAAGATTGAGTATTGAGGATTGAAGATTGACGATTGAGGATTGAGGATTGAGGATTGAGGATTTTGAATTGAGGATTGAGGATTGAGGATTGAACATTGAGGATTGAGTATTGAGGATTGAGGATTGAGTATTGAACATTGAGGACTGAGTGTTGAGGGTTGAGTGATGAGAACTGATGTTTGTGGATAGAGGTTTGAAGATTGCAGATTGAGTATTGAGTATTGAAAACTGTGAATTGAGGATATTCTATTGAGGATTGAGCATTGACAACTGATCGTTGAGGACTCAGGGCTGAAGGTTGAGGATTCAGGATTGAGGATTCAGGATTGAGGGTTGAGGATTGAGTATTGAGGATTGAGGATTGAAGATTGAGTATTGATGATTGAAGATTGAGGATTGAGGATTGAGGATTGAGGATTGAGGATTGAGTATTGACCATTGAAGATTGAGGATTGAGGATTGAAGATTGAGGATTGACGATGAGGGCTGAGGGTTGAGGGTTGAGATTTGAGGACTGAGGTATGAGGATTGAGGATTGAGAATTGAGGATTGAGGATTGAGGATTGAGGATTGAGGATTGAGGATGAGGGCTGAGGGTTGATGATTGAGGTTTGAGGATTGAAAATTGAGTATTGAGGATTGAAGATTGAGGATTGAGGATTGAGGATTGAGGATTGAGGATTGAGGATTGAGGACTGAGGATTGAGGATTGAGGATTGAGGATTGAGAATTGTGGATTGAGGATTGAAGATTGAGTATTGAGTATTGAAGATTGATGATTGAGGATTGAAAATTGAGGATTGACGATGAGGTCTGAGGGTTGAGGGTTGAGGTTTGAGGACTGAGGACTGAGGATTGAGGATTTAGAATTGAGGATTGAGGATTGAAGAATGAGGATTGAGGATTGAGGATTGAGGATTGAGGATTGTAGATTGAGTATTGAGGATCGAAGATTGAGGATTGAGGATTGAGGATTGAGGATTGAGGATTGAGGATTGAGGATTGAGGATTGAGGATTGAGGATTGAGAATTGTGGATTGAGGATTGAAGATTGAGTATTGAAGATTGAAGATTGACCATTGAGGACTGAGGATTGAGGATTGAGTATTGAACATTGAGTACTGTGTGTTGAGGGTTGAGTGATGAGGATTGATGTTTGTGGATAGAGGTTTGAAGATTGCAGATTGAGTATTGAGTATTGAAAACTTTGAATTGAGGATATTCTATTGAGGATTGAGGATTGATAACTGATCGTTGAGGACTCAGGGCTGAAGGTTGAGGATTCAGGATTGAGGATTCAGGATTGAGGTTTGAGGACTGAGGACTGAGGATTGAGGATTGAGGATTGAGGATTGAGGATTGAAGATTGTGTATTGAGGATTGAAGAATGAGGATTGAGGATTGAGGATTGAGGATTGAGGATTGCAGATTGAGTGTTGTGTATTGAAGATTGGCGATTGAGGATTGAGGATTGAGGATTGAGTGTTGAACATTGAGGACTGAGTGTTGAGGGTTGAGTGATGAGAATTGATGTTTGTGGATAGAGGTTTGAAGATTGCAGATTGAGTATTGAGTATTGAAAACTTTGAATTGAGGATATTCTATTGAGGATTGAGGATTGACAACTGTTCGTTGAGGACTCAGGGCTGAAGGTTGAGGATTCAGGATTGAGGATTCAGGATAGAGGATTGAGGATTGAGTATTGAGGATTGAGGATTGAAGATTGAGTATTGATGATTGAAGATTGAGGATTGAGGATTGAGGATTGAGGATTGAGGATTGAGGATTGAGGATTGAGGATTGAGTATTGAGGATTGAGGATTGAGAATTGTGGATTGAGGATTGAAGATTGAGTATTGAGCATTGAAGATTGAGGATTGAGGATTGAAGATTGAGGATTGACGATGAGGGCTGAGGGTTGAGGTTTGAGATTTGAGGACTGAGGTATGAGGATTGAGGATTGAGAATTGAGGATTGAGGATTGAGGATTGAGGATTGCGGATTGAGGATCGAAGATTGAGTATTGAGGATCGAAGATTGAGGATTGAGGATTGAGTATTGAGGATTGAGGATTGAGGATTGAAGATTGAGGATTGGGGATTGAGGATTGAGGATTGAAGATTGAGTATTGAGGATTGTAGACTGACGATTGAGGACTGAGGATTGAGGATTGAGGATTGAGGATTGAGGATTGAGGATTGAGAATTGAGGATTGAGGATTGAAGATTGAGTATTGAGGATTGAAGATTGATGATTGAGGATTGAGGATTGAGGATTGAGGATTGAGGATTGAGGACGAGGGCTGAGGGTTGATGATTGAGGTTTGAGGACTGAGGACTGAAGATTGAGGATTGAGAATTGAGGATTGAGGATTGAGGATTGAAGATTGAGGATTGGGTATCGAGGAATGAAGAATGAGGATTGAGGATTGAGGATTGAGGATTGAGGATTGAAGATTGAGTATTGAGGATTGAAGACTGACGATTGAGGATTGAGGATTGAGGATTGAGTATTGAGGATTGAGGATTGAAGATTGAGTATTGAGGATTGAAGATTGAGGATTGAGGATTGAGGATTGAGGATTGAGGATTGAGGATTGAGGATTGACGATTGAGGATTGAGGATTGAGAATTGTTGATTGAGGATTGAAGATTGAGTATTGAGGATTGAAGACTGACGATTGAGGATTGAGGATTGAGGATTGAGTATTGAGGATTGAGGATTGAAGATTGAGTATTGAGGATTGAAGATTGGGGACTGAGGATTGAGGATTGAGGATTGAGGATTGAGGATTGAGGATTGAGGATTGAGGATTGAGGATTGAGAATTGAGAATTGTGGATTGAGGATTGAAGATTGAGTATTGAGCATTGAAGATTGAGGATTGAGGATTGAAGATTGAGGATTGACGATGAGGTTTGAGGGTTGAGGGTTGATGATTGAAGATTGAGAATTGAGGATTGAAGACTGACGATTGGGGATTGAGGATTGAAGATTGAGGATTGAGGATTGAGGATTGACGATTGAGAATTGAGGATTGAGGATTGAAGATTGAGTATTGAGCATTGAAGATTGAGGATTGAGGATTGAAGATCGAGGATTGACGATGAGGGCTGAGGGTTGACGATTGAGGTTTGAGGACTGAGGACTGAGGATTGAGGATTGAGAATTGAGGATTGAGGATTGAGGATTGAGGATTGAAGATTGAGTATTGAGGATTAAAGACTGACGATTGAGGATTGAGGATTGAGGATTGAGTATTGAGGATTGAGGATTGAAGATTGAGTGTTGAGGATTGAAGATTGAGGATTGAGGATTGAGGATTGAGGATTGAGGATTGAGGATTGAGGATTGAGGATTGAGGATTGAGGATTGAGGATTGAGGATTGTTGATTGAGGATTGAAGATTGAGTATTGAGTATTGATGATTGAGGATTGAGGATTGAAGATTGAGGATTGACGAAGAGGTCTGAGGGTTGAGGGTTGAGGTTTGAGGTCTGAGGTCTGAGTATTAAGGATTGGGAATTGAGGATTGAGGATTGAGGATTGAGGATTGATGATTGTGTATTGAAGATTGAGGATTGAGAATTGAAGATTGAGGATTGGGTATTGAGGATTGAACATTGAGGATTGAGGATTGAGGATTGAGGATTGAGGATTGAAGATTGAGGATTGGGTATTGAGGATTGAACATTGAGGATTGAGGAATGAGGATTGAGGATTGAGGATTCAGGATTGAGGTTTGACGACTGAGGATTGAGGATTGAGGATTGAGGATTCAGGATTGAGGATTGAAGATTGAGGATTGGGTATTGAGGATTGAACATTGAGGATTGAGGAATGAGGATTGAGGATTGAGGATTGAAGATTGAGGATTGGGGATTGAGGATTGAGGATTGAAGATTGAGTATTGAGGATTGTAGACTGACGATTGAGGATTGAGGATTGAGGATTGCAGATTGAGTATTGAGGATTGAAGATTGAGGATTGAGGATTGAGGATTGAGGATTGAGTATTGAGGATCGAAGATTGAGGATTGAGGATTGAGGATTGGGGATTGAGGATTGCAGATTGAGTATTGATTATTGAAGATTGAGGATTGAGGATTGAGGACTGAGGACTGAGGACTGAGGATCGAGGATTGAGGATTGAGGATTGAAGATTGAGTATTGAGGATTGAAGATTGATGTTTGAGGATTGAGGATTGAGGATTGAGGATTGAGGATTGAGGATTGAGAATGAGGGCAGAGGGTTGATGATTGAGGTTTGAGGACTGAGGACTGAGGATTGAGGATTGAGAACTGAGGATTGAGGATTGAGGATTGAAGATTGAGGATTGGGTATCGAGGATTGAAGAATGAGGATTGAGGATTGAGGATTGAGGATTGAGCATTGAAGATTGAGTATTGAGGATTGAAGACTGACGATTGAGGATTGAGAATTGAGGATTGAGTATTGAGGATTGAGGATTGAAGATTGAGTATTGAGGATCGAAGATTGAGGATTGAGGATTGAGGATTGAGGATTGAGGATTGAGGATTGAGGATTGAGGATTGAGGACTGAGGATTGAGAATTGTGGATTGAGGATTGAAGATTGAGTATTGAGCATTGAAGATTGAGGATTGAGGATTAAAGATTGAGGATTGACGATGAGGGCTGAGGGTTGAGGGTTGAGGTTTGAGGACTGAGAACTGAGGATTGAGGATTGAGGATTGAGGATTGAGGATTGAGGATTGAGGATTGAAGATTGTGTATTGAGGATTGAAGAATGAGGACTGAGGATTGAGGATTGAGGATTGAGGATTGCAGATTGAGTGTTGAGTATTGAAGATTGACGATTGAGGATTGAGGATTGAGGATTGACGGTTGAACATTGAGGACTGAGTGTTGAGGGTTGAGTGATGAGAATTGATGTTTGTGGATAGAGGTTTGAAGATTGCAGATTGAGTATTGAGTATTGAATCCTTTGAATTGAGGATATTCTATTGAGGATTGAGGATTGACAACTGTTCGTTGAGGACTCAGGGCTGAAGGTTGAGGATTCAGGATTGAGGATTCAGGATTGAGGTTTGAGGACTGAGGATTGAGGATTGAGGATTGAGGATTGAAGATTGACGATTGGGTATTGAGGACTGAACATTGAGGATTGAGGGATGAGGATTGAGGATTGAGGATTGAGGATTGAAGATTGAGGATTCGGTATTGAGGATTGAAGGATGAGGATTGAGGATTGAGGATTGAGGATTGAGGATTGCAGATTGAGTATTGTGGATTGAAGATTGAGGATTGAGGATTGAGGATTGAGGATTGCGGATTGAGGTTCGAAGATTGAGTATTGAGGATTGAAGATTGAGGATTGAGGATTGAGTATTGAGGATTGAGGATTGAGGATTGAAGATTGAGGATTGGGGATTGAGGATTGAGGATTGAAGATTGAGTATTGAGGATTGTAGACTGACGATTGAGGATTGAGGATTGAGGATTGAGGATTGAGGATTGAGGATTGAGGATTGAGAATTGAGGATTGAGGATTGAAGATTGAGTATTGAGGATTGAAGATTGATGATAGAGGATTGAGGACTGAGGACTGAGCATTGAGGATTGAGAGTTGAGGGTTGAGGATTGAAGAATGAGGATTGAGGATTGAGGATTGAGGATTGATGATTGAAGATTGAGTATTGAGGATTGAAGATTGAGGATTGGGTATCGAGGAATGAAGAATGAGGATTGAGGATTGAGGATTGAGGATTGAGGATTGCAGATTGAGTATTGAGTATTGAAGATTGACGATTGAGGATTGAGGATTGAGGATTGAGGGTTGAACATTGAGGACTGAGTGTTGAGGGTTGAGTGATGAGAATTGATGTTTGTGGATAGAGGTTTGAGGATTGCAGATTGAGTATTGAGTATTGAAAACTTTGAATTGAGGATATTCTATTGAGGATTGAGGATTGACAACTGTTCGTTGAGGACTCAGGGCTGAAGGTTGAGGATTCAGGATTGAGGATTCAGGATTGAGGTTTGAGGACTGAGGATTGAGGATTGAGGATTGAGGATTGAGGATTGAGGATTGAAGATTGACGATTGGGTATTGAGGACTGAACATTGAGGATTGAGGGATGAGGATTGAGGATTGAGGATTGAGGATTGAAGATTGAGGATTCGGTATTGAGGATTGAAGGATGAGGATTGAGGATTGAGGATTGAGGATTGAGGATTGCGGATTGAGGTTCGAAGATTGAGTATTGAGGATTGAAGATTGAGGATTGAGGATTGAGTATTGAGGATTGAGGATTGAGGATTGAAGATTGAGGATTAGGGATTGAGGATTGAGGATTGAAGATTGAGTATTGAAGATTGTAGACTGACGATTGAGGATTGAGGATTGAGGATTGAGGATTGAGGATTGAGGATTGAGGATTGAGAATTGAGGATTGAGGATTGAAGATTGAGTATTGAGGATTGAAGATTGATGATAGAGGATTGAGGATTGAGGATTGAGGATTGAGGATTGAGGACGGGGGCTGAGGGTTGATGATTGAGGTTTGAGGACTGAGGACTGAAGATTGAGGATTGAGAATTGAGGATTGAGGATTGAGGATTGAGGATTGAAGATTGAGGATTGGGTATCGAGGAATGAAGAATGAGGATTGAGGATTGAGGATTGAGGATTGAGGATTGAAGATTGAGTATTGAGAATTGAAGACTGACGATTGAGGATTGAGGATTGAGGATTGAGTATTGAGGACTGAGGATTGAAGATTGAGTATTGAGGATTGAAGATTGAGGATTGAGGATTGAGGATTGAGGATTGAGGATTGAGGATTGCGGATTGAGGATTGAGGATTGAGGATTGAGGATTGAGGATTGAGAATTGTTGATTGAGGATTCCGGATTGAGGACTCAGAATTGAGGTTTGAGGACTGAGGATTGAGGATTGAAGATTGATGATTGAGGATTGAGGATTGAGGATTGAGGATTGAGGATTGAGGATTGAGGATGAGGGCTGAGGGTTGATGATTGAGGTTTGAGGACTGAGGACTGAGGATTGAGGATTGAGAATTGAGGATTTAGGATTGAGGATTGAAGATTGAGGATTGGGTATCGAGGATTGAAGAATGAGGATTGAGGATTGAGGATTGAGGGTTGAGGACTGAAGATTGAGCATCGAGGATTGAAGACTGACGATTGAGGGTTGAGGATAGAGGATTGAGTATTGAGGATTGAGGATTGAAGATTGAGTATTGAAGATCGAAGATTGTGAATTGAGGATTGAGGATTGAGGATTGAGGATTGAGGATTGAGGATTGAGGATTGAAAATTGAGTATTGAGCATTGAAGATTGAGGATTCAGGATTGAAGATTGAGGATTGACGATGAGGTTTGAGGGTTGAGGGTTGAGGTTTGAGGACTGAGGACTGACGATTGAGGATTGAGAATTGAGGGTTGAGGATTGAAGAATGAGGATTGAGGATTGAGGATTGAGGATTGATGATTGAAGATTGAGTATTGAGGATTCAGAATTGAAGTTTGAGGACTGAGGATTGAGGATTGAAGTTTGAGTATTGAGGATTGAGGATAGAGGATTGAAGATTGAGGATTGAGGATTGAAGATTGAGGTTTGAGGATTGAGGATTGAGGATTGAGGATAGAGGATTGAGGATTGAAGATTGAGTATTGAGGATTGAAGATTGAGGATTGAGGATTGAGGATTGAGGATTGAGGATTGAAGATTGAGGATTGTGGATTGAGGATTGAAGATTGAGGATGCAGGATTGAGGATTCAGAATTGAGGTTTGAGGACTGAGGATTGAGGATTGAAGATTGAGTATTGAGGATTGAGTATTGAGGATTGTAGATTGAGGATTGAGGATTGAGGATGAGGGCTGAGGTTTGAGGATTGAGGTTTGAGGTCTGAGGACTGAGGAATGAGGATTGAGAATTGAGGATTGAGGATTCAGGATTGAAGATTGAGGATTAGGTATTGAGGATTGAAGAATGAGGATTGAGGATTGAGAATGGAGGATTGAGGAGTGAGGATTGAAGATTGGGTATTGAGGATTGAAGACTGACGATTGAGGATTGAGGATTGAGGATTGAGGATTGAGGATTGAAGATTGAGAATTGAGGATTGAGGATTGAAGATTGAGTATTGAGGATTGAAGATTGAGGATTGAGGACTGAGGATTGAGGATTGACGGTGAGGGCTGATGGTTGAGGATTGAGGTGTGAGGACTGAGGACAGAGGATTGAGGACTGAGAATTGAGGATTGAGAATTGAGGATTGAAGATTGAGTATTGGGTATTGAGGATTGAAGAATGAGGAATGAAGATTGAGGATTGAGGATTGAGAATTGAGGATTGAGGATTGAGGATTGAAGATTGAGGATTGCGTTTTGAGGATTGAAGAATGAGGATTGAGGATTGCGGATTGGGGATTGAGGATTGAAGATTGCGTATTGAGGATTGAAGATTGACGATTGAGGATTGAGGATTGAGGACAGATGGCTGAAGATTGAGTATTGGGTATTGAAGATTGAGGATTGAGGACTGAGGATTGAAGATTGACGATGAGGGCTGAGGTTGAGGATTGAGGTTTGAGGACTGAAGACTGAGGATTGAGGATTGAGAATTGAGGATTGAGGATTGAGGATTGAAGATTTAGTATTGGGTATTGAGGATTGAAGAATGAGGATTGAAGATTGAGGATTCAGGATTGAGAATTGAGGATTGAGGGTTGAGGATTGAAAATTGAGGATTGGGTATTGAGGATTGAAGAATGAGGATTGAGGCTTGAGGATTGAGGATTGAGGATTGAAGATTGCGTATTGAGGATTGAAGATTTACGATTGAGGATTGAGGATTGAGGACTGAGGATTGAGGATTGAATATTGAGGACTGAGTGTTGAGGGTTGAGTGATGAGAATTGATGTTTGTGTATAGAGGTTTGAAGATTGCAGACTGAGTATTGAGTATTCAAAACTGTGAATTGAGGATATTCTATTGAGGATTGAGGATTGACAACCGATTGTTGAGGACTGAGGGCCGTAGATTGAGAATTCAGGATTGAGGATTCAGAATTGAGGTTTGAGGACTGAGGATTGAGGATTGAGGATTGAGGATTGAGGATTGAAGATTGAGGATTGGCGATTGAGGATTGAAGATTGAGGATTCAGGATTGAGGATTCAGAATTGAAGTTTGAGTACTGAGGATTGAGGATTGAAGTTTGAGAATTGAGGATTGAGGATAGAGGATTGAAGATTGAGGATTGAGGATTGAAGATTGAGGTTTGAGTATTGAGGATTGAGGACTGAGGATAGAGGATTGGGGATTGAAGATTGAGTATTGAGGATTGAAGATTGAGGATTGAGGATTGAGGATTGAGGATTGAGGATTGAAGATTGAGGATTGGGGATTGAGGATTGAAGCTTGAGGATGCAGGATTGAGGATTCAGAATTGAGGTTTGAGGACTGAGGATTGAGGATTGAAGATTGAGTATTGAGAATTGAGTATTGAGAATTGTAGATTGAGGATTGAGGATTGAGGATGAGGGCTGAGGGTTGAGGATTGAGGTTTGAGGTCTGAGGACTGAGGAATGAGGATTGAGAATTGAGGATTGAGGATTCAGGATTGAAGATTGAGGATTAGGTATTGAGGATTGAAGAATGAGGATTGAGGATTGAGAATGGAGGATTGAGGAGTGAGGATTGAAGATTGGGTATTGAGGATTGAAGACTGAGGATTGAGGATTGAGGATTGAGGATTGAGGATTGAGGATTGAGGATTGAGAATTGAGGATTGAGGATTGAAGATTGAGTATTGAGGATTGAAGATTGAGGATTGAGGACTGAGGATTGACGATTGACGATGAGGGCTGATGGTTGAGGATTGAGGTGTGAGGACTGAGGACAGAGGATTGAGGACTGAGAATTGAGGATTGAGGATTGAGGATTGAAGATTGAGTATTGGGTATTGAGGATTGAAGAATGAGGATTGAAGATTGAGGATTGAGGATTGAGAATTGAGGATTGAGGATTGAGGATTGAAGATTGAGGATTGCGTTTTGAGGATTGAAGAATGAGGATTGAGGATTGCGGATTGGGGATTGAGGATTGAAGATTGCGTATTGAGGATTGAAGATTGACGATTGAGGATTGAGGATTGAGGACAGAGGGCTGAAGATTGAGTATTGGGTATTGAAGATTGAGGATTGAGGACTGAGGATTGAGGATTGACGATGAGGGCTGAGGTTGAGGATTGAGGTTTGAGGACTGAAGACTGAGGATTGAGGATTGAGAATTGAGGATTGAGGATTGAGGATTGAAGATTTAGTATTGGGTATTGAGGATTGAAGAATGAGGATTGAAGATTGAGGATTCAGGATTGAGAATTGAGGATTGAGGGTTGAGGATTGAAAATTGAGGATTGGGTATTGAGGATTGAAGAATGAGGATTGAGGCTTGAGGATTGAGGATTGAGGATTGAAGATTGCGTATTGAGGATTGAAGATTTACAATTGAGGATTGAGGATTGAGGACTGAGGATTGAGGATTGAATATTGAGGACTGAGTGTTGAGGGTTGAGTGATGAGAATTGATGTTTGTGTATAGAGGTTTGAAGATTGCAGATTGAGTATTGAGTATTCAAAACTGTGAATTGAGGATATTCTATTGAGGATTGAGGATTGACAACCGATTGTTGAGGACTGAGGGCCGTAGATTGAGAATTCAGGATTGAGGATTCAGAATTGAGGTTTGAGGACTGAGGATTGAGGATTGAGGATTGAGGATTGAGGATTGAAGATTGAGGATTGGCGATTGAGGATTGAAGATTGGGGATTCAGGATTGAGGATTCAGAATTGAAGTTTGAGTACTGAGGATTGAGGATTGAAGTTTGAGAATTGAGGATTGAGGATAGAGGATTGAAGATTGAGGATTGAGGATTGAAGATTGAGGTTTGAGTATTGAGGATTGAGGACTGAGGATAGAGGATTGGGGATTGAAGATTGAGTATTGAGGATTGAAGATTGAGGATTGAGGATTGAGGATTGAGGATTGAGGATTGAAGATTGAGGATTGGGGATTGAGGATTGAAGCTTGAGGATGCAGGATTGAGGATTCAGAATTGAGGTTTGAGGACTGAGGATTGAGGATTGAAGATTGAGTATTGAGAATTGAGTATTGAGAATTGTAGATTGAGGATTGAGGATTGAGGATGAGGGCTGAGGGTTGAGGATTGAGGTTTGAGGTCTGAGGACTGAGGAATGAGGATTGAGAATTGAGGATTGAGGATTCAGGATTGAAGATTGAGGATTAGGTATTGAGGATTGAAGAATGAGGATTGAGGATTGAGAATGGAGGATTGAGGAGTGAGGATTGAAGATTGGGTATTGAGGATTGAAGACTGACGATTGAGGATTGAGGATTGAGGATTGAGGATTGAGGAATGAGGATTGAGAATTGAGGATTGAGGATTGAAGATTGAGTATTGAGGATTGAAGATTGAGGATTGAGGACTGAGGATTGACGATTGACGATGAGGGCTGATGGTTGAGGATTGAGGTGTGAGGACTGAGGACAGAGGATTGAGGACTGAGAATTGAGGATTGAGGATTGAGGATTGAAGATTGAGTATTGGGTATTGAGGATTGAAGAATGAGGATTGAAGATTGAGGATTGAGGATTGAGAATTGAGGATTGAGGATTGAGGATTGAAGATTGAGGATTGCGTTTTGAGGATTGAAGAATGAGGATTGAGGATTGCGGATTGGGGATTGAGGATTGAAGATTGCGTATTGAGGATTGAAGATTGACGATTGAGGATTGAGGATTGAGGACAGAGGGCTGAAGATTGAGTATTGGGTATTGAAGATTGAGGATTGAGGACTGAGGATTGAGGATTGACGATGAGGGCTGAGGTTGAGGATTGAGGTTTGAGGACTGAAGACTGAGGATTGAGGATTGAGAATTGAGGATTGAGGATTGAGGATTGAAGATTGAGGATTGGGTATTGAGGATTGAAGAATGAGGATTGAAGATTGAGGATTGAGGATTGAGAATTGAGGATTGAGGGTTGAGGATTGAAAATTGAGGATTGGGTATTGAGGATTGAAGAATGAGGATTGAGGCTTGAGGATTCAGGATTGAGGATTGAAGATTGCGTATTGAAGATTGAAGATTGACGACTGAGGATTGAGGATTGAAGATTTAGTATTGGGTATTGAGGATTGAGGAATGAGGATTGAAGAATGAGTATTGAGGATTGAAGATTGAGGATTGAGGACTGAGGATTGAGGATTGACGATGAGGGCTGAGGGTTGAGGATTGAGGTTTGAGGACTGAGGACTCAGGATTGAGGACTGAGTATTGAGGATTGAGGATTGAGGATTGAAGATTGAGTATTGGGTATTGAGGATTGAAGAATGAGGATTGAAGATTGAGGATTGAGGATTGAGAATTGAGGATTGAGGATTGAGGATTGAAGATTGAGGATTGGGTATTGAGGATTGAAGAATGAGGATTGAGGATTGAGGATTGAGGATTGAGGATTGAATATTGAGGACTGAGTGTTGAGGGTTGAATGGTGAGAATTGATGTTTGTGGATAGAGGTTTGAAGATTGCAGATTGAGTATTGAGTATTGAAAGCTGTGAATTGAGGATATTCTATTGAGGATTGAGGATTGACAACTGATTGTTGATGACTGAGGGCCGTAGGTTGAGAATTCAGGATTGAGGATTCAGAATTGATGTTTGAGGTCTGAGGATTGAGGATTGAAGATTGAGTATTGAGGATTGAAGATAGAGGATTGAGGATTGTGGATTGAGCATTGAGGATGAGGGCTGAGGGTTGAGGATTGAGGTTTGAGGACTGAGGACTGAGGATTGAGGATTGAGAATTGAGAATTGAGGATTGAGGATCGAAGACTGAGGATTGGGTATTGAGGATAGAAGAATGAGGATTGAGGATTGAGGATTGAGGATTGAGGATTGAAGATTGAGTATTGTGGATTGAAGATTGGCGATTGAGGATTGAGGATTGAGGATTGAGTATTGAGGATTGAGGATTGAAGAATGAGTATTGAGGATTGAAGATTGAGGATTGAGGTTTGGGGACTGAGGATTGAGGATTGATGATTGAGGATTGAGGATTGAGGATTGAGGATTGAGTATTGAGGATTGAACATTGAGGATTGTGTATCGCGGGTTGAACATAGAGGATTGAGGATTGAGTATTGAGGATTGAGGACTGAAGATTGTATATTGATGATTGAAGATTGAGGATTGAGGATTGAGGGTTGTGGATTGAGGACGAGGACTGAGGGTTGAGTATTGATGTTTGAGGGATGAGGATCGAGGATTGAGGATTCAGATTTGGGGATTGAGGATTGAGGATTGAAGATTGAGAATTGGGTATTGAGGATTGAAGAATGAGGATTGAAGATTGAGGATTGAGGATTGAGGAATGAAGATTGAGGGTTGAGGATTGAGGATTGAGGATTGAGCATTGAGTATTGAGGATTGAACATTGAGGATTGAGGATTGAGGATTGAGGATTGAGGATTGAAGATTGAGGATTGGGGACTGAGTGTTGAGGGTTGAGTGATGAGAATTGATGTTTGTGGATAGAGATTTGAAGATTGCAGATTCTGTATTGCAGATTGAAAACTCTGAACTGAGGATATGCTACCGAGGATTGAGGATTGACAATTGATTGTTGAGGACTGAGGGCCGAAGATTGAGGATTCAGGTTTGAGGATTGAGGTTTGAGGTCTGAGGACTGAGGAATGAGGATTGAGAATTGAGGATTGAGGATTCAGGATTGAAGATTGAGGATTAGGTATTGAGGATTGAAGAATGAGGATTGAGGATTGAGAATGGAGGATTGAGGAGTGAGGATTGAAGATTGGGTATTGAGGATTGAAGACTGACGATTGAGGATTGAGGATTGAGGATTGAGGATTGAGGATTGAGGATTGAGAATTGAGGATTGAGGATTCAAGATTGAGTATTGAGTATTGAAGATTGAGGATTGAGGACTGAGGATTGAGGATTGACGATGAGGGCTGATGGTTGAGGATTGAGGTGTGAGGACTGAGGACAGAGGATTGAGGACTGAGAATTGAGGATTGAGGATTGAGGATTGAAGATTGAGTATTGGGTATTGAGGATTGAAGAATGAGGATTGAAGATTGAGGATTGAGGATTGAGAATTGAGTATTGAGGATTGAGGATTGAAGATTGAGGATTGCGTTTTGAGGATTGAAGAATGAGGATTGAGGATTGCGGATTGGGGATTGAGGATTGAAGATTGCGTATTGAGGATTGAAGATTGACGATTGAGGATTGAGGATTGAGGACAGAGGGCTGAAGATTGTGTATTGGGTATTGAAGATTGAGGATTGAGGACTGAGGATTGAGGATTGACGATGAGGGCTGAGGTTGAGGATTGAGGTTTGAGGACTGAAGACTGAGGATTGAGGATTGAGAATTGAGGATTGAGGATTGAGGATTGAAGATTTAGTATTGGGTATTGAGGATTGAAGAATGAGGATTGAAGATTGAGGATTGAGGATTGAGAATTGAGGATTGAGGGTTGAGGATTGAAAATTGAGGATTGGGTATTGAGGATTGAAGAATGAGGATTGAGGCTTGAGGATTAGAGGATTGAGGATTGAAGATTGCGTATTGAGGATTGAAGATTGACGATTGAGGATTGAGGATTGAGGACTGAGGATTGAGGATTGAATATTGAGGACTGAGTGTTGAGGGTTGAGTGATGAGAATTGATGTTTGTGTATAGAGGTTTGAAGATTGCAGATTGAGTATTGAGTATTCAAAACTGTGAATTGAGGATATTCTATTGAGGATTGAGGATTGACAACTGATTGTTGAGGACTGAGGGCCGTAGATTGAGAATTCAGGATTGAGGATTCAGAATTGAGGTTTGAGGACTGAGGATTGAGGATTGAGGATTGAGGATTGAGGATTGATGATTGAAGATTGAGTATTGAGGATTGAAGTTTGAGGATTGGGGATTGAGGATTGAAGATAGAGGATTCAGGATTGAGGATTCAGAGTTGAGGTTTGAGGACTGAGGATTGAGGATTGATGATTGAATATTGAGGATTGCGGATTGAGGATTGAAGATTGAGGATTGAGGATTGAGGATGAGGGCTGAGGGTTGAGGATAGAGGTTTGAGCACTGAGGACTGAGGATGGAGGATTGGGAATTGAGGATTGAGGATTGAGGATTGAAGATTGAGGATTGGGTATTGAGGATTGAAGAATGAGGATTGAGGATTCAGGGTTGAGGATTGAGGATTGAAGACTGAGTGTTGAGGATTGAAGACTGACGATTGAGGATTGAGGATTGAGGATGGAGGATTGAGGATTGAGGATTGAGGATTGAGAATTCAGGACAGAGGGTTGAAGATTGAGTATTGGGGACTGAAGATTGAGGATTGAGGACTGAGGATTGAGCATTGACGATGAGGGCTGAGGGTTGTGGATTGAGGACGAGGACTGAGGGTTGTGTATTGATGTTTGAGGGATGAGGATCGAGGACTGAGGATTGAGAATTGAGAATTGAGGATTGAGGATTGAAGACTGAGGATTGGGTATTGAGGATGGAAGAATGAGGATTGAGGATTGAGGATTGAGGATTGAGGATTGAAGATTGAGTATTGTGGATTGAAGACTGGCGATTGAGGATTGAGGATAGAGGATTGAGTATTGAGGATTGAGGATTGAAGATTGAGTATTGAGGATTGAAGATTGAGGATTGAGGTTTGGGGACTGAAGATTGAGGATTGATGATTGAGGATTGAGGATTGAGGATTGAGGATTGAGTATTGAGGATTGAACATTGAGGATTGGGTATCGCGGGTTGAACATTGAGGATTGAGGATTGAGGATTGAGTATTGAGGATTGAGGACTGAGGACTGAGGATTGAGGATTGAGAATTGAGTATTGAGGATTGAGGATTGAAGACTGAGTATTGGGTATTGAGGATAGAAGAATGAGGATTGAGGATTGAGGATTGAGGATTGAGGATTGAAGATTGAGTATTGTGGATTGAAGACTGGCGATTGAGGATTGAGGATTGAGGATTGAGTATTGAGGATTGAGGATTGAAGAATGAGTATTGAGGATTGAAGATTGAGGATTGAGGACTGAGGATTGAGGATTGACGATGAGGGCTGAGGGTTGAGGATTGAGGTTTGACGACTGAGGACTGAGGATTGAGGACTGAGTATTGAGGATTGAGGATTGAGGATTGAAGATTGAGTATTGGGTATTGAGGATTGAAGAATGAGGATTGAAGATTGAGGATTGAGGATTGAGAATTGAGGATTGAGGATTGAGGATTGAAGATTGAGGATTGGGTATTGAGGATTGAAGAATGAGGATTGAGGACTGGGGATTGAGGATTGAGGATTGAAGATTGCGTATTGAGGATTGAAGATTGACGATTGAGGATTGAGGATTGAGGATTGAGATTTGGGGATTGAGGATTGAGGATTGAAGATTGAGGATTGGGTATTGAGGATTGAAGAATGAGGATTGAAGATTGAGGATTGAGGATTGAGGAATGAAGATTGAGGGTTGAGGATTGAGGATTGAGAATTAAGGATTGAGGATTGAGGATTGAAGATTGAGGATTGGGTATTGGGGATTGAAGAATGAGGATTGAGGATTGAGGATTGAGGATAGAGGATTGAAGATTGCGTATTGAGGATTGAAGATTGACGATTGAGGATTGAGGATTGAGGATTGAGGATTGAGGATTGAGGATTGAGGATAGAGAATTGAGGACAGAGGGCTGAAGATTGAGTATTGGTTATTGAAGATTGAGGATTGAGGACTGAGGATTGAGGATTGACGATGAGGGCTGAGGGTTGAGGATTGAAGTTTGAGGACTGAAGACTGAGGTTTGAGGATTGAGAATTGAGGATTGAGGATTGAGGATTGAAGATTTAGTATTGGGTATTGAGGATTGAAGAATGAGGATTGAAGATTGAGGATTGAGGATTGAGAATTGAGGATTGAGGGTTGAGGATTGAAAATTGAGGATTGGGTATTGAGGATTGAAGAATGAGGATTGAGGATTGAGGATTGAGGATTGACGATTGAAGATTGCGTATTCAGGATTGAAGATTGACGATTGAGGGTTGAGGATTGAGGATTGACGATTGAGGATTCGGTATTGAGGATTGAAGAATGAGGATTGAGGATTGAGTGTTGAGGATTGAGGATTGGGGATTGCCGGTTGAGTATTGAGGATTGAGGATTGAGGATTGAAGTTTGAGTATTGGGTATTGAGGATTGAAGAATGAGGATTGAAGATTGAGGATTGAGGATTGAGAATTGAGGATTGAGGATTGAGGATTGAAGATTGAGGATTGGGTTTTGAGGATTGAAGAATGAGGATTGAGGATTGAGGATTGAGGATTGAGGATTGAAGATTGCGTATTGAGGAATGAAGATTGACGATTGAGGATTGAGGATTGAGGATTGAGGATTGAATATTGAGGACTGAGTGTTGAGGATTGAGTGGTGAGAATTGATGTTTGTGGATAGAGGTTTGAAGATTGCAGATTGAGTATTGAGTATTGAAAGCTGTGAATTGAGGATATTCTATTGAGGATTGAGGATTGACAACTGATTGTTGATGACTGGGGGCCGTAGATTGAGAATTCAGGATTGAGGATTCAGAATTGATGTTTGAGGACTGAGGATTGAGGATTGAAGATTGAGTATTGAGGATTGAAGATTGAGGATTGAGGATTGTGGATTGAGGATTGAGGATGAGGGCTGAGGGTTGAGGGTTGAGGATTGAGGTTTGAGGACTGAGGACTGAGGATTGAGGATTGAGAATTGAGAATTGAGGATTGAGGATTGAAGACTGAGGATTGGGTATTGAGGATTGAAGAATGACGATTGAGGATTGAGGATTGAGGATTGAGGATTGAAGATTGAGTATTGTGGATTGAAGACTGGCGATTGAGGATTGAGGATTGAGGATTGAGTATTGAGGATTGTGGATTGAAGATTGAGTATTCAGGATTGAAGATTGAGGATTGAGGTTTGGGGACTGAGGATTGAGGATTGATGATTGAGGATTGAGGGTTGTGGATGGAGGACGAGGACTGAGGGTTGAGTATTGATGTTTGAGGTATGAGGATCGAGGATTGAGGATAGAGATTTGGGGATTGAGGATTGAGGATTGGGTATTGAGGATTGAACAATGAGGATTGAAGATTGAGGATTGAGGATTGAGGAATGAAGATTGAGGGTTGAGGATTGAGGTTTGAGGATTGAGCATTGAGTATTGATGATTGAAGATTGAGGATTGAGGATTGAGGATTGAGGATTGAGGATTGAAGATTGAGGATTGGGGACTGAGTGTTGAGGGTTGAGTGATGAGACTTGATGTTTGTGGATAGAGATTTGAAGATTGCAGATTCTGTATAGCATATTGAAAACTCTGAACTGAGGATATTCTACTGAGGATTGAGGATTGACAATTGATTGTTGAGGACTGAGGGCCGAAGATTGAGGATTCAGGATTGAGGATTCAGGATTGAGGTTTGAGGACTGAGGATTGAGGATTGAGGATTGAGGATTGAGGATTGAAGATTGAGGATTGGGTATTCAGGATTGAACATTGAGGATTGAGGGACGAGGATTGAGGATTGCTGATTGAGTATTGAATATTGAATATTGATGATTGAAGATTGAGGATTGAGGATTGAGTGTTGTGGACTGAGGACGAGGACTGAGGGTTGAGTATTGATGTTTGAAGTATGAGGATTGAGGATTCAGGATTGAGAATTGAGGATTGGGGATTGTGTATTGAAGATTGAGGATTCGGTATTGAGGGTTGAAGTATGAGGTTTGAGGATTGAGGATTGAGGATTGAGAATTGCAGATTGAGTATTGAGGATTGAAGAATGAGGATTGAGGATTGAGGATTGAGGATTGAGGATTGAGGATTGATGATTGAAGATTGAGTATTGAGGATTGAAGATTGAGGATTGGGGATTGAGGATTGAAGATTGAGGATTCAGGATTGAGGATTCAGAATTGAGGTTTGAGGACTGAGGTTTGAGGATTGATGATTGAATATTGAGCATTGCGGATTGAGGATTGAAGGTTGAGCATTGAGGATTGAGGGTGAGGGCTGGGGGTTGAGGATAGAGGTTTGAGGACTGAGGACTGAGGACTGAGAATGGAGGATTGAGAATTGAGGATCGAGGATTGAGGATTGAAGATTGATGATTGAGTATTGAGGATTGTAGAATGAGGATTGAGGATTCAGGATTGAGGATTGAGGATTGAAGACTGAGTATTGAGGATTGAAGACTGACGATTGAGGATTGAGGATTGAGGATTGAGGATTGAGAATTGAGGACAGAGGGCTGAAGATTGAGTATTGGGTATTGAAGATTGAGGATTGAGAACTGAGGATTGAGGATTGACGATGAGGGCTGAGGGTTGAGGATTGAGGTTTGAGGACTGAAGACTGAGGATTGAGGATTGAGAATTGAGGATTGAGGATTGAGGATTGAAGATTTAGTATTGGGTATTGAGGATTGAAGAATGAGGATTGAAGATTGAGGATTGAGGATTGAGAATTGAGGATTGAGGGTTGAGGATTGAAAATTGAGGATTGGGTATTGAGGATTGAAGAATGAGGATTGAGGCTTGAGGATTGAGGATTGAGGATTGAAGATTGCGTATTGAGGATTGAAGATTGACGATTGAGGATTGAGGATTGAATATTGAGGACTGAGTGTTGAGGGTTGAATGGTGAGAATTGATGTTTGTGGATAGAGGTTTGAAGATTGCAGATTGAGTATTGAGTATTGAAAGCTGTGAATTGAGCATATTCTATTGAGGATTGAGGATTGACAACTGATTGTTGATGACTGAGGGCCGTAGGTTGAGAATTCAGGATTGAGGATTCAGAATTGATGTTTGAGGACTGAGGATTGAGGATTGAAGATTGAGTATTGAGGATTGAAGATAGAGGATTGAGGATTGTGGATTGAGCATTGAGGATGAGGGCTGAGGGTTGAGGATTGAGGTTTGAGGACTGAGGACTGAGGATTGAGGATTGAGAATTGAGAATTGAGGATTGAGGATTGAAGACTGAGGATTGGGTATTGAGGATAGAAGAATGAGGATTGAGGATTGAGGATTGAGGATTGAGGATTGAACATAGAGGATTGAGGATTGAGGATTGAGGATTGAGGATTGAAGATTGAGGATTGGGTATTCAGGATTGAACATTGAGGATTGAGGGATGAGGATTGAGGATTGAGGATTCAGTATTGAATATTGAATATTGATGATTGAAGATTGAGGATTGAGGATTGAGCGTTGTGGATTGAGGACGAGGACTGAGGGTTGAGTATTGATGTTTGAAGTATGAGGATTGAGGATTCAGGATTGAGAATTGAGGATTGGGGATTGTGTATTGAAGATTGAGGATTCGGTATTGAGGGTTGAAGTATGAGGTTTGAGGATTGAGGATTGAGGATTGAGAATTGCAGATTGAGTATTGAGGATTCAAGATTGAGGATCGAGGATTGAGGATTGAGGATTGAGGATTGAGGATTGATGATTGAAGATTGAGTATTGAGGATTGAAGATTGAGGATTGGGGATTGAGGATTGAAGATTGAGGATTCAGGATTGAGGATTCAGAATTGAGGTTTGAGGACTGAGGATTGAGGATCGATGATTGAATATTGAGCATTGCGGATTGAGGATTGAAGGTTGAGGATTGAGGATTGAGGATGAGGCCTGAGGGTTGAGGATAGAGGTTTGAGGACTGAGGACTGAGGGTGGAGGATTGAGAATTGAGGATCGAGGATTCAGGATTGAAGATTGAGGATTGGGTATTGAGGATTGTAGAATGAGGATTGAGGATTCAGGATTGAGGATTGAGGATTGAAGACTGAGTATTGAGGATTGAAGACTGACGATTGAGGATTGGGGATTGTGTATTGAAGATTGAGGATTCGGTATTGAGGGTTGAAGTATGAGGTTTGAGGATTGAGGATTGAGGATTGAGGATTGAGAATTGCAGATTGAGTATTGAGGATTGAAGATTGAGGATTGAGGATTGAGGATTGAGGATTGAGGATTGAGGATTGATGATTGAAGATTGAGTATTGAGGATTGAAGATTGAGGATTGGGGATTGAGGATAGAAGATTGAGGATTCAGGATTGAGGATTCAGAATTGAGGTTTGAGGACTGAGGATTGAGGATTGATGATTGAATATTGAGCATTGCGGATTGAGGATTGAAGGTTGAGGATTGAGGATTGAGGATGAGGGCTGAGGGTTGAGGATAGAGGTTTGAGGACTGAGGACTGAGGGTGGAGGATTGAGAATTGAGGATCGAGGATTCAGGATTGAAGATTGAGGATTGGGTATTGAGGATTGTAGAATGAGGATTGAGGACTCAGGATTGAGGATTGAGGATTGAAGACTGAGTATTGAGGATTGAAGACTGACGATTGAGGATTGAGGATTGAGGATTGAGGATTGAGGATTGAGAATTGAGGACAGAGGGCTGAAGATTGAGTATTGGGTATTGAAGATTGAGGATTGAGGACTGAGGATTGAGGATTGACGATGAGGGCTGAGGGTTGAGGATTGAGGTTTGAGGACTGAAGTCTGAGGATTGAGGATTGAGAATTGAGGATTGAGGATTGAGGATTGAAGATTTAGTATTGGGTATTGAGGATTGAAGAATGAGGATTGAAGATTGAGGATTGAGGATTGAGAATTGAGGATTGAGGGTAGAGGATTGAAAATTGAGGATTGGGTATTGAGGATTGAAGAATGAGGATTGAGGATTGAGGATTGAGGATTGAGGATTGAAGATTGCGTATTGAGGATTGAACATTGACGATTGAGGATTGAGGATTGAGGATTGAGGATTGAGGATTGAATATTGAGGACTGAGTGTTGAGGGTTGAGTGATGGGAATTGATGTTTGTGGATAGAGGTTTGAAGATTGCATATTGAGTATTGAGTATTGAAAACTGTGAATTGAGGATATTCTGTTGAGGATTGAGGATTGACAACTGATTGTTGAGGACTGAGGGCCGTAGATTGAGAATTCAGGATTGAGGATTGAGGATTGAGGATTGAGGATAGAGGATTGAGGATTGAAGATTGAGTATTGAGGATTGAAGATTGAGGATTGAGGATTGAGGATTGAGGATTGAGGATTGAAGATTGAGGATTGGGGATTGAGGATTGAAGATTGAGGATGCAGGATTGAGGATTCAGAATTGAGGTTTGAGGACTGAGGATTGAGGATTGAAGATTGATTATTGAGGATTGAGTATTGAGGATTGTAGATTGAGGATTGAGGATTGAGGATGAGGGCTGAGGTTTGAGGATTGAGGTTTGAGGTCTGAGGACTGAGGAATGAGGATTGAGAATTGAGGATTGAGGATTCAGGATTGAAGATTGAGGATTAGGTATTGAGGATTGAAGAATGAGGATTGAGGATTGAGAATGGAGGATTGAGGAGTGAGGATTGAAGATTGGGTATTGAGGATTGAAGACTGACGATTGAGGATTGAGGATTGAGGATTGAGGATTGAGGATTGAAGATTGAGAATTGAGGATTGAGGATTGAAGATTGAGTATTGAGGATTGAAGATTGAGGATTGAGGACTGAGGATTGAGGATTGACGGTGAGGGCTGATGGTTGAGGATTGAGGTGTGAGGACTGAGGACAGAGGATTGAGGACTGAGAATTGAGGATTGAGGATTGAGGATTGAAGATTGAGTATTGGGTATTGAGGATTGAAGAATGAGGAATGAAGATTGAGGATTGAGGATTGAGAATTGAGGATTGAGGATTGAGGATTGAAGATTGAGGATTGCGTTTTGAGGATTGAAGATTTAGTATTGGGTATTGAGGATTGAAGAATGAGGATTGAAGATTGAGGATTCAGGATTGAGAATTGAGGATTGAGGGTTGAGGATTGAAAATTGAGGATTGGGTATTGAGGATTGAAGAATGAGGATTGAGGCTTGAGGATTGAGGATTGAGGATTGAAGATTGCGTATTGAGGATTGAAGATTTACGATTGAGGATTGAGGATTGAGGACTGAGGATTGAGGATTGAATATTGAGGACTGAGTGTTGAGGGTTGAGTGATGAGAATTGATGTTTGTGTATAGAGGTTTGAAGATTGCAGATTGAGTATTGAGTATTCAAAACTGTGAATTGAGGATATTCTATTGAGGATTGAGGATTGACAACCGATTGTTGAGGACTGAGGGCCGTAGATTGAGAATTCAGGATTGAGGATTCAGAATTGAGGTTTGAGGACTGAGGATTGAGGATTGAGGATTGAGGATTGAGGATTGAAGATTGAGGATTGGCGATTGAGGATTGAAGATTGAGGATTCAGGATTGAGGATTCAGAATTGAAGTTTGAGTACTGAGGATTGAGGATTGAAGTTTGAGAATTGAGGATTGAGGATAGAGGATTGAAGATTGAGGATTGAGGATTGAAGATTGAGGTTTGAGTATTGAGGATTGAGGACTGAGGATAGAGGATTGGGGATTGAAGATTGAGTATTGAGGATTGAAGATTGAGGATTGAGGATTGAGGATTGAGGATTGAGGATTGAAGATTGAGGATTGGGGATTGAGGATTGAAGCTTGAGGATGCAGGATTGAGGATTCAGAATTGAGGTTTGAGGACTGAGGATTGAGGATTGAAGATTGAGTATTGAGAATTGAGTATTGAGAATTGTAGATTGAGGATTGAGGATTGAGGATGAGGGCTGAGGGTTGAGGATTGAGGTTTGAGGTCTGAGGACTGAGGAATGAGGATTGAGAATTGAGGATTGAGGATTCAGGATTGAAGATTGAGGATTAGGTATTGAGGATTGAAGAATGAGGATTGAGGATTGAGAATGGAGGATTGAGGAGTGAGGATTGAAGATTGGGTATTGAGGATTGAAGACTGACGATTGAGGATTGAGGATTGAGGATTGAGGATTGAGGATCGAGGATTGAGAATTGAGGATTGAGGATTGAAGATTGAGTATTGAGGATTGAAGATTGAGGATTGAGGACTGAGGATTGACGATTGACGATGAGGGCTGATGGTTGAGGATTGAGGTGTGAGGACTGAGGACAGAGGATTGAGGACTGAGAATTGAGGATTGAGGATTGAGGATTGAAGATTGAGTATTGGGTATTGAGGATTGAAGAATGAGGATTGAAGATTGAGGATTGAGGATTGAGAATTGAGGATTGAGGATTGAGGATTGAAGATTGAGGATTGCGTTTTGAGGATTGAAGAATGAGGATTGAGGATTGCGGATTGGGGATTGAGGATTGAAGATTGCGTATTGAGGATTGAAGATTGACGATTGAGGATTGAGGATTGAGGACAGAGGGCTGAAGATTGAGTATTGGGTATTGAAGATTGAGGATTGAGGACTGAGGATTGAGGATTGACGATGAGGGCTGAGGTTGAGGATTGAGGTTTGAGGACTGAAGACTGAGGATTGAGGATTGAGAATTGAGGATTGAGGATTGAGGATTGAAGATTGAGGATTGGGTATTGAGGATTGAAGAATGAGGATTGAAGATTGAGGATTGAGGATTGAGGAATGAAGATTGAGGGTTGAGGATTGAGGATTGAGGATTGAGCATTGAGTATTGAGGATTGAACATTGAGGATTGAGGATTGAGGATTGAGGATTGAGGATTGAAGATTGAGGATTGGGGACTGATTGTTGAGGGTTGAGTGATGAGAATTGATGTTTGTGGATAGAGATTTGAAGATTGCAGATTCTGTATTGCAGATTGAAAACTCTGAACTGAGGATATGCTACCGAGGATTGAGGATTGACAATTGATTGTTGAGGACTGAGGGCCGAAGATTGAGGATTCAGGTTTGAGGATTCAGGATTGAGGTTTGAGGACTGAGGATTGAGGATTGAGGATTGAGGATTGAGGATTGAAGATTGAGGATTGGGTATTCAGGATTGAACATTGTGGATTGAGGGATGAGGATTGAGGATTGAGGATTCAGTATTGAATATTGAATATTGATGATTGAAGATTGAGGATTGAGGATTGAGTGTTGTGGATTGAGGACGAGGACTGAGGGTTGAGTATTGATGTTTGAAGTATGAGGATTGAGGATTCAGGATTGAGAATTGAGGATTGGGGATTGTGTATTGAAGATTGAGGATTCGGTATTGAGGGTTGAAGTATGAGGTTTGAGGATTGAGGATTGAGGATCGAGAATTGCAGATTGAGTATTGAGGATTGAAGATTGAGGATCGAGGATTGAGGATTGAGGATTGAGGATTGAGGATTGATGATTGAAGATTGAGTATTGAGGATTGAAGATTGAGGATTGGGGATTGAGGATTGAAGATTGAGGATTCAGGATTGAGGATTCAGAATTGAGGTTTGAGGACTGAGGATTGAGGATTGATGAGTGAATATTGAGCATTGCGGATTGAGGATTGAAGGTTGAGGATTGAGGATTGAGGATGAGGGCTGAGGGTTGAGGATAGAGGTTTGAGGACTGAGGACTGAGGGTGGAGGATTGAGAATTGAGGATCGAGGATTCAGGATTGAAGATTGAGGATTGGGTATTGAGGATTGTAGAATGAGGATTGAGGATTCAGGATTGAGGATTGAGGATTGAAGACTGAGTATTGAGGATTGAAGACTGACGATTGAGGATTGAGGATTGAGGATTGAGGATTGAGGATTGAGAATTGAGGACAGAGGGCTGAAGATTGAGTATTGGGTATTGAAGATTGAGGATTGAGGACTGAGGATTGAGGATTGACGATGAGGGCTGAGGGTTGAGGATTGAGGTTTGAGGACTGAAGACTGAGGATTGAGGATTGAGAATTGAGGATTGAGGATTGAGGATTGAAGATTTAGTATTGGGTATTGAGGATTGAAGAATGAGGATTGAAGATTGAGGATTGAGGATTGAGAATTGAGGATTGAGGGTTGAGGATTGAAAATTGAGGATTGGGTATTGAGGATTGAAGAATGAGGATTGAGGATTGAGGATTGATGATTGAGGATTGAAGATTGCGTATTGAGGATTGAAGATTGACGATTGAGGATTGAGGATTGAGGATTGAGGATTGAGGATTGAATATTGAGGACTGAGTGTTGAGGGTTGAGTGATGAGAATTGATGTTTGTGGATAGAGGTTTGAAGATTGCATATTGAGTATTGAGTATTGAAAACTGTGAATTGAGGATATTCTGTTGAGGATTGAGGATTGACAACTGATTGTTGAGGACTGAGGGCCGTAGATTGAGAATTCAGGATTGAGGATTCAGAATTGAGGTTTGAGGACTGAGGATTGAGGATTGAAGATTGAGTATTGAGGATTGAAGATTGAGAACTGAGGACTGAGGATGGAGGATTGAGAATTGAGGATTGAGGATTGAGGATTGAAGATTTAGTATTGGGTATTGAGGATTGAAGAATGAGGATTGACGATTGAGGATTGAGGATTGAGGATTGAGGATTGAGGATTGAGGATTGAGAATTGAGGACAGAGGGTTGAAGATTGAGTATTGGGGACTGAAGATTGAGGATTGAGGACTGAGGATTGAGGATTGACGATGAGGGCTGAGGGTTGAGGATTGAGGTTTGAGGACTGAAGACTGAGGATTGAGGATTGAGAATTGAGGATTGAGTGTTGAGGATTGAAGATTGAGCATTGGGTATTGAGGATTGAAGAATGAGGATTGAGGATTGAGTGTTGAGGATGGAGGATTGAAGATTGCGTATAGAGGATTGAAGATTGACGATTGAGGATTGAGGATTGAGGATTGAGGATTGAATATTGAGGACTGAGTGTTGAGGGTTGAGTGATGAGAATTGATGTTTGTGTATAGAGGTTTGAAGATTGCAGATTGAGTATTGAGTATTCAAAACTGTGAATTGAGGATAGTCTATTGAGGATTGAGGATTGACAACTGATTGTTGAGGACTGAGGGCCGTAGATTGAGAATTCAGGATTGAGGATTCAGAATTGAGGTTTGAGGACTGAGGATTGAGGATTGAGGATTGAGGATTGAGGATTGAGGATTGAAGATTGAGGATTGGCGATTGACGATTGAAGATTGAGGATTCAGCATTGAGGATTCAGAATTGAAGTTTGAGGACTGAGGATTGAGGATTGAAGTTTGAGTATTGAGGATTGAGGATAGAGAATTGAAGATTGAGGATTGAGGATTGAAGATTGAGGTTTGAGGATTGAGGATTGAGGATTGAAGATAGAGGATTGAGGATTGAAGATTGAGTATTGAGGATTGAAGATTGAGGATTGAGGATTGAGGATTGAGGATTGAGGATTGAAGATTGAGGATTGGGGATTGAGGATTGAAGATTGAGGATGCAGGATTGAGGATTCAGAATTGAGGTTTGAGGACTGAGGACTGAGGATTGAAGATTGAGTATTGAGGATTGAGTATTGAGGATTGTAGATTGAGGATTGAGGATTGAGGGTGAGGGCTGAGGGTTGAGGATTGAGGTTTGAGGTCTGAGGACTGAGGAATGAGGATTGAGAATTGAGGATTGAAGATTCAGGATTGAAGATTGAGGATTAGGTATTGAGGATTGAAGAATGAGGATTGAGGATTGAGAATGGAGGATTGAGGAGTGAGGATTGAAGATTGGGTATTGAGGATTGAAGACTGACGATTGAGGATTGAGGATTGAGGATTGAGGATTGAGGATTGAGGATTGAGAATTGAGGATTGAGGATTGAAGATTGAGTATTGAGGATTGAAGGTTGAGGATTGAGGACTGAGGATTGAGGATTGACGATGAGGGCTGATGGTTGAGGAGTGAGGTGTGAGGACTGAGGGCAGAGGATTGAAGAATGAGGATTGAGGATTGAGGATTGAGGATTGCGGATTGAAGATTGAGTATTGAGGATTGAAGACAGGCGACTGAGGATTGAGGATTGAGGATTGAGTATTGAGGATTGAGGATTGAAGATTGAGTATTGATGATTGAAGATTGAGGATTGAGGATTGAGGGTTGTGGACTGAGGACGAGGACTGTGGGTTGAGTACTGATGTTTGAAGTGTGAGGATTGAGGATTCAGGATTGAGAATTGAGGATTGAGGAATGAGTATTGAAGATTGAGGATTCGGTATTGAGGATTGAAGAATGAGGTTTGAGGATTGAGGATTGAGGATTGAGAATTGCAGATTGAGTATTGAGGATTGAAGATTGAGGATTGAGGATTGAGGATTGAGGATTGAGGATTGAGGATTGATGATTGAAGATTGAGTATTGAGGATTGAAGTTTGAGGATTGGGGATTGAGGATTGAAGATAGAGGATTCAGGATTGTGGATTCAGAGTTGAGGTTTGAGGACTGAGGATTGAGGATTGATGATTGAATATTGAGGATTGCGGATTGAGGATTGAAGATTGAGGATTGAGGATTGAGGATGAGGGCTGAGGGTTGAGGATAGAGGTTTGAGCACTGAGGACTGAGGATGGAGGATTGGGAATTGAGGATTGAGGATTGAGGATTGAAGATTGAGGATTGGGTATTGAGGATTGAAGAATGAGGATTGAGGATTCAGGGTTGAGGATTGAGGATTGAAGACTGAGTGTTGAGGATTGAAGACTGACGATTGAGGATTGAGGATTCAGGATGGAGGATTGAGGATTGAGGATTGAGGATTGAGAATTCAGGACAGAGGGTTGAAGATTGAGTATTGGGGACTGAAGATTGAGGATTGAGGACTGAGGATTGAGCATTGACGATGAGGGCTGAGGGTTGAGGATTGAGGTTTGAGGACTGAAGACTGAGGTTTGAGGATTGAGAATTGAGGATTGAGTGGTGAGGATTGAAGATTGAGGATTGGGTATTGAGGTTTGAAGAATGAGGATTGAGGATTGAGTGTTGAGGATGGAGGATTGAAGACTGAGGATTGGGTATTGAGGATTGATGAATGAGGATTGAGGATTCAGGGTTGAGGATTGAGGATTGAAGACTGAGTGTTGAGGATTGAAGACTGACGATTGAGGATTGAGGATTGAAGATTGACGATTGAGGATTGAGGATTGAGGATTGAGGATTGAATATTGAGGACTGAGTGTTGAGGGTTGAGTGATGAGAATTGATGTTTTTGGATAGAGGTTTGAAGATTGCAGATTGAGTATTGAGTATTCAAAACTGTGAATTGAGGATATTCTATTGAGGATTGAGGATTGACAACTGATTGTTGAGGACTGAGGGCCGTAGATTGAGAATTCAGGATTGAGGATTCAGAATTGAGGTTTGAGGACTGAGGATTGAGGATTGAGGATTGAGGATTGAGGATTGAAGATTGAGGATTGGCGATTGAGGATTGAAGATTGAGGATTCAGGATTGAGGATTCAGAATTGATGTTTGAGGACTGAGGATTGAGGATTGAAGTTTGAGTATTGAGGATTGAGGGTAGAGGATTGAAGATTGAGGATTGAGGATTGCAGATTGAGTATTGAGGATTGAACAATGAGGACTGAGGATTGAGGATTGAGGATTGATGATTGAAGATTGAGTATTGAGGATTGAAGATTGAGGATTGAGAACTGAGGATTGAGGATTGACGATGAGGGCTGAGGGTTGAGGATTGAGGTTTGAGGACTGAAGACTGAGGATTGAGGATTGAGAATTGAGGATTGAGGATTGAGGATTGAAGATTTAGTATTGGGTATTGAGGATTGAAGAATGAGGATTGAAGATTGAGGATTGAGGATTGAGAATTGAGGATTGAGGGTTGAGGATTGAAAATTGAGGATTGGGTATTGAGGATTGAAGAATGAGGATTGAGGCTTGAGGATTGAGGATTGAGGATTGAAGATTGCGTATTGAGGATTGAAGATTGACGATTGAGGATTGAGGATTGAGGATTGAGGATTGAGGATTGAATATTGAGGACTGAGTGTTGAGGGTTGAGTGATGAGAATTGATGTTTGTGGATAGAGGTTTGAAGATTGCAGATTGAGTATTGAGTATTGAAAACTGTGAATTGAGGATATTCTATTGAGGATTGAGTATTAACAACTGATTGTTGAGGACTGAGGGCCCTAGATTGAGAATTCAGGATTGAGGATTCAGAATTGAGGTTTGAGGACTGAGGATTGAGGATTGAAGATTGAGTATTGAGGATTGAAGGCTGAGGATTGAGGATTGAGGATTGAGCATTGAGTATTGAGGATTGAATATCGAGGATTGAGGATTGAGGATTGAGGATTGAGGATTGAATATTGAGGATATGGGACTGAGTGTTGAGGGTTGAGTGATGAGAATTGATGTTTGTGGATAGAGATTTGAAGATTGCAGATTCTGTATTGGATATTGAAATCTCTGAACTGAGGATATTCTACTGAGGATTGAGAGTTGACAATTGATTGTTGAGGACTGAGGGCCGAAGACTGAGGATTCAGGATTGAGGATTCAGGATTGAGGTTTGAGGACTGAGGACTGAGATTTGAGGATTGAGGATTGAGGATTGAGGATTGAAGATTGAGGATTGGGTATTCTGGATTGAACATTGAGGATTGAGGATTGAGGATTGAGTATTGAGGATTGAGGACTGAAGATTGTATATTGATGATTGAAAATTGAGTATTGAGGATTGAGGGTTGTGGACTGAGGACGAGGACTGAGGGTTGTGTATTGATGTTTGAGGGATGAGGATCGAGGACTGAGGATTGAGAATTGAGAATTGAGGATTGAGGATTGAAGACTGAGGATTGGGTATTGAGGATAGAAGAATGAGGATTGAGGATTGAGGATTGAGGATTGAGGATTGAAGATTGAGTATTGTGGATTGAAGACTGGCGATTGAGGATTGAGGATTGAGGATTGAGTATTGAGGATTGAGGATTGAAGAATTAGTATTGAGGATTGAAGATTGAGGATTGAGGACTGAGGATTGAGGATTGACGATGAGGGCTGAGGGTTGAGGATTGAGGTTTGAGGACTGAGGACTGAGGATTGAGGACTGAGTATTGAGGATTGAGGATTGAGGATTGAAGATTGAGTATTGGGTATTGAGGATTGAAGAATGAGGATTGAAGATTGAGGATTGAGGATTGAGAATTGAGGATTGAGGATTGAGGATTGAAGATTGAGGATTGGGTATTGAGGATTGAAGAATGAGGATTGAGGATTGAGGATTGAGGATTGAGGATTGAAGATTGCGTATTGAGGATTGAAGATTGACGATTGAGGATTGAGGATTGAGGATTGAGGATTGAATATTGAGGACTGAGTGTTGAGGGTTGAATGGTGAGAATTGATGTTTGTGGATAGAGGTTTGAAGATTGCAGATTGAGTATTGAGTATTGAAAGCTGTGAATTGAGCATATTCTATTGAGGATTGAGGATTGACAACTGATTGTTGATGACTGAGGGCCGTAGGTTGAGAATTCAGGATTGAGGATTCAGAATTGATGTTTGAGGACTGAGGATTGAGGATTGAAGATTGAGTATTGAGGATTGAAGATAGAGGATTGAGGATTGTGGATTGAGCATTGAGGATGAGGGCTGAGGGTTGAGGATTGAGGTTTGAGGACTGAGGACTGAGGATTGAGGATTGAGAATTGAGAATTGAGGATTGAGGATTGAAGACTGAGGATTGGGTATTGAGGATAGAAGAATGAGGATTGAGGATTGAGGATTGAGGATTGAGGATTGAAGATTGAGTATTGTGGATTGAAGATTGGCGATTGAGGATTGAGGATTGAGGATTGAGTATTGAGGATTGAGGATTGAAGAATGAGTATTGAGGATTGAAGATTGAGGATTGAGGTTTGGGGACTGAGGATTGAGGATTGATGATTGAGGATTGAGGATTGAGGATTGAGGATTGAGTATTGAGGATTGAACATTGAGGATTGTGTATCGCGGGTTGAACATAGAGGATTGAGGATTGAGTATTGAGGATTGAGGACTGAAGATTGTATATTGATGATTGAAGATTGAGGATTGAGGATTGAGGGTTGTGGATTGAGGACGAGGACTGAGGGTTGAGTATTGATGTTTGAGGGATGAGGATCGAGGATTGAGGATTCAGATTTGGGGATTGAGGATTGAGGATTGAAGATTGAGGATTGGGTATTGAGAATTGAAGAATGAGGATTGAAGATTGAGGATTGAGGATTGAGGAATGAAGATTGAGGGTTGAGGATTGAGGATTGAGGATTGAGCATTGAGTATTGAGGATTGAACATTGAGGATTGAGGATTGAGGATTGAGGATTGAGGATTGAAGATTGAGGATTGGGTATTCAGGATTGAACATTGAGGATTGAGGGATGAGGATTGAGGATTGAGGATTCAGTATTGAATATTGAATATTGATGATTGAAGATTGAGGATTGAGGATTGAGTGTTGTGGATTGAGGACGAGGACTGAGGGTTGAGTATTGATGTTTGAAGTATGAGGATTGAGGATTCAGGATTGAGAATTGAGGATTGGGGATTGTGTATTGAAGATTGAGGATTCGGTATTGAGGGTTGAAGTATGAGGTTTGAGGATTGAGGATTGAGGATCGAGAATTGCAGATTGAGTATTGAGGATTGAAGATTGAGGATCGAGGATTGAGGATTGAGGATTGAGGATTGAGGATTGATGATTGAAGATTGAGTATTGAGGATTGAAGATTGAGGATTGGGGATTGAGGATTGAAGATTGAGGATTCAGGATTGAGGATTCAGAATTGAGGTTTGAGGACTGAGGATTGAGGATTGATGAGTGAATATTGAGCATTGCGGATTGAGGATTGAAGGTTGAGGATTGAGGATTGAGGATGAGGGCTGAGGGTTGAGGATAGAGGTTTGAGGACTGAGGACTGAGGGTGGAGGATTGAGAATTGAGGATCGAGGATTCAGGATTGAAGATTGAGGATTGGGTATTGAGGATTGTAGAATGAGGATTGAGGATTCAGGATTGAGGATTGAGGATTGAAGACTGAGTATTGAGGACTGAAGACTGACGATTGAGGATTGGGGATTGTGTATTGAAGATTGAGGATTCGGTATTGAGGGTTGAAGTATGAGGTTTGAGGATTGAGGATTGAGGATTGAGGATTGAGAATTGCAGATTGAGTATTGAGGATTGAAGATTGAGGATTGAGGATTGAGGATTGAGGATTGAGGATTGAGGATTGATGATTGAAGATTGAGTATTGAGGATAGAAGATTGAGGATTGGGGATTGAGGATTGAAGATTGAGGATTCAGGATTGAGGATTCAGAATTGAGGTTTGATGACTGAGGATTGAGGATTGATGATTGAATATTGAGCATTGCGGATTGAGGATTGAAGGTTGAGGATTGAGGATTGAGGATGAAGGCTGAGGGTTGAGGATAGAGGTTTGAGGACTGAGGACTGAGGGTGGAGGATTGAGAATTGAGGATCGAGGATTCAGGATTGAAGATTGAGGATTGGGTATTGAGGATTGTAGAATGAGGATTGAGGATTCAGGATTGAGGATTGAGGATTGAAGACTGAGTATTGAGGATTGAAGACTGACGATTGAGGATTGAGGATTGAGGATTGAGGATTGAGGATTGAGAATTGAGGACAGAGGGCTGAAGATTGAGTATTGGGTATTGAAGATTGAGGATTGAGGACTGAGGATTGAGGATTGACGATGAGGGCTGAGGGTTGAGGATTGAGGTTTGAGGACTGAAGACTGAGGATTGAGGATTGAGAATTGAGGATTGAGGATTGAGGATTGAAGATTTAGTATTGGGTATTGAGGATTGAAGAATGAGGATTGAAGATTGAGGATTGAGGATTGAGAATTGAGGATTGAGGGTTGAGGATTGAAAATTGAGGATTGGGTATTGAGGATTGAAGAATGAGGATTGAGGATTGAGGATTGATGATTGAGGATTGAAGATTGCGTATTGAGGATTGAAGATTGACGATTGAGGATTGAGGATTGAGGATTGAGGATTGAGGATTGAATATTGAGGACTGAGTGTTGAGGGTTGAGTGATGAGAATTGATGTTTGTGGATAGAGGTTTGAAGATTGCATATTGAGTATTGAGTATTGAAAACTGTGAATTGAGGATATTCTGTTGAGGATTGAGGATTGACAACTGATTGTTGAGGACTGAGGGCCGTAGATTGAGAATTCAGGATTGAGGATTCAGAATTGAGGTTTGAGGACTGAGGATTGAGGATTGAAGATTGAGTATTGAGGATTGAAGATTGAGAACTGAGGACTGAGGATGGAGGATTGAGAATTGAGGATTGAGGATTGAGGATTGAAGATTTAGTATTGGGTATTGAGGATTGAAGAATGAGGATTGACGATTGAGGATTGAGGATTGAGGATTGAGGATTGAGGATTGAGGATTGAGAATTGAGGACAGAGGGTTGAAGATTGAGTATTGGGGACTGAAGATTGAGGATTGAGGACTGAGGATTGAGGATTGACGATGAGGGCTGAGGGTTGAGGATTGAGGTTTGAGGACTGAAGACTGAGGATTGAGGATTGAGAATTGAGGATTGAGTGTTGAGGATTGAAGATTGAGGATTGGGTATTGAGGTTTGAAGAATGAGGATTGAGGATTGAGTGTTGAGGATGGAGGATTGAAGATTGCGTATAGAGGATTGAAGATTGACGATTGAGGATTGATGATTGAGGATTGAGGATTGAATATTGAGGACTGAGTGTTGAGGGTTGAGTGATGAGAATTGATGTTTGTGTATAGAGGTTTGAAGATTGCAGATTGAGTATTGAGTATTCAAAACTGTGAATTGAGGATATTCTATTGAGGATTGAGGATTGACAACTGATTGTTGAGGACTGAGGGCCGTAAATTGAGAATTCAGGATTGAGGATTCAGACTTGAGGTTTGAGGACTGAGGATTGAGGATTGAGGATTGAGGATTGAGGATTGAGGATTGAAGATTGAGGATTGGCGATTGACGATTGAAGATTGAGGATTCAGCATTGAGGATTCAGAATTGAAGTTTGAGGACAGAGGATTGAGGATTGAAGTTTGAGTATTGAGGATTGAGGATAGAGAATGGAAGATTGAGGATTGAGGATTGAAGATTGAGGTTTGAGGATTGAGGATTGAGTATTGAGGATAGAGGATTGAGGATTGAAGATTGAGTATTGAGGATTGAAGATTGAGGATTGAGGATTGAGGATTGAGGATTGAGGATTGAAGATTGAGGATTGGGGATTGAGGATTGAAGATTGAGGATGCAGGATTGAGGATTCAGAATTGAGGTTTGAGGACTGAGGATTGAGGATTGAAGATTGAGTATTGAGGATTGAGTATTGAGGATTGTAGATTGAGGATTGAGGATTGAGGGTGAGGGCTGAGGGTTGAGGATTGAGGTTTGAGGTCTGAGGACTGAGGAATGAGGATTGAGAATTGAGGATTGAAGATTCAGGATTGAAGATTGAGGATTAGGTATTGAGGATTGAAGAATGAGGATTGAGGATTGAGAATGGAGGATTGAGGATTGAGGATTGAAGATTGGGTATTGAGGATTGAAGACTGACGATTGAGGATTGAGGATTGAGGATTGAGGATTGAGGATTGAGGATTGAGAATTGAGGATTGAGGATTGAAGATTGAGTATTGGGGATTGAAGATTGAGGATTGAGGACTGAGGATTGAGGATTGACGATGAGGGCTGATGGTTGAGGATTGAGGTGTGAGGACTGAGGACAGAGGATTGAGGACTGAGAATTGAGGATTGAGGATTGAGGATTGAAGATTGAGTATTGGGTATTGAGGATTGAAGAATGAGGATTGAAGATTGAGGATTGAGGATTGAGAATCGAGTATTGAGGATTGAGGATTGAAGATTGAGGATTGCGTTTTGAGGATTGAAGAATGAGGATTGAGGATTGCGGATTGGGGATTGAGGATTGAAGATTGCGTATTGAGGATTGAAGATTGACGATTGAGGATTGAGGATTGAGGACAGAGGGCTGAAGATTGTGTATTGGGTATTGAAGATTGACGATTGAGGACTGAGGATTGAGGATTGACGATGAGGGCTGAGGTTGAGGATTGAGGTTTGAGGACTGAAGACTGAGGATTGAGGATTGAGAATTGAGGATTGAGGATTGAGGATTGAAGATTTAGTATTGGGTATTGAGGATTGAAGAATGAGGATTGAAGATTGAGGATTGAGGATTGAGAATTGAGGATTGAGGGTTGAGGATTGAAAATTGAGGATTGGGTATTGAGGATTGAAGAATGAGGATTGAGGCTTGAGGATTGAGGATTGAGGATTGAAGATTGCGTATTGAGGATTGAAGATTGACGATTGAGGATTGAGGATTGAGGACTGAGGATTGAGGATTGAATATTGAGGACTGAGTGTTGAGGGTTGAGTGATGAGAATTGATGTTTGTGTATAGAGGTTTGAAGATTGCAGATTGAGTATTGAGTATTCAAAACTGTGAATTGAGGATATTCTATTGAAGATTGAGGATTGACAACTGATTGTTGAGGACTGAGGGCCGTAGATTGAGAATTCAGGATTGAGGATTCAGAATTGAGGTTTGAGGACTGAGGATTGAGGATTGAGGATTGAGGATTGAGGATTGAGGATTGAAGATTGAGGATTGGCGATTGAGGATTGAAGATTGAGGATTCAGGGTTGAGGATTCAGAATTGAAGTTTGAGGACTGAGGATTGAGGATTGAAGTTTGAGTATTGAGGATTGAGTATAGAGGATTGAAGATTGAGGATTGAGGATTGAAGATTGAGGTTTGAGGATTGAGGATTGAGGATTGAGGATAGAGGATTGAGGATTGAAGATTGAGTATTGAGGATTGAAGATTGAGGATTGAGGATTGAGGATTGAGGATTGAGGATTGAAGATTGAGGATTGGGGATTGAGGATTGAAGATTGAGGATGCAGGATTGAGGATTCAGAATTGAGGTTTGAGGACTGAGGATTGAGGGTTGAAGATTGAGTATTGAGGATTGAGTATTGAGAATTGTAGATTGAGGATTGAGGATTGAGTATGAGGGCTGAGGGTTGAGGATTGAGGTTTGAGGTCTGAGGACTGAGGAATGAGGATTGAGAATTGAGGATTGAGGATTCAGGATTGAAGATTGAGGATTAGGTATTGAGGATTGAAGAATGAGGATTGAGGATTGAGAATGGAGGATTGAGGAGTGAGGATTGAAGATTGGGTATTGAGGATTGAAGACTGACGATTGAGGATTGAGGATTGAGGATTGAGGATTGAGGATTGAGGATTGAGAATTGAGGATTGAGGATTGAAGATTGAGTATTGAGGATTGAAGGTTGAGGATTGAGGACTGAGGATTGAGGATTGACGATGAGGGCTGATGGTTGAGGATTGAGGTGTGAGGACTGAGGACAGAGGATTGAGGACTGGGAATTGAGGATTGAGGATTGAGGATTGAAGATTGTGTATTGGGTATTGAGGATTGAAGAATGAGGATTGAAGATTGAGGATTGAGGATTGAGAATTGAGGATTGAGGATTGAGGATTGAAGATTGAGGATTGCGTTTTGAGGATTGAAGAATGAGGATTGAGGATTGCGGATTGGGGATTGAGGATTGAAGATTGCGTATTGAGGATTGAAGATTGACGATTGAGGATTGAGGATTGAGGACAGAGGGCTGAAGATTGAGTATTGGGTATTGAAGATTGAGGATTGAGGACTGAGGATTGAGGATTGACGATGAGGGCTGAGGTTGAGGATTGAGGTTTGAGGACTGAAGACTGAGGATTGAGGATCGAGAATTGAGGATTGAGGATTGAGGATTGAAGATTGAGGATTGGGTATTGAGGATTGAGGAATGAGGATTGAAGATTGAGGATTGAGGATTGAGAATTGAGGATTGAGGGTTGAGGATTGAAAATTGAGGATTGGGTATTGAGGATTGAAGAATGAGGATTGAGGCTTGAGGATTGAGGATTGAGGATTGAAGATTGCGTATTGAGGATTGAAGATTGACGATTGAGGATTGAGGATTGAGGACTGAGGATTGAGGATTGAATATTGAGGACTGAGTGTTGAGGGTTGAGTGATGAGAATTGATGTTTGTGGATAGAGGTTTGAAGATTGCAGATTGAGTATTGAGTATTGAAAACTGTGAATTGAGGATATTCTATTGAGGATTGAGTATTGACAACTGATTGTTGAGGACTGAGGGCCCTAGATTGAGAATTCAGGATTGAGGATTCAGAATTGAGGTTTGAGGACTGAGGATTGAGGATTGAAGATTGAGTATTGAGGATTGAAGATTGAGGATTGAGGATTGAGGATTGAGGATTGAGGATGGGGGCTGAGTGTTGAGGATTGAGGTTTGAGGACTGAGGACTGAGGATTGAGGATTGAGAATTGAGAATTGAGGATTGAGGATTGAAGATAGAGCATTGGGTATTGAGGATTGAAGAATGAGGATTGAGGATTCAGGGTTGAGGATTGAGGATTGAAGACTGAGTGTTGAGGATTGAAGACTGACGATTGAGGATTGAGGATTGAGGATGGAGGATTGAGGATTGAGGATTGAGGATTGAGAGTTCAGGACAGAGGGTTGAAGATTGAGTATTGGGGACTGAAGATTGAGGATTGAGGACTGAGGATTGAGCATTGACGATGAGGGCTGAGGGTTGAGGATTGAGGTTTGAGGACTGAAGACTGAGGTTTGAGGATTGAGAATTGAGGATTGAGTGGTGAGGATTGAAGATTGAGGATTGGGTATTGAGGTTTGAAGAATGAGGATTGAGGATTGAGTGTTGAGGATGGAGGATTGAAGACTGAGGATTGGGTATTGAGGATTGATGAATGAGGATTGAGGATTCAGGGTTGAGGATTGAGGATTGAAGACTGAGTGTTGAGGATTGAAGACTGACGATTGAGGATTGAGGATTGAAGATTGACGATTGAGGATTGAGGATTGAGGATTGAGGATTGAATATTGAGGACTGAGTGTTGAGGGTTGAGTGATGAGAATTGATGTTTTTGGATAGAGGTTTGAAGATTGCAGATTGAGTATTGAGTATTCAAAACTGTGAATTGAGGATATTCTATTGAGGATTGAGGATTGACAACTGATTGTTGAGGACTGAGGGCCGTAGATTGAGAATTCAGGATTGAGGATTCAGAATTGAGGTTTGAGGACTGAGGATTGAGGATTGAGGATTGAGGATTGAGGATTGAAGATTGAGGATTGGCGATTGAGGATTGAAGATTGAGGATTCAGGATTGAGGATTCAGAATTGATGTTTGAGGACTGAGGATTGAGAATTGAAGTTTGAGTATTGAGGATTGAGGGTAGAGGATTGAAGATTGAGGATTGAGGATTGAAGATTGAGGTTTGAGGATTGAGGATTGAGGATTGAGGATAGAGGATTGAGGATTGAAGATTGAGTATTGAGGATTGAAGATTGAGGTTTGAGGATTGAGGATTGAGGATTGAGGATAGAGGATTGAGGACTGAAGATTGAGTATTGAGGATTGAAGATTGAGGATTGGGGATTGAGGATTGAGGATTGAGGATTGAAGATTGAGAATTGGGGACTGAGGATTGAATATTGAGGATGCAGGATTGAGGATTCAGAATTGAGGTTTGAGGACTGAGGATTGAGGATTGAAGATTGAGTATTGAGGATTGAGTATTGAGGATTGTAGATTGAGGATTGAGGATTGAGGATGAGGGCTGAGGGTTGAGGATTGAGGTTTGAGGTCTGAGGACTGAGGAATGAGGATTGAGAATTGAGGATTGAGGATTCAGGATTGAAGATTGAGGATTAGGTATTGAGGATTGAAGAATGAGGATTGAGGATTGAGAATGGAGTATTGAGGAGTGAGGATTGAAGATTGGGTATTGAGGATTGAAGACTGACGATTGAGGATTGAGTATTGAGGATTGAAGATTGAGGATTGAGGACTGAGGATTGAGGATTGACGATGAGGGCTGAGGGTTGAGGATTGAGGTGTGAGGACTGGGGACAGAGGATTGAGGACTGAGAATTGAGGATTGAGGATTGAGGATTGAAGATTGAGTATTGGGTATTGAGGATTGAAGAATGAGGATTGAATATTGAGGATGGAGGATTGAGAATTGAGGATCGAGGATTGAGGATTGAAGACTGAGGATTGGGTATTGAGGATTGTAGAATGAGGATTGAGGATTCAGGATTGAGGATTGAGGATTGAAGACTGAGTATTGAGGATTGAATACTGACGATTGAGGATTGAGGATTGAAGATTGAGGATTGAGGATGAGGGCCGAGTGTTGAGGATTGAGGTTTGAGGGCTGAGGTCTGAGGATTGAGGATTGAGAATTGAGAATTGAGGATTGAGGATTAAAGATTGAGCATTGGGTATTGAGGATTAAAGAATGAGGGTTGAGGATTGAGGATTGAGGATTGCGGATTGAAGATTGAGTATTGAGGATTGAAGACAGGCGACTGAGGATTAAGGATTGAGGATTGAGCATTGAGGATAGAGGATTGAAGATTGAGTATTGATGATTGAAGATTGAGGATTGAGGATTGGGGGTTGTGGATTGAGGACGAGGACTGAGGGTTGAGTATTGATGTTTGAAGTGTGAGGATTAAGGATTCAGGATTGAGAATTGAGGATTGAGGAATGAGTATTGAAGATTGAGGATTCGGTATTGAGGATTGAAGAATGAGGTTTGAGGATTGAGGATTGAGGATTGAGAATTGCAGATTGAGTATTGAGGATTGAAGATTGAGGATTGGGGATTGAGGATTGAGGATTGAGGATTGAGGATTGAGGATGGGGGCTGAGTGTTGAGGATTGAGGTTTGAGGACTGAGGACTGAGGATTGAGGATTGAGAATTGAGAATTGAGGATTGAGGATTGAAGATTGAGCATTGGGTATTGAGGATTGAAGAATGAGGTTTGAGGATTGAGGATTGAGGATCGAGAATTGCAGATTGAGTATTGAGGATTGAAGATTGAGGATCGAGGATTGAGGATTGAGGATTGAGGATTGAGGATTGATGATTGAAGATTGAGTATTGAGGATTGAAGATTGAGGATTGGGGATTGAGGATTGAAGATTGAGGATTCAGGATTGAGGATTCAGAATTGAGGTTTGAGGACTGAGGATTGAGGATTGATGAGTGAATATTGAGCATTGCGGATTGAGGATTGAAGGTTGAGGACTGAGGATTGAGGATGAGGGCTGAGGGTTGAGGATAGAGGTTTGAGGAGTGAGGACTGAGGGTGGAGGATTGAGAATTGAGGATCGAGGATTCAGGATTGAAGATTGAGGATTGGGTATTGAGGATTGTAGAATGAGGATTGAGGATTCAGGATTGAGGATTGAGGATTGAAGACTGAGTATTGAGGATTGAAGACTGACGATTGAGGATTGGGGATTGTGTATTGAAGATTGAGGATTCGGTATTGAGGGTTGAAGTATGAGGTTTGAGGATTGAGGATTGAGGATTGAGGATTGAGAATTGCAGATTGAGTATTGAGGATTGAAGATTGAGGATTGAGGATTGAAGACTGAGTATTGAGGATTGAAGACTGACGATTGAGGATTGAGGATTGAGGATTGAGGATTGAGGATTGAGAATTGAGGACAGAGGGCTGAAGATTGAGTATTGGGTATTGAAGATTGAGGATTGAGGACTGAGGATTGAGGATTGACGATGAGGGCTGAGGGTTGAGGATTGAGGTTTGAGGACTGAAGACTGAGGATTGAGGATTGAGAATTGAGGATTGAGGATTGAGGATTGAAGATTTAGTGTTGGGTATTGAGGATTGAAGAATGAGGATTGAAGATTGAGGATTCAGGATTGAGAATTGAGGATTGAGGGTTGAGGATTGAAAATTGAGGATTGGGTTTTGAGGATTGAAGAATGAGGATTGAGGATTGAGGATTGATGATTGAGGATTGAAGATTGCGTATTGAGGATTGAAGATTGACGATTGAGGATTGAGGATTGAGGATTGAGGATTGAGGATTGAATATTGAGGACTGAGTGTTGAGGGTTGAGTGATGAGAATTGATGTTTGTGGATAGAGGTTTGAAGATTGCATATTGAGTATTGAGTATTGAAAACTGTGAATTGAGGATATTCTGTTGAGGATTGAGGATTGACAACTGATTGTTGAGGACTGAGGGCCGTAGATTGAGAATTCAGGATTGAGGATTCAGAATTGAGGTTTGAGGACTGAGGATTGAGGATTGAAGATTGAGTATTGAGGATTGAAGATTGAGAACTGAGGACTGAGGATGGAGGATTGAGAATTGAGGATTGAGGATTGAGGATTGAAGATTGAGGATTGGGTATTGAGGTTTGAAGAATGAGGATTGAGGATTGAGTGTTGAGGATGGAGGATTGAAGATTGCGTATAGAGGATTGAAGATTGACGATTGAGGATTGAGGATTGAGGATTGAGGATTGAATATTGAGGACTGAGTGTTGAGGGTTGAGTGATGAGAATTGATGTTTGTGTATAGAGGTTTGAAGATTGCAGATTGAGTATTGAGTATTCAAAACTGTGAATTGAGGATATTCTATTGAGGATTGAGGATTGACAACTGATTGTTGAGGACTGAGGGCCGTAGATTGAGAATTCAGCATTGAGGATTCAGAATTGAGGTTTGAGGACTGAGGATTGAGGATTGAGGATTGAGGATTGAGGATTGAGGATTGAAGATTGAGGATTGGCGATTGACGATTGAAGATTGAGGATTCAGCATTGAGGATTCAGAATTGAAGTTTGAGGACTGAGGATTGAGGATTGAAGTTTGAGTATTGAGGATTGAGGATAGAGAATTGAAGATTGAGGATTGAGGATTGAAGATTGAGGTTTGAGGATTGAGGATTGAGGATTGAGGATAGAGGATTGAGGATTGAAGATTGAGTATTGAGGATTGAAGATTGAGGATTGAGGATTGAGGATTGAGGATTGAGGATTGAAGATTGAGGATTGGGGATTGAGGATTGAAGATTGAGGATGCAGGATTGAGGATTCAGAATTGAGGTTTGGGGACTGAGGATTGAGGATTGAAGATTGAGTATTGAGGATTGAGTATTGAGGATTGTAGATTGAGGATTGAGGATTGAGGGTGAGGGCTGAGGGTTGAGGATTGAGGATTGAGGTTTGAGGTCTGAGGACTGAGGAATGAGGATTGAGAATTGAGGATTGAAGATTCAGGATTGAAGATTGAGGATTAGGTATTGAGGATTGAAGAATGAGGTTTGAGGATTGAGGATTGAGGATTGAGAATTGCAGATTGAGTATTGAGGATTGAAGATTGAGGATTGAGGATTGAGGATTGAGGATTGAGGATTGAGGATTGATGATTGAAGATTGAGTATTGAGGATTGAAGTTTGAGGATTGAAGATTGAGAACTGAGGACTGAGGATGGAGGATTGAGAATTGAGGATTGAGGATTGAGGATTGAAGATTTAGTATTGGGTATTGAGGATTGAAGAATGAGGATTGACGATTGAGGATTGAGGATTGAGGATTGAGGATTGAGGATTGAGGATTGAGAATTGAGGACAGAGGGTTGAAGATTGAGTATTGGGGACTGAAGATTGAGGATTGAGGACTGAGGATTGAGGATTGACGATGAGGGCTGAGGGTTGAGGATTGAGGTTTGAGGACTGAAGACTGAGGATTGAGGATTGAGAATTGAGGATTGAGTGTTGAGGATTGAAGATTGAGGATTGGGTATTGAGGTTTGAAGAATGAGGATTGAGGATTGAGTGTTGAGGATGGAGGATTGAAGATTGCGTATAGAGGATTGAAGATTGACGATTGAGGATTGAGGATTGAGGATTGAGGATTGAATATTGAGGACTGAGTGTTGAGGGTTGAGTGATGAGAATTGATGTTTGTGTATAGAGGTTTGAAGATTGCAGATTGAGTATTGAGTATTCAAAACTGTGAATTGAGGATATTCTATTGAGGATTGAGGATTGACAACTGATTGTTGAGGACTGAGGGCCGTAGATTGAGAATTCAGGATTGAGGATTCAGAATTGAGGTTTGAGGACTGAGGATTGAGGATTGAGGATTGAGGATTGAGGATTGAGGATTGAAGATTGAGGATTGGCGATTGACGATTGAAGATTGAGGATTCAGCATTGAGGATTCAGAATTGAAGTTTGAGGACTGAGGATTGAGGATTGAAGTTTGAGTATTGAGGATTGAGGATAGAGAATTGAAGATTGAGGATTGAGGATTGAAGATTGAGGTTTGAGGATTGAGGATTGAGGATTGAGGATAGAGGATTGAGGATTGAAGATTGAGTATTGAGGATTGAAGATTGAGGATTGAGGATTGAGGATTGAGGATTGAGGATTGAAGATTGAGGATTGGGGATTGAGGATTGAAGATTGAGGATGCAGGATTGAGGATTCAGAATTGAGGTTTGAGGACTGAGGATTGAGGATTGAAGATTGAGTATTGAGGATTGAGTATTGAGGATTGTAGATTGAGGACTGAGGATTGAGGGTGAGGGCTGAGGGTTGAGGATTGAGGTTTGAGGTCTGAGGACTGAGGAATGAGGATTGAGAATTGAGGATTGAAGATTCAGGATTGAAGATTGAGGATTAGGTATTGAGGATTGAAGAATGAGGATTGAGGATTGAGAATGGAGGATTGAGGAGTGAGGATTGAAGATTGGGTATTGAGGATTGAAGACTGACGATTGAGGATTGAGGATTGAGGATTGAGGATTGAGGATTGAGGATTGAGAATTGAGGATTGAGGATTGAAGATTGAGTATTGAGGATTGAAGATTGAGGATTGAGGACTGAGGATTGAGGATTGACGATGAGGGCTGATGGTTGAGGATTGAGGTGTGAGGACTGAGGACAGAGGATTGAGGACTGAGAATTGAGGATTGAGGATTGAGGATTGAAGATTGAGTATTGGGTATTGAGGATTGAAGAATGAGGATTGAAGATTGAGGATTGAGGATTGAGAATTGAGTATTGAGGATTGAGGATTGAAGATTGAGGATTGCGTTTTGAGGATTGAAGAATGAGGATTGAGGATTGCGGATTGGGGATTGAGGATTGAAGATTGCGTATTGAGGATTGAAGATTGACGATTGAGGATTGAGGATTGAGGACAGAGGGCTGAAGATTGTGTATTGGGTATTGAAGATTGAGGATTGAGGACTGAGGATTGAGGATTGACGATGAGGGCTGAGGTTGAGGATTGAGGTTTGAGGACTGAAGACTGAGGATTGAGGATTGAGAATTGAGGATTGAGGATTGAGGATTGAAGATTTAGTATTGGGTATTGAGGATTGAAGAATGAGGATTGAAGATTGAGGATTGAGGATTGAGAATTGAGGATTGAGGGTTGAGGATTGAAAATTGAGGATTGGGTATTGAGGATTGAAGAATGAGGATTGAGGCTTGAGGATTGAGGATTGAGGATTGAAGATTGCGTATTGAGGATTGAAGATTGACGATTGAGGATTGAGGATTGAGGACTGAGGATTGAGGATTGAATATTGAGGACTGAGTGTTGAGGGTTGAGTGATGAGAATTGATGTTTATGTATAGAGGTTTGAAGATTGCAGATTGAGTATTGAGTATTCAAAACTGTCAATTGAGGATATTCTATTGAGGATTGAGGATTGACAACTGATTGTTGAGGACTGAGGGCCGTAGATTGAGAATTCAGGATTGAGGATTCAGAATTGAGGTTTGAGGACTGAGGATTGAGGATTGAGGATTGAGGATTGAGGATTGAGGATTGAAGATTGAGGATTGGCGATTGAGGATTGAAGATTGAGGATTCAGGATTGAGGATTCAGAATTGAAGTTTGAGGACTGAGGATTGAGGATTGAAGTTTGAGTATTGAGGATTGAGTATAGAGGATTGAAGATTGAGGATTGAGGATTGAAGATTGAGGTTTGAGGATTGAGGATTGAGGATTGAGGATAGAGGATTGAGGATTGAAGATTGAGTATTGAGGATTGAAGATTGAGGATTGAGGATTGAGGATTGAGGATTGAGGATTGAAGATTGAGGATTGGGGATTGAGGATTGAAGATTGAGGATGCAGGATTGAGGATTCAGAATTGAGGTTTGAGGACTGAGGATTGAGGGTTGAAGATTGAGTATTGAGGATTGAGTATTGAGAATTGTAGATTGAGGATTGAGGATTGAGTATGAGGGCTGAGGGTTGAGGATTGAGGTTTGAGGTCTGAGGACTGAGGAATGAGGATTGAGAATTGAGGATTGAGGATTCAGGATTGAAGATTGAGGATTAGGTATTGAGGATTGAAGAATGAGGATTGAGGATTGAGAATGGAGGATTGAGGAGTGAGGATTGAAGATTGGGTATTGAGGATTGAAGACTGACGATTGAGGATTGAGGATTGAGGATTGAGGATTGAGGATTGAGGATTGAGAATTGAGGATTGAGGATTGAAGATTGAGTATTGAGGATTGAAGGTTGAGGATTGAGGACTGAGGATTGAGGATTGACGATGAGGGCTGATGGTTGAGGATTGAGGTGTGAGGACTGAGGACAGAGGATTGAGGACTGGGAATTGAGGATTGAGGATTGAGGATTGAAGATTGTGTATTGGGTATTGAGGATTGAAGAATGAGGATTGAAGATTGAGAATTGAGGATTGAGAATTGAGGATTGAGGATTGAGGATTGAAGATTGAGGATTGCGTTTTGAGGATTGAAGAATGAGGATTGAGGATTGCGGATTGGGGATTGAGGATTGAAGATTGCGTATTGAGGATTGAAGATTGACGATTGAGGATTGAGGATTGAGGACAGAGGGCTGAAGATTGAGTATTGGGTATTGAAGATTGAGGATTGAGGACTGAGGATTGAGGATTGACGATGAGGGCTGAGGTTGAGGATTGAGGTTTGAGGACTGAAGACTGAGGATTGAGGATCGAGAATTGAGGATTGAGGATTGAGGATTGAAGATTGAGGATTGGGTATTGAGGATTGAAGAATGAGGATTGAGGCTTGAGGATTGAGGATTGAGGATTGAAGATTGCGTATTGAGGATTGAAGATTGACGATTGAGGATTGAGGATTGAGGACTGAGGATTGAGGATTGAATATTGAGGACTGAGTGTTGAGGGTTGAGTGATGAGAATTGATGTTTGTGGATAGAGGTTTGAAGATTGCAGATTGAGTATTGAGTATTGAAAACTGTGAATTGAGGATATTCTATTGAGGATTGAGTATTGACAACTGATTGTTGAGGACTGAGGGCCCTAGATTGAGAATTCAGGATTGAGGATTCAGAATTGAGGTTTGAGGACTGAGGATTGAGGATTGAAGATTGAGTATTGAGGATTGAAGATTGAGGATTGAGGATTGAGGATTGAGGATTGAGGATGGGGGCTGAGTGTTGAGGATTGAGGTTTGAGGACTGAGGACTGAGGATTGAGGATTGAGGATTGAGAATTCAGGACAGAGGGTTGAAGATTGAGTATTGGGGACTGAAGATTGAGGATTGAGGACTGAGGATTGAGCATTGACGATGAGGGCTGAGGGTTGAGGATTGAGGTTTGAGGACTGAAGACTGAGGTTTGAGGATTGAGAATTGAGGATTGAGTGTTGAGGATTGAAGATTGAGGATTGGGTATTGAGTTTTGAAGAATGAGGATTGAGGATTGAGTGTTGAGGATGGAGGATTGAAGACTGAGGATTGGGTATTGAGGATTGATGAATGAGGATTGAGGATTCAGGGTTGAGGATTGAGGATTGAAGACTGAGTGTTGAGGATTGAAGACTGACGATTGAGGATTGAGGATTGAAGATTGACGATTGAGGATTGAGGATTGAGGATTGAGGATTGAATATTGAGGACTGAGTGTTGAGGGTTGAGTGATGAGAATTGATGTTTTTGGATAGAGGTTTGAAGATTGCAGATTGAGTATTGAGTATTCAAAACTGTGAATTGAGGATATTCTATTGAGGATTGAGGATTGACAACTGATTGTTGAGGACTGAGGGCCGTAGATTGAGAATTCAGGATTGAGGATTCAGAATTGAGGTTTGAGGACTGAGGATTGAGGATTGAGGATTGAGGATTGAGGATTGAAGATTGAGGATTGGCGATTGAGGATTGAAGATTGAGGATTCAGGATTGAGGATTCAGAATTGATGTTTGAGGACTGAGGATTGAGGATTGAAGTTTGAGTATTGAGGATTGAGGGTAGAGGATTGAAGATTGAGGATTGAGGATTGAAGATTGAGGTTTGAGGATTGAGGATTGAGGATTGAGGATAGAGGATTGAGGATTGAAGATTGAGTATTGAGGATTGAAGATTGAGGTTTGAGGATTGAGGATTGAGGATTGAGGATAGAGGATTGAGGACTGAAGATTGAGTATTGAGGATTGAAGATTGAGGATTGGGTATTGAGGATTGAGGATTGAGGATTGAAGATTGAGGATTGGGGACTGAGGATTGAATATTGAGGATGCAGGATTGAGGATTCAGAATTGAGGTTTGAGGACTGAGGATTGAGGATTGAAGATTGAGTATTGAGGATTGAGTATTGAGGATTGTAGATTGAGGATTGAGGATTGAGGATGAGGGCTGAGGGTTGAGGATTGAGGTTTGAGGTCTGAGGACTGAGGAATGAGGATTGAGAATTGAGGATTGAGGATTCAGGATTGAAGATTGAGGATTAGGTATTGAGGATTGAAGAATGAGGATTGAGGATTGAGAATGGAGTATTGAGGAGTGAGGATTGAAGATTGGGTATTGAGGATTGAAGACTGACGATTGAGGATTGAGTATTGAGGATTGAAGATTGAGGATTGAGGACTGAGGATTGAGGATTGACGATGAGGGCTGAGGGTTGAGGATTGAGGTGTGAGGACTGGGGACAGAGGATTGAGGACTGAGAATTGAGGATTGAGGATTGAGGATTGAAGATTGAGTATTGGGTATTGAGGATTGAAGAATGAGGATTGAATATTGAGGATGGAGGATTGAGAATTGAGGATCGAGGATTGAGGATTGAAGACTGAGGATTGGGTATTGAGGATTGTAGAATGAGGATTGAGGATTCAGGATTGAGGATTGAGGATTGAAGACTGAGTATTGAGGATTGAAGACTGACGATTGAGGATTGAGGATTGAGGATTGAGGATTGAGGATGAGGGCCGAGTGTTGAGGATTGAGGTTTGAGGGCTGAGGTCTGAGGATTGAGGATTGAGAATTGAGAATTGAGGATTGAGGATTGAAGATTGAGCATTGGGTATTGAGGATTAAAGAATGAGGGTTGAGGATTGAGGATTGAGGATTGCGGATTGAAGATTGAGTATTGAGGATTGAAGACAGGCGACTGAGGATTAAGGATTGAGGATTGAGCATTGAGGATAGAGGATTGAAGATTGAGTATTGATGATTGAAGATTGAGGATTGAGGATTGGGGGTTGTGGATTGAGGACGAGGACTGAGGGTTGAGTATTGATGTTTGAAGTGTGAGGATTAAGGATTCAGGATTGAGAATTGAGGATTGAGGAATGAGTATTGAAGATTGAGGATTCGGTATTGAGGATTGAAGAATGAGGTTTGAGGATTTAGGATTGAGGATTGAGAATTGCAGATTGAGTATTGAGGATTGAAGATTGAGGATTGGGGATTGAGGATTGAGGATTGAGGATTGAGGATTGATGATTGAAGATTGAGTATTGAGGATTGAAGTTTGAGGATTGGGGATTGAGGATTGAAGATCGAGGATTCAGGATTGAGGATTCAGAGTTGAGGTTTGAGGACTGAGGATTGAGGATTGATGATTGAATATTGAGTATTGCGGATTGAGGATTGAAGATTGAGGATTGAGGATTGAGGAGGAGGGCTGAGGGTTGAGAATAGAGGTTTGAGCACTGAGGACTGAGGATGGAGGATTGAGAATTGAGGTTTGAGGATTGAGGATTGAAGATTGAGGATTGGGTATTGAGGATTGAAGAATGAGGATTGAGGATTGAGAATGGAGGATTGAGGAGTGAGGATTGAAGATTGGGTATTGAGGATTGAAGACTGACGATTGAGGATTGAGGATTGAGGATTGAGGATTCAGGATTGAGGATAGAGAATTGAGGATTGAGGATTGAAGACTGAGGATTGGGTATTGAGGCTTGAGGATTGAGGATTGAGGATTGAAGATTGCGTATTGAAGATTGAAGATTGACGATTGAGGATTGAGGATTGAGGACTGAGGATTGAGGATTGAATATTGAGGACTGAGTGTTGAGGGTTGAGTGATGAGAATTGATGTTTGTGGATAGAGGTTTGAAGATTGCAGATTGAGTATTGAGTATTGAAAACTGTGAATTGAGGATATTCTATTGAGGATTGAGTATTGACAACTGATTGTTGAGGACTGAGGGCCCTAGATTGAGAATTCAGGATTGAGGATTCAGAATTGAGGTTTGAGGACTGAGGATTGAGGATTGAAGATTGAGTATTGAGGATTGAAGATTGAGGATTGAGGATTGAGGATTGAGGATGGGGGCTGAGTGTTGAGGATTGAGGTTTGAGGACTGAGGACTGAGGATTGAGGATTGAGAATTGAGAATTGAGGATTGAGGATTGAAGATTGAGCATTGGGTATTGAGGATTGAAGAATGAGGTTTGAGGATTGAGGATTGAGGATCGAGAATTGCAGATTGAGTATTGAGGATTGAAGATTGAGGATCGAGGATTGAGGATTGAGGATTGAGGATTGAGGATTGATGATTGAAGATTGAGTATTGAGGATTGAAGATTGAGGATTGAGGATTGATGAGTGAATATTGAGCATTGCGGATTGAGGATTGAAGGTTGAGGATTGAGGATTGAGGATGAGGGCTGAGGGTTGAGGATAGAGGTTTGAGGACTGAGGACTGAGGGTGGAGGATTGAGAATAGAGGATCGAGGATTCAGGATTGAAGATTGAGGATTGGGTATTGAGGATTGTAGAATGAGGATTGAGGATTCAGGATTGAGGATTGAGGATTGAAGACTGAGTATTGAGGATTGAAGACTGACGATTGAGGATTGGGGATTGTGTATTGAAGATTGAGGATTCGGTATTGAGGGTTGAAGTATGAGGTTTGAGGATTGAGGATTGAGGATTGAGGATTGAGAATTGCAGATTGAGTATTGAGGATTGAAGATTGAGGATTGAGGATTGAGGATTGAGGATTGAGGATTGAGGATTGATGATTGAAGATTGAGTATTGAGGATTGAAGATTGAGGATTGGGGATTGAGGATTGAAGATTGAGGATTCAGGATTGAGGATTCAGAATTGAGGTTTGATGACTGAGGATTGAGGATTGATGATTGAATATTGAGCATTGCGCATTGAGGATTGAAGGTTGAGGATTGAGGATTGAGGATTGAGGATGAGGGCTGAGGGTTGAGGATAGAGGTTTGAGGACTGAGGACTGAGGGTGGAGGATTGAGAATTGAGGATCGAGGATTCAGGATTGAAGATTGAGGATTGGGTATTGAGGATTGTAGAATGAGGATTGAGGATTCAGGATTGAGGATTGAGGATTGAAGACTGAGTATTGAGGATTGAAGACTGACGATTGAGGATTGAGGATTGAGGATTGAGGATTGAGGATTGAGAATTGAGGACAGAGGGCTGAAGATTGAGTATTGGGTATTGAAGATTGAGGATTGAGGACTGAGGATTGAGGATTGACGATGAGGGCTGAGGGTTGAGGATTGAGGTTTGAGGACTGAAGACTGAGGATTGAGGATTGAGAATTGAGGATTGAGGATTGAGGATTGAAGATTTAGTATTGGGTATTGAGGATTGAAGAATGAGGATTGAAGATTGAGGATTGAGGATTGAGAATTGAGGACTGAGGGTTGAGGATTGAAAATTGAGGATTGGGTATTGAGGATTGAAGAATGAGGATTGAGGATTGAGGATTGATGATTGAGGATTGAAGATTGCGTATTGAGGATTGAAGATTGACGATTGAGGATTGAGGATTGAGGATTGAATATTGAGGACTGAGTGTTGAGGGTTGAGTGATGAGAATTGATGTTTGTGGATAGAGGTTTGAAGATTGCATATTGAGTATTGAGTATTGAAAACTGTGAATTGAGGATATTCTATTGAGGATTGAGGATTGACAACTGATTGTTGAGGACTGAGGGCTGTAGATTGAGAATTCAGGATTGAGGATTCAGAATTGAGGTTTGAGGACTGAGGATTGAGGATTGAGGATTGAGGATTGAGGATTGAGGATTGAAGATTGAGGATTGGCGATTGAGGATTGAAGATTGAGGATTCAGCATTGAGGATTCAGAATTGAAGTTTGAGGACTGAGGATTGAGGATTGAAGTTTGAGTATTGAGGATTGAAGATAGAGAATTGAAGATTGAGGATTGAGGATTGAAGATTGAGGTTTGAGGATTGAGGGTTGAGGATTGAGGATAGAGGATTGAGGATTGAAGATTGAGTATTGAGGATTGAAGATTGAGGATTGAGGATTGAGGATTGAGGATTGAGGATTGAAGATTGAGGATTGGGGATTGAGGATTGAAGATTGAGGATGCAGGATTGAGGATTCAGAATTGAGGTTTGAGGACTGAGGATTGAGGATTGAAGATTGAGTATTGAGGATTGAGTATTGAGGATTGTAGATTGAGGATTGAGGATTGAGGGTGAGGGCTGAGGGTTGAGGATTGAGGTTTGAGGTCTGAGGACTGAGGAATGAGGATTGAGAATTGAGGATTGAAGATTCAGGATTGAAGATTGAGGATTAGGTATTGAGGATTGAAGAATGAGGATTGAGGATTGAGAATGGAGGATTGAGGAGTGAGGATTGAAGATTGGGTATTGAGGATTGAAGACTGACGATTGAGGATTGAGGATTGAGGATTGAGGATTGAGGATTGAGGATTGAGAATTGAGGATTGAGGATTGAAGATTGAGTATTGAGGATTGAAGATTGAGGATTGAGGACTGAGGATTGAGGATTGACGATGAGGGCTGATGGTTGAGGATTGAGGTGTGAGGACTGAGGACAGAGGATTGAGGACTGAGAGTTGAGGATTGAGGATTGAGGATTGAAGATTGAGTATTGGGTATTGAGGATTGAAGAATGAGGATTGAAGATTGAGGATTGAGGATTGAGAATTGAGTATTGAGGATTGAGGATTGAAGATTGAGGATTGCGTTTTGAGGATTGAAGAATGAGGATTGAGGATTGCGGATTGGGGATTGAGGATTGAAGATTGCGTATTGAGGATTGAAGATTGACGATTGAGGATTGAGGATTGAGGACAGAGGGCTGAAGATTGAGTATTGGGTATTGAAGATTGAGGATTGAGGACTGAGGATTGAGGATTGACGATGAGGGCTGAGGTTGAGGATTGAGGTTTGAGGACTGAAGACTGAGGATTGAGGATTGAGAATTGAGGATTGAGGATTGAGGATTGAAGATTTAGTATTGGGTATTGAGGATTGAAGAATGAGGATTGAAGATTGAGGATTGAGGATTGAGAATTGAGGATTGAGGGTTGAGGATTGAAAATTGAGGATTGGGTATTGAGGATTGAAGAATGAGGATTGAGGCTTGAGGATTGAGGATTGAGGATTGAAGATTGCGTATTGAGGATTGAAGATTGACGATTGAGGATTGAGGATTGAGGACTGAGCATTGAGGATTGAATATTGAGGACTGAGTGTTGAGGGTTGAGTGATGAGAATTGATGTTTGTGTATAGAGGTTTGAAGATTGCAGATTGAGTATTGAGTATTCAAAACTGTGAATTGAGGATATTCTATTGAGGATTGAGGATTGACAACTGATTGTTGAGGACTGAGGGCCGTAGATTGAGAATTCAGGATTGAGGATTCAGAATTGAGGTTTGAGGACTGAGGATTGAGGATTGAGGATTGAGGATTGAGGATTGAGGATTGAAGATTGAGGATTGGCGATTGAGGATTGAAGATTGAGGATTCAAGATTGAGGATTCAGAATTGAAGTTTGAGGACTGAGGATTGAGGATTGAAGTTTGAGTATTGAGGATTGAGTATAGAGGATTGAAGATTGAGGATTGAGGATTGAAGATTGAGGTTTGAGGATTGAGGTTTGAGGATTGAGGATAGAGGATTGAGGATTGAAGATTGAGTATTGAGGATTGAAGATTGAGGATTGAGGATTGAGGATTGAGGATTGAGGATTGAAGATTGAGGATTGGGGATTGAGGATTGAAGATTGAGGATGCAGGATTGAGGATTCAGAATTGAGGTTTGAGGACTGAGGATTGAGGGTTGAAGATTGAGTATTGAGGATTGAGTATTGAGAATTGTAGATTGAGGATTGAGGATTGAGTATGAGGGCTGAGGGTTGAGGATTGAGGTTTGAGGTCTGAGGACTGAGGAATGAGGATTGAGAATTGAGGATTGAGGATTCAGGATTGAAGATTGAGGATTAGGTATTGAGGATTGAAGAATGAGGATTGAGGATTGAGAATGGAGGATTGAGGAGTGAGGATTGAAGATTGGGTATTGAGGATTGAAGACTGACGATTGAGGATTGAGGATTGAGGATTGAGGATTGAGGATTGAGGATTGAGAATTGAGGATTGAGGATTGAAGATTGAGTATTGAGGATTGAAGGTTGAGGATTGAGTACTGAGGATTGAGGATTGACGATGAGGGCTGATGGTTGAGGATTGAGGTGTGAGGACTGAGGACAGAGGATTGAGGATTGAAGATTGTGTATTGGGTATTGAGGATTGAAGAATGAGGATTGAAGATTGAGGATTGCGTTTTCAGGATTGAAGAATGAGGATTGAGGATTGCGGATTGGGGATTGAGGATTGAAGATTGCGTATTGAGGATTGAAGATTGACGATTGAGGATTGAGGATTGAGGACAGAGGGCTGAAGATTGAGTATTGGGTATTGAAGATTGAGGATTGAGGACTGAGGATTGAGGATTGACGATGAGGGCTGAGGTTGAGGATTGAGGTTTGAGGACTGAAGACTGAGGATTGAGGATCGAGAATTGAGGATTGAGGATTGAGGATTGAAGATTGAGGATTGGGTATTGAGGATTGAAGAATGAGGATTGAAGATTGAGGATTGAGGATTGAGAATTGAGGATTGAGGGTTGAGGATTGAAAATTGAGGATTGGGTATTGAGGATTGAAGAATGAGGATTGAGGCTTGAGGATTGAGGATTGAGGACTGAAGATTGCGTATTGAGGATTGAAGATTGACGATTGAGGATTGATGATTGAGGACTGAGGATTGAGGATTGAATATTGAGGACTGAGTGTTGAGGGTTGAGTGATGAGAATTGATGTTTGTGGATAGAGGTTTGAAGATTGCAGATTGAGTATTGAGAATTGAAAACTGTGAATTGAGGATATTCTATTGAGGATTGAGTATTGACAACTGATTGTTGAGGACTGAGGGCCCTAGATTGAGAATTCAGGATTGAGGATTCAGAATTGAGGTTTGAGGACTGAGGATTGAGGATTGAAGATTGAGTATTGAGGATTGAAGATTGAGGATTGAGGATTGAGGATTGAGGATTGAGGATGGGGGCTGAGTGTTGAGGATTGAGGTTTGAGGACTGAGGACTGAGGATTGAGGATTGAGAATTGAGAATTGAGGATTGAGAATTGCAGATTGAGTATTGAGGATTGAAGATTGAGGATTGAGGATTGAGGATTGAGGATTGAGGATTGAGGATTGATGATTGAAGATTGAGTATTGAGGATTGAAGTTTGAGGATTGGGGATTGAGGATTGAAGATAGAGGATTCAGGATTGAGGATTCAGAGTTGAGGTTTGAGGACTGAGGATTGAGGATTGATGATTGAATATTGAGGATTGCGGATTGAGGATTGAAGATTGAGGATTGAGGATTGAGGATGAGGGCTGAGGGTTGAGGATAGAGGTTTGAGCACTGAGGACTGAGGATGGAGGATTGGGAATTGAGGATTGAGGATTGAGGATTGAAGATTGAGGATTGGGTATTGAGGATTGAAGAATGAGGATTGAGGATTCAGGGTTGAGGATTGAGGATTGAAGACTGAGTGTTGAGGATTGAAGACTGACGATTGAGGATTGAGGATTGAGGATGGAGGATTGAGGATTGAGGATTGAGGATTGAGAATTCAGGACAGAGGGTTGAAGATTGAGTATTGGGGACTGAAGATTGAGGATTGAGGACTGAGGATTGAGCATTGACGATGAGGGCTGAGGGTTGAGGATTGAGGTTTGAGGACTGAAGACTGAGGTTTGAGGATTGAGAATTGAGGATTGAGTGTTGAGGATTGAAGATTGAGGATTGGGTATTGAGGTTTGAAGAATGAGGATTGAGGATTGAGTGTTGAGGATGGAGGATTGAAGACTGAGGATTGGGTATTGAGGATTGATGAATGAGGATTGAGGATTCAGGGTTGAGGATTGAGGATTGAAGACTGAGTGTTGAGGATTGAAGACTGACGATTGAGGATTGAGGATTGAAGATTGACGATTGAGGATTGAGGATTGAGGATTGAGGATTGAATATTGAGGACTGAGTGTTGAGGGTTGAGTGATGAGAATTGATGTTTTTGGATAGAGGTTTGAAGATTGCAGATTGAGTATTGAGTATTCAAAACTGTGAATTGAGGATATTCTATTGAGGATTGAGGATTGACAACTGATTGTTGAGGACTGAGGGCCGTAGATTGAGAATTCAGGATTGAGGATTCAGAATTGAGGTTTGAGGACTGAGGATTGAGGATTGAGGATTGAGGATTGAGGATTGAAGATTGAGGATTGGCGATTGAGGATTGAAGTTGAGGATTCAGGATTGAGGATTCAGAATTGATGTTTGAGGACTGAGGATTGAGGATTGAAGTTTGAGTATTGAGGATTGAGGGTAGAGGATTGAAGATTGAGGATTGAGGATCGAAGATTGAGGTTTGAGGATTGAGGATTGAGGATTGAGGATAGAGGATTGAGGATTGAAGATTGAGTATTGAGGATTGAAGATTGAGGTTTGAGGATTGAGGATTGAGGATTGAGGATAGAGGATTGAGGACTGAAGATTGAGTATTGAGGATTGAAGATTGAGGATTGGGGATTGAGGATTGAGGATTGAGGATTGAAGATTGAGGATTGGGGACTGAGGATTGAATATTGAGGATGCAGGATTGAGGATTCAGAATTGAGGTTTGAGGACTGAGGATTGAGGATTGAAGATTGAGTATTGAGGATTGAGTATTGAGGATTGTAGATTGAGGACTGAGGATTGAGGATGAGGGCTGAGGGTTGAGGATTGAGGTTTGAGGTCTGAGGACTGAGGAATGAGGATTGAGAATTGAGAATTGAGGATTGAGGATTCAGGATTGAAGATTGAGGATTAGGTATTGAGGATTGAAGAATGAGGATTGAGGATTGAGAATGGAGTATTGAGGAGTGAGGATTGAAGATTGGGTATTGAGGATTGAAGACTGACGATTGAGGATTGAGTATTGAGGATTGAAGATTGAGGATTGAGGACTGAGGATTGAGGATTGACGATGAGGGCTGAGGGTTGAGGATTGAGGTGTGAGGACTGGGGACAGAGGATTGAGGACTGAGAATTGAGGATTGAGGATTGAGGATTGAAGATTGAGTATTGGGTATTGAGGATTGAAGAATGAGGATTGAATATTGAGGTTGGAGGATTGAGAATTGAGGATCGAGGATTGAGGATTGAAGACTGAGGATTGGGTATTGAGGATTGTAGAATGAGGATTGAGGATTCAGGATTGAGGATTGAGGATTGAAGACTGAGTATTGAGGATTGAAGACTGACGATTGAGGATTGAGGATTGAGGATTGAGGATTGAGGATGAGGGCCGAGTGTTGAGGATTGAGGTTTGAGGGCTGAGGTCTGAGGATTGAGGATTGAGAATTGAGAATTGAGGATTGAGGATTGAAGATTGAGCATTGGGTATTGAGGATTAAAGAATGAGGGTTGAGGATTGAGGATTGAGGATTGCGGATTGAAGATTGAGTATTGAGGATTGAAGACAGGCGACTGAGGATTAAGGATTGAGGATTGACCATTGAGGATAGAGGATTGAAGATTGAGTATTGATGATTGAAGATTGAGGATTGAGGATTGGGGGTTGTGGATTGAGGACGAGGACTGATAGTTGAGTATTGATGTTTGAAGTGTGAGGATTAAGGATTCAGGATTGAGAATTGAGGATTGAGGAATGAGTATTGAAGATTGAGGATTCGCTATTGAGGATTGAAGAATGAGATTTGAGGATTGAGGATTGAGGATTGAGAATTGCAGATTGAGTATTGAGGATTGAAGATTGAGGATTGGGGATTGAGGATTGAGGATTGAGGATTGAGGATTGATGATTGAAGATTGAGTATTGAGGATTGAAGTTTGAGGATTGGGGATTGAGGATTGAAGATTGAGGATTCAGGATTGAGGATTCAGAGTTGAGGATTGAGGACTGAGGATTGAGGATTGATGATTGAATATTGAGTATTGCGGATTGAGGATTGAAGATTGAGGATTGAGGATTGAGGAGGAGGGCTGAGGGTTGAGAATAGAGGTTTGAGCACTGAGGACTGAGGATGGAGGATTGAGAATTGAGGTTTGAGGATTGAGGATTGAAGATTGAGGATTGGGTATTGAGGATTGAAGAATGAGGATTGAGGATTCAGGGTTGAGGATTGAGGATTGAAGACTGAGTGTTGAGGATTGAAGACTGACGATTGAGGATTGAGGATTGAGGATGGAGGATTGAGGATTGAGGATTGAGGATTGAGAACTGAGGACAGAGGGTTGAAGATTGAGTATTGGGGACTGAAGATTGAGGATTGAGGATTGACGATGAGGGCTGAGGGTTGAGGATTGAGGTTTGAGGACTGAAGACTGAGGATTGAGGATTGAGAATTGAGGATTGAGTGTTGAGGATTGAAGATTGAGGATTGGGTATTGAGGTTTGAAGAATGAGGATTGAGGATTGAGTGTTGAGGATGGAGGATTGAAGATTGAGGATTGGGTATTGAGGATTGAAGAATGAGGATTGAGGATTCAGGGTTGAGGATTGAGGATTGAAGACTGAGTGTTGAGGATTGAAGACTGACGATTGAGGATTGAGGATTGAAGATTGACGATTGAGGATTGAGGATTGAGGATTGAGGATTGAATATTGAGGACTGAGTGTTGAGGGCTGAGTGATGAGAATTGATGTTTGTGGATAGAGGTTTGAAGATTGCAGATTGAGTATTGAGTATTCAAAACTGTGAATTGAGGATATTCTATTGAGGATTGAGGATTGACAACTGATTGTTGAGGACTGTGGGCCGTAGATTGAGAATTCAGGATTGATGATTCAGAATTGTGGTTTGAGGACTGAGGATTGAGGATTGAGGATTGAGGATTGAGGATTGAAGATTGAGGATTGTTGATTGAGGATTGAAGATTGAGGATTCAGGATTGAGGATTCAGAATTGAGGTTTGAGGACTGAGGATTGAGGATTGAAGTTTGAGTATTGAGGATTGAGTATAGAGGATTGAAGATTGAGGATTGAGGATTGAAGATTGAGGTTTGAGGATTGAGGATTGAGGATTGAGGATAGAGGATTGAGGATTGAAGATTGAGTATTGAGGATTGAAGATTGAGGATTGAGGATTGAGGATTGAGGATTGAGGATTGAAGATTGAGGATTGGGGATTGAGGATTGAAGATTGAGGATGCAGGATTGAGGATTCAGAATTGAGGTTTGAGGACTGAGGATTGAGGGTTGAAGATTGAGTATTGAGGATTGAGTATTGAGAATTGTAGATTGAGGATTGAGGATTGAGTATGAGGGCTGAGGGTTGAGGATTGAGGTTTGAGGTCTGAGGACTGAGGAATGAGGATTGAGAATTGAGGATTGAGGATTCAGGATTGAAGATTGAGGATTAGGTATTGAGGATTGAAGAATGAGGATTGAGGATTGAGAATGGAGGATTGAGGAGTGAGGATTGAAGATTGGGTATTGAGGATTGAAGACTGACGATTGAGGATTGAGGATTGAGGATTGAGGATTGAGGATTGAGGATTGAAGGTTGAGGATTGAGGACTGAGGATTGAGGATTGACGATGAGGGCTGATGGTTGAGGATTGAGGTGTGAGGACTGAGGAGAGAGGATTGAGGACTGAGAATTGAGGATTGAGGATTGAGGATTGAAGATTGTGTATTGGGTATTGAGGATTGAAGAATGAGGATTGAAGATTGAGGATTGAGGATTGAGAATTGAGGATTGAGGATTGAGGATTGAAGATTGAGGATTGCGTTTTGAGGATTGAAGAATGAGGATTGAGGATTGCGGATTGGGGATTGAGGATTGAAGATTGCGTATTGAGGATTGAAGGTTGACGATTGAGGATTGAGGATTGAGGACAGAGTGCTGAAGATTGAGTATTGGGTATTGAATATTGAGGATTGAGGACTGAGGATTGAGGATTGACGATGAGGGCTGAGGTTGAGGATTGAGGTTTGAGGACTGAAGACTGAGGATTGAGGATTGAGAATTGAGGATTGAGGATTGAGGATCGAAGATTGAGGATTGGGTATTGAGGATTGAAGAATGAGGATTGAAGATTGAGGATTGAGGATTGTGAATTGAGGATTGAGGGTTGAGGATTGAAAATTGAGGATTGGGTATTGAGGATTGAAGAATGAGGATTGAGGCTTGAGGATTGAGGATTGAGGATTGAAGATTGCGTATTGAGGATTGAAGATTGACGATTGAGGATTGAGGATTGAGGACTGAGGATTGAGGATTGAATATTGAGGACTGAGTGTTGAGGGTTGAGTGATGAGAATTGATGTTTGTGGATAGAGGTTTGAAGATTGCAGATTGAGTATTGAGTATTGAAAACTGTGAATTGAGGATATTCTATTGAGGATTGAGTATTGACAACTGATTGTTGAGGACTGAGGGCCCTAGATTGAGAATTCAGGATTGAGGATTCAGAATTGAGGTTTGAGGACTGAGGATTGAGGATTGAAGATTGAGTATTGAGGATTGAAGATTGAGGATTGGGGATTGAGGATTGAAGATAGAGGATTCAGGATTGAGGATTCAGAGTTGAGGTTTAAGGACTGAGGATTGAGGATTAATGATTGAATATTGAGGATTGCGGATTGAGGATTGAAGATTGAGGATTGAGGATTGAGGATGAGGGCTGAGGGTTGAGGATAGAGGTTTGAGCACTGAGGACTGAGGATGGAGGATTGGGAATTGAGGATTGAGGATTGAGGATTGAAGATTGAGGATTGGGTATTGAGGATTGAAGAATGAGGATTGAGGATTCAGGGTTGAGGATTGAGGATTGAAGACTGAGTGTTGAGGATTGAAGACTGACGATTGAGGATTGAGGATTGAGGATGGAGGATTGAGGATTGAGGATTGAGGATTGAGAATTCAGGACAGAGGGTTGAAGATTGAGTATTGGGGACTGAAGATTGAGGATTGAGGACTGAGGATTGAGCATTGACGATGAGGGCTGAGGGTTGAGGATTGAGGTTTGAGGACTGAAGACTGAGGTTTGAGGATTGAGAATTGAGGATTGAGTGTTGAGGATTGAAGATTGAGGATTGGGTATTGAGGTTTGAAGAATGAGGATTGAGGATTGAGTGTTGAGGATGGAGGATTGAAGATTGAGGATTGGGTATTGAGGATTGATGAATGAGGATTGAGGATTCAGGGTTGAGGATTGAGGATTGAAGACTGTGTGTTGAGGATTGAAGACTGACGATTGAGGATTGAGGATTGAAGATTGACGATTGAGGATTGAGGATTGAGGATTGAGGATTGAATATTGAGGACTGAGTGTTGAGGGTTGAGTGATGAGAATTGATGTTTTTGGATAGAGGTTTGAAGATTGCAGATTGAGTATTGAGTATTCAAAACTGTGAATTGAGGATATTCTATTGAGGATTGAGGATTGACAACTGATTGTTGAGGACTGAGGGCCGTAGATTGAGAATTCAGGATTGAGGATTCAGAATTGAGGTTTGAGGACTGAGGATTGAGGATTGAGGATTGAGGATTGAGGATTGAAGATTGAGGATTGGCGATTGAGGATTGAAGATTGAGGATTCAGGATTGAGTATTCAGAATTGATGTTTGAGGACTGAGGATTGAGGATTGAAGTTTGAGTATTGAGGATTGAGGGTAGAGGATTGAAGATTGAGGATTGAGGATTGAAGATTGAGGTTTGAGGATTGAGGATTGAGGATTGAGGATAGAGGATTGAGGATTGAAGATTGAGTATTGAGGATTGAAGATTGAGGTTTGAGGATTGAGGATTGAGGATTGAGGATAGAGGATTGAGGATTGAAGATTGAGTATTGAGGATTGAAGATTGAGGATTGCGGATTGAGGATTGAGGATTGAGGATTGAAGATTGAGGATTGGGGACTGAGGATTGAATATTGAGGATGCAGGATTGAGGATTCAGAATTGAGGTTTGAGGACTGAGGATTGAGGATTGAAGATTGAGTATTGAGGATTGAGTATTGAGGATTGTAGATTGAGGATTGAGGATTGAGGATGAGGGCTGAGGGTTGAGGATTGAGGTTTGAGGTCTGAGGACTGAGGAATGAGGATTGAGAATTGAGGATTGAGGATTCAGGATTGAAGATTGAGGATTAGGTATTGAGGATTGAAGAATGAGGATTGAGGATTGAGAATGGAGTATTGAGGAGTGAGGATTGAAGATTGGGTATTGAGGATTGAAGACTGACGATTGAGGATTGAGTATTGAGGATTGAGGATTGAGGATTGAAGATTGAGTATTGGGTATTGAGGATTGAAGAATGAGGATTGAATATTGAGGATGGAGGATTGAGAATTGAGGATCGAGGATTGAGGATTGAAGACTGAGGATTGGGTATTGAGGATTGTAGAATGAGGATTGAGGATTCAGGATTGAGGATTGAGGATTGAAGACTGAGTATTGAGGATTGAAGACTGACGATTGAGGATTGAGGATTGAGGATTGAGGATTGAGGATGAGGGCTGAGTGTTGAGGATTGAGGTTTGAGGGCTGAGGTCTGAGGATTGAGGATTGAGAATTGAGAATTGAGGATTGAGGATTGAAGATTGAGCATTGGGTATTGAGGATTAAAGAATGAGGGTTGAGGATTGAGGATTGAGGATTGCGGATTGAAGATTGAGTATTGAGGATTGAAGACAGGCGACTGAGGACTGAGGATTGAGGATTGAGCATTGAGGATTGAGGATTGAAGATTGAGTATTGATGATTGAAGATTGAGGATTGAGGATTGGGGGTTGTGGATTGAGGACGAGGACTGAGGGTTGAGTATTGACGTTTGAAGTGTGAGGATTAAGGATTCAGGATTGAGAATTGAGGATTGAGGAATGAGTATTGAAGATTGAGGATTCGGTATTGAGGATTGAAGAATGAGGTTTGAGGATTCAGGATTGAGGATTGAGAATTGCAGATTGAGTATTGAGGATTGAAGATTGAGGATTGGGGATTGAGGATTGAGGATTGAGGATTGAGGATTGATGATTGAAGATTGAGTATTGAGGATTGAAGTTTGAGGATTGGGGATTGAGGATTGAAGATTGAGGATTCAGGATTGAGGATTCAGAGTTGAGGTTTGAGGACTGAGGATTGAGGATTGATGATTGAATATTGAGGATTGCGGATTGAGGATTGAAGATTGAGGATTGAGGATTGAGGAGGAGGGCTGAGGGTTGAGAATAGAGGTATGAGCACTCAGGACTGAGGATGGAGGATTGAGAATTGAGGTTTGAGGATTGAGGATTGAAGATTGAGGATTGGGTATTGAGGATTGAAGAATGAGGATTGAGGATTCAGGGTTGAGGATTGAGGATTGAAGACTGAGTGTTGAGGATTGAAGACTGACGATTGAGGATTGAGGATTGAAGATTGACGATTGAGGATTGAGGATTGAGGATTGAGGATTGAATATTGAGGATTGTAGATTGAGGATTGAGGATTGAGGATGAGGGCTGAGGGTTGAGGATTGAGGTTTGAGGTCTGAGGACTGAGGAATGAGGATTGAGAATTGAGGATTGAGGATTGAGGATTGAAGATTGAGGATTAGGTATTGAGGATTGAAGAATGAGGATTGAGGATTGAGAATGGAGTATTGAGGAGTGAGGATTGAAGATTGGGTATTGAGGATTGAAGACTGACGATTGAGGATTGAGTATTGAGGATTGAAGATTGAGGATTGAGGACTGAGGATTGAGGATTGACGATGAGGGCTGAGGGTTGAGGATTGAGGTGTGAGGACTGGGGACAGAGGATTGAGGACTGAGAATTGAGGATTGAGGATTGAGGATTGAAGATTGAGTATTGGGTATTGAGGAATGAAGAATGAGGATTGAATATTGAGGATTGAGGATTGAGAATTGAGGATTGAGGATTGAGGATTGAAGATTGAGGATTGGGTTTTGAGGATTGAAGAATGAGGATTGAGGATTGCGGATTGAGGATTGAGGATTGAAGATTGCGTGTTGAGGATTGAAGATTGACGATTGAGGATTGAGGATTGAGGATTGAGCATTGAATATTGAGGACTGAGTGTTGAGGGTTGAATGGTGAGAATTGATGTTTGTGGATAGAGGTTTGAAGATTGCAGATTGAGTATTGAGTATTGAAAGCTGTGAATTGAGGATATTCTATTGAGGATTGAGGATTGACAACTGATTGTTGATGACTGAGGGCCGTAGATTGGGAATTCAGGATTGAGGATTCAGAATTGATATTTAAGGACTGAGGATTGAGGATTGAAGATTGAGTATTGAGGATTGAAGATTGAGGATTGAGGATTGTGGATTGAGGATTGAGGATGAGGGCTGAGGGTTGAGGGTTGAGGATTGAGGTTTGAGGACTGAGGACTGAGGATTGAGGATTGAGAATTGAGAATTGAGGATTGAGGATTGAAGACTGAGGATTGGGTATTGAGGATTGAAGAATGACGATTGAGGATTGAGGATTGAAGATTGAGGATTGAAGATTGAGTATTGTGGATTGAAGACTGGCGATTGAGGATTGAGGATTGAGGATTGAGTATTGGGGATTGTGGATTGAAGATTGAGTATTGAGGATTGAAGATTGAGGATTGAAGAATGAGGATTGAGGATTAAGGATTGAGGATTGAGGATTGAGGATTGATGATTGAAGATTGAGTATTGAGGATTGAAGATTGAGGATTGGGGATTGAGGATCGAAGATTGAGGATTCAGGATTGAGGATTCAGAATTGAGGTTTGAGTACTGAGGATTGAGGATTGATGATTGAATATTGAGCATTGCGGATTGAGGATTGAAGGTTGAGCATTGAGGATTGAGGATGAGGGCTGAGGGTTGAGGATAGAGGTTTGAGGACTGAGGACTGAGGACTGAGGATGGAGGATTGAGAATTGAGGATCGAGGATTGAGGATTGAAGATTGAGGATTGGGTATTGAGGATTGTAGAATGAGGATTGAGGATTCAGGATTGAGGATTGAGGATCGAAGACTGAGTATTGAGGATTGAAGACTGACGATTGAGGATTGAGGATTGAGGATTGAGGATTGAGAATTGAGGACAGAGGGCTGAAGATTGAGTATTGGGTATTGAAGATTGAGGATTGATGACTGAGGATTGAGGGTTGACGATGAGGGCTGAGGGTTGAGGAGTGAGGTTTGAGGACTGAAGACTGAGGATTGAGGATTGAGAATTGAGGATTGAGGATTGAGGATTGAAGATTTAGTATTGGGTATTGAGGATTGAAGAATGAGGATTGAAGATTGAGGATTGAGGATCGAGAATTGAGGATTGAGGGTTGAGGATTGAAAATTGAGGATTGGGTATTGAGGATTGAAGAATGAGGATTGAGGCTTGTGGATTGAGGATTGAGGATTGAAGATTGCGTATTGAGGATTGAAGATTGACGATTGAGGATTGAGGATTGAGGATTGAGGATTGAGGATTGAATATTGAGGACTGAGTGTTGAGGGTTGAGTGATGAGAATTGATGTTTGTGGATAGAGGTTTGAAGATTGCAGATTGAGTATTGAGTATTGAAAACTGTGAATTGAGGATATTCTATTGAGGATTGAGTATTGACAACTGATTGTTGAGGACTGATGGCCCTAGATTGAGAATTCAGGATTGATGATTCTGAATTGAGGTTTGAGGACTGAGGATTGAGGATAGAGGATTGAGGATTGAAGATTGAGTATTGAGGATTGAAGATTGAGGTTTGAGGATTGAGGATTGAGGATTGAGGATAGAGGATTGAGGACTGAAGATTGAGTATTGAGGATTGAAGATTGAGGATTGGGGATTGAGGATTGAGGATTGAGGATTGAAGATTGAGGATTGGGGACTGAGGATTGAATATTGAGGATGCAGGATTGAGGATTCAGAATTGAGGTTTGAGGACTGAGGATTGAGGATTGAAGATTGAGTATTGAGGATTGAGTATTGAGGATTGTAGATTGAGGATTGAGGATTGAGGATGAGGGCTGAGGGTTGAGGATTGAGGTTTGAGGTCTGAGGACTGAGGAATGAGGATTGAGAATTGAGGATTGAGGATTCAGGATTGAAGATTGAGGATTAGGTATTGAGGATTGAAGAATGAGGATTGAGGATTGAGAATGGAGTATTGAGGAGTGAGGATTGAAGATTGGGTATTGAGGATTGAAGACTGACGATTGAGGATTGAGTATTGAGGATTGAAGATTGAGGATTGAGGACTGAGGATTGAGGATTGACGATGAGGGCTGAGGGTTGAGGATTGAGGTGTGAGGACTGGGGACAGAGGATTGAGGACTGAGAATTGAGGATTGAGGATTGAGGATTGAAGATTGAGTATTGGGTATTGCGGATTGAAGAATGAGGATTGAATATTGAGGATGGAGGATTGAGAATTGAGGATCGAGGATTGAGGATTGAAGACTGAGGATTGGGTATTGAGGATTGTAGAATGAGGATTGAGGATTCAGGATTGAGGATTGAGGATTGAAGACTGAGTATTGAGGATTGAAGACTGACGATTGAGGATTGAGGATTGAGGATTGAGGATTGAGGATGAGGGCCGAGTGTTGAGGATTGAGGTTTGAGGGCTGAGGTCTGAGGATTGAGGATTGAGAATTGAGAATTGAGGATTGAGGATTGAAGATTGAGCATTGGGTATTGAGGATTAAAGAATGAGGGTTGAGGATTGAGGATTGAGGATTGCGGATTGAAGATTGAGTATTGAGGATTGAAGACAGGCGACTGAGGATTAAGGATTGAGGATTGAGCATTGAGGATAGAGGATTGAAGATTGAGTATTGATGATTGAAGATTGAGGATTGAGGATTGGGGGTTGTGGATTGAGGACGAGGACTGATAGTTGAGTATTGATGTTTGAAGTGTGAGGATTAAGGATTCAGGATTGAGAATTGAGGATTGAGGAATGAGTATTGAAGATTGAGGATTCGCTATTGAGGATTGAAGAATGAGATTTGGGGATTGAGGATTGAGGATTGAGAATTGCAGATTGAGTATTGAGGATTGAAGATTGAGGATTGGGGATTGAGGATTGAGGATTGAGGATTGAGGATTGAGGATTGATGATTGAAGATTGAGTATTGAGGATTGAAGTTTGAGGATTGGGGATTGAGGATTGAAGATTGAGGATTCAGGATTGAGGATTCAGAGTTGAGGATTGAGGATGGAGGATTGAGGATTGAGGATTGAGGATTGAGAACTGAGGACAGAGGGTTGAAGATTGAGTATTGGGGACTGAAGATTGAGGATTGAGGATTGACGATGAGGGCTGAGGGTTGAGGATTGAGGTTTGAGGACTGAAGACTGAGGATTGAGGATTGAGAATTGAGGATTGAGTGTTGAGGATTGAAGATTGAGGATTGTTTATTGAGGTTTGAAGAATGAGGATTGAGGATTGAGTGTTGAGGATGGAGGATTGAAGATTGAGGATTGGGTATTGAGGATTGAAGAATGAGGATTGAGGATTCAGGTTTGAGGATTGAGGATTGAAGACTGAGTGTTGAGGATTGAAGACTGACGATTGAGGATTGAGGATTGAAGATTGACGATTGAGGATTGAGGATTGAGGATTGAGGATTGAATATTGAGGACTGAGTGTTGAGGGCTGAGTGATGAGAATTGATGTTTGTGGATAGAGGTTTGAAGATTGCAGATTGAGTATTGAGTATTCAAAACTGTGAATTGAGGATATTCTATTGAGGATTGAGGATTGACAACTGATTGTTGAGGACTGTGGGCCGTAGATTGAGAATTCAGGATTGATGATTCAGAATTGTGGTTTGAGGACTGAGGATTGAGGATTGAGGATTGAGGATTGAGGATTGAAGATTGAGGATTGTTGATTGAGGATTGAAGATTGAGGATTCAGGATTGAGGATTCAGAATTGAGGTTTGAGGACTGAGGATTGAGGATTGAAGTTTGAGTATTGAGGATTGAGTATAGAGGATTGAAGATTGAGGATTGAGGATTGAAGATTGAGGTTTGAGGATTGAGGATTGAGGATTGAGGATAGAGGATTGAGGATTGAAGATTGAGTATTGAGGATTGAAGATTGAGGATTGAGGATTGAGGATTGAGGATTGAGGATTGAAGATTGAGGATTGGGGATTGAGGATTGAAGATTGAGGATGCAGGATTGAGGATTCAGAATTGAGGTTTGAGGACTGAGGATTGAGGGTTGAAGATTGAGTATTGAGGATTGAGTATTGAGAATTGTAGATTGAGGATTGAGGATTGAGTATGAGGGCTGAGGGTTGAGGATTGAGGTTTGAGGTCTGAGGACTGAGGAATGAGGATTGAGAATTGAGGATTGAGGATTCAGGATTGAAGATTGAGGATTAGGTATTGAGGATTGAAGAATGAGGATTGAGGATTGAGAATGGAGGATTGAGGAGTGAGGATTGAAGATTGGGTATTGAGGATTGAAGACTGACGATTGAGGATTGAGGATTGAGGATTGAGGATTGAGGATTGAGGATTGAAGGTTGAGGATTGAGGACTGAGGATTGAGGATTGACGATGAGGGCTGATGGTTGAGGATTGAGGTGTGAGGACTGAGGACAGAGGATTGAGGACTGAGAATTGAGGATTGAGGATTGAGGATTGAAGATTGTGTATTGGGTATTGAGGATTGAAGAATGAGGATTGAAGATTGAGGATTGAGGATTGAGAATTGAGGATTGAGGATTGAGGATTGAAGATTGAGGATTGCGTTTTGAGGATTGAAGAATGAGGATTGAGGATTGCGGATTGGGGATTGAGGATTGAAGATTGCGTATTGAGGATTGAAGGTTGACGATTGAGGATTGAGGATTGAGGACAGAGTGCTGAAGATTGAGTATTGGGTATTGAAGATTGAGGATTGAGGACTGAGGATTGAGGATTGACGATGAGGGCTGAGGTTGAGGATTGAGGTTTGAGGACTGAAGACAGAGGATTGAGGATTGAGAATTGAGGATTGAGGATTGAGGATCGAAGATTGAGGATTGGGTATTGAGGATTGAAGAATGAGGATTGAAGATTGAGGATTGAGGATTGTGAATTGAGGATTGAGGGTTGAGGATTGAAAATTGAGGATTGGGTATTGAGGATTGAAGAATGAGGATTGAGGCTTGAGGATTGAGGATTGAGGATTGAAGATTGCGTATTGAGGATTGAAGATTGACGATTGAGGATTGAGGATTGAGGACTGAGGATTGAGGATTGAATATTGAGGACTGAGTGTTGAGGGTTGAGTGATGAGAATTGATGTTTGTGGATAGAGGTTTGAAGATTGCAGATTGAGTATTGAGTATTGAAAACTGTGAATTGAGGATATTCTATTGAGGATTGAGTATTGACAACTGATTGTTGAGGACTGAGGGCCCTAGATTGAGAATTCAGGATTGAGGATTCAGAATTGAGGTTTGAGGACTGAGGATTGAGGATTGAAGATTGAGTATTGAGGATTGAAGATTGAGGATTGGGGATTGAGGATTGAAGATAGAGGATTCAGGATTGAGGATTCAGAGTTGAGGTTTAAGGACTGAGGATTGAGGATTAATGATTGAATATTGAGGATTGCGGATTGAGGATTGAAGATTGAGGATTGAGGATTGAGGATGAGGGCTGAGGGTTGAGGATAGAGGTTTGAGCACTGAGGACTGAGGATGGAGGATTGGGAATTGAGGATTGAGGATTGAGGATTGAAGATTGAGGATTGGGTATTGAGGATTGAAGAATGAGGATTGAGGATTCAGGGTTGAGGATTGAGGATTGAAGACTGAGTGTTGAGGATTGAAGACTGACGATTGAGGATTGAGGATTGAGGATGGAGGATTGAGGATTGAGGATTGAGGATTGAGAATTCAGGACAGAGGGTTGAAGATTGAGTATTGGGGACTGAAGATTGAGGATTGAGGACTGAGGATTGAGCATTGACGATGAGGGCTGAGGGTTGAGGATTGAGGTTTGAGGACTGAAGACTGAGGTTTGAGGATTGAGAATTGAGGATTGAGTGTTGAGGATTGAAGATTGAGGATTGGGTATTGAGGTTTGAAGAATGAGGATTGAGGATTGAGTGTTGAGGATGGAGGATTGAAGATTGAGGATTGGGTATTGAGGATTGATGAATGAGGATTGAGGATTCAGGGTTGAGGATTGAGGATTGAAGACTGTGTGTTGAGGATTGAAGACTGACGATTGAGGATTGAGGATTGAAGATTGACGATTGAGGATTGAGGATTGAGGATTGAGGATTGAATATTGAGGACTGAGTGTTGAGGGTTGAGTGATGAGAATTGATGTTTTTGGATAGAGGTTTGAAGATTGCAGATTGAGTATTGAGTATTCAAAACTGTGAATTGAGGATATTCTATTGAGGATTGAGGATTGACAACTGATTGTTGAGGACTGAGGGCCGTAGATTGAGAATTCAGGATTGAGGATTCAGAATTGAGGTTTGAGGACTGAGGATTGAGGATTGAGGATTGAGGATTGAGGATTGAAGATTGAGGATTGGCGATTGAGGATTGAAGATTGAGGATTCAGGATTGAGGATTCAGAATTGATGTTTGAGGACTGAGGATTGAGGATTGAAGTTTGAGTATTGAGGATTGAGGGTAGAGGATTGAAGATTGAGGATTGAGGATTGAAGATTGAGGTTTGAGGATTGAGGATTGAGGATTGAGGATAGAGGATTGAGGATTGAAGATTGAGTATTGAGGATTGAAGATTGAGGTTTGAGGATTGAGGATTGAGGATTGAGGATAGAGGATTGAGGATTGAAGATTGAGTATTGAGGATTGAAGATTGAGGATTGCGGATTGAGGATTGAGGATTGAGGATTGAAGATTGAGGATTGGGGACTGAGGATTGAATATTGAGGATGCAGGATTGAGGATTCAGAATTGAGGTTTGAGGACTGAGGATTGAGGATTGAAGATTGAGTATTGAGGATTGAGTATTGAGGATTGTAGATTGAGGATTGAGGATTGAGGATGAGGGCTGAGGGTTGAGGATTGAGGTTTGAGGTCTGAGGACTGAGGAATGAGGATTGAGAATTGAGGATTGAGGATTCAGGATTGAAGATTGAGGATTAGGTATTGAGGATTGAAGAATGAGGATTGAGGATTGAGAATGGAGTATTGAGGAGTGAGGATTGAAGATTGGGTATTGAGGATTGAAGACTGACGATTGAGGATTGAGTATTGAGGATTGAAGATTGAGGATTGAGGACTGAGGATTGAGGATTGACGATGAGGGCTGAGGGTTGAGGATTGAGGTGTGAGGACTGGGGACAGAGGATTGAGGACTGAGAATTGAGGATTGAGGATTGAGGATTGAAGATTGAGTATTGGGTATTGAGGATTGAAGAATGAGGATTGAATATTGAGGATGGAGGATTGAGAATTGAGGATCGAGGATTGAGGATTGAAGACTGAGGATTGGGTATTGAGGATTGTAGAATGAGGATTGAGGATTCAGGATTGAGGATTGAGGATTGAAGACTGAGTATTGAGGATTGAAGGCTGACGATTGAGGATTGAGGATTGAGGATTGAGGATTGAGGATGAGGGCCGAGTGTTGAGGATTGAGGTTTGAGGGCTGAGGTCTGAGGATTGAGGATTGAGAATTGAGAATTGAGGATTGAGGATTGAAGATTGAGCATTGGGTATTGAGGATTAAAGAATGAGGGTTGAGGATTGAGGATTGAGGATTGCGGATTGAAGATTGAGTATTGAGGATTGAAGACAGGCGACTGAGGATTAAGGATTGAGGATTGAGCATTGAGGATAGAGGATTGAAGATTGAGTATTGATGATTGAAGATTGAGGATTGAGGATTGGGGGTTGTGGATTGAGGACGAGGACTGAGGGTTGAGTATTGATGTTTGAAGTGTGAGGATTAAGGATTCAGGATTGAGAATTGAGGATTGAGGAATGAGTATTGAAGATTGAGGATTCGCTATTGAGGATTGAAGAATGAGGTTTGAGGATTGAGGATTGAGGATTGAGAATTGCAGATTGAGTATTGAGGATTGAAGATTGAGGATTGGGGATTGAGGATTGAGGATTGAGGATTGAGGATTGATGATTGAAGATTGAGTATTGAGGATTGAAGTTTGAGGATTGGGGATTGAGGATTGAAGATTGAGGATTCAGGATTGAGGATTCAGAGTTGAGGATTGAGGACTGAGGATTGAGGATTGATGATTGAATATTGTGTATTGCGGATTGAGGATTGAAGATTGAGGATTGAGGATTGAGGAGGAGGGCTGAGGGTTGAGAATAGAGGTTTGAGCACTGAGGACTGAGGATGGAGGATTGAGAATTGAGGTTTGAGGATTGAGGATTGAAGATTGAGGATTGGGTATTGAGGATTGAAGAATGAGGATTGAGGATTCAAGGTTGAGGATTGAGGATTGAAGACTGAGTGTTGAGGATTGAAGACTGACGATTGAGGATTGAGGATTGAGGATGGAGGATTGAGGATTGAGGATTGAGGATTGAGAATTGAGGACAGAGGGTTGAAGATTGAGTATTGGGGACTGAAGATTGAGGATTGAGGACTGAGGATTGAGGATTGACGATGAGGGCTGAGGGTTGAGGATTGAGGTTTGAGGACTGAAGACTGAGGATTGAGGATTGAGAATTGAGGATTGAGTGTTGAGGATTGAAGATTGAGGATTGGGTATTGAGGTTTGAAGAATGAGGATTGAGGATTGAGTGTTGACGATGGAGGATTGAAGATTGAGGATTGGGTATTGAGGATTGAAGAATGAGGATTGTGGATTCAGGGTTGAGGATTGAGGATTGAAGACTGAGTGTTGAGGATTGAAGACTGACGATTGAGGATTGAGGATTGAAGATTGACGATTGAGGATTGAGGATTGAGGATTGAGGATTGAATATTGAGGACTGAGTGTTGAGGGTTGAGTGATGAGAATTGATGTTTGTGGATAGAGGTTTGAAGATTGCAGATTGAGTATTGAGTATTCAAAACTGTGAATTGAGGATATTCTATTGAGGATTGAGGATTGACAACTGATTGTTGAGGACTGAGGGCCGTAGATTGAGAATTCAGGATTGAGGATTCAGAATTGAGGTTTGAGGACTGAGGATTGAGGATTGAGGATTGAGGATTGAGGATTGAAGATTGAGGATTGGCGATTGAGGATTGAAGATTGAGGATTCAGGATTGAGGATTCAGAATTGATGTTTGAGGACTGAGGATTGAGGATTGAAGTTTGAGTATTGAGGATTGAGGGTAGAGGATTGAAGATTGAGGATTGAGGATTGAAGATTGAGGTTTGAGGATTGAGGATTGAGGATTGAGGATAGAGGATTGAGGATTGAAGATTGAGTATTGAGGATTGAAGATTGAGGTTTGAGGATTGAGGATTGAGGATTGAGGATAGAGGATTGAGGATTGAAGATTGAGTATTGAGGATTGAAGATTGAGGATTGCGGATTGAGGATTGAGGATTGAGGATTGAAGATTGAGGATTGGGGACTGAGGATTGAATATTGAGGATGCAGGATTGAGGATTCAGAATTGAGGTTTGAGGACTGAGGATTGAGGATTGAAGATTGAGTATTGAGGATTGAGTATTGAGGATTGTAGATTGAGGATTGAGGATTGAGGATGAGGGCTGAGGGTTGAGGATTGAGGTTTGAGGTCTGAGGACTGAGGAATGAGGATTGAGAATTGAGGATTGAGGATTCAGGATTGAAGATTGAGGATTAGGTATTGAGGATTGAAGAATGAGGATTGAGGATTGAGAATGGAGTATTGAGGAGTGAGGATTGAAGATTGGGTATTGAGGATTGAAGACTGACGATTGAGGATTGAGTATTGAGGATTGAAGATTGAGGATTGAGGACTGAGGATTGAGGATTGACGATGAGGGCTGAGGGTTGAGGATTGAGGTGTGAGGACTGGGGACAGAGGATTGAGGACTGAGAATTGAGGATTGAGGATTGAGGATTGAAGATTGAGTATTGGGTATTGAGGATTGAAGAATGAGGATTGAATATTGAGGATGGAGGATTGAGAATTGAGGATCGAGGATTGAGGATTGAAGACTGAGGATTGGGTATTGAGGATTGTAGAATGAGGATTGAGGATTCAGGATTGAGGATTGAGGATTGAAGACTGAGTATTGAGGATTGAAGGCTGACGATTGAGGATTGAGGATTGAGGATTGAGGATTGAGGATGAGGGCCGAGTGTTGAGGATTGAGGTTTGAGGGCTGAGGTCTGAGGATTGAGGATTGAGAATTGAGAATTGAGGATTGAGGATTGAAGATTGAGCATTGGGTATTGAGGATTAAAGAATGAGGGTTGAGGATTGAGGATTGAGGATTGCGGATTGAAGATTGAGTATTGAGGATTGAAGACAGGCGACTGAGGATTAAGGATTGAGGATTGAGCATTGAGGATAGAGGATTGAAGATTGAGTATTGATGATTGAAGATTGAGGATTGAGGATTGGGGGTTGTGGATTGAGGACGAGGACTGAGGGTTGAGTATTGATGTTTGAAGTGTGAGGATTAAGGATTCAGGATTGAGAATTGAGGATTGAGGAATGAGTATTGAAGATTGAGGATTCGCTATTGAGGATTGAAGAATGAGGTTTGAGGATTGAGGATTGAGGATTGAGAATTGCAGATTGAGTATTGAGGATTGAAGATTGAGGATTGGGGATTGAGGATTGAGGATTGAGGATTGAGGATTGATGATTGAAGATTGAGTATTGAGGATTGAAGTTTGAGGATTGGGGATTGAGGATTGAAGATTGAGGATTCAGGATTGAGGATTCAGAGTTGAGGATTGAGGACTGAGGATTGAGGATTGATGATTGAATATTGTGTATTGCGGATTGAGGATTGAAGATTGAGGATTGAGGATTGAGGAGGAGGGCTGAGGGTTGAGAATAGAGGTTTGAGCACTGAGGACTGAGGATGGAGGATTGAGAATTGAGGTTTGAGGATTGAGGATTGAAGATTGAGGATTGGGTATTGAGGATTGAAGAATGAGGATTGAGGATTCAAGGTTGAGGATTGAGGATTGAAGACTGAGTGTTGAGGATTGAAGACTGACGATTGAGGATTGAGGATTGAGGATGGAGGATTGAGGATTGAGGATTGAGGATTGAGAATTGAGGACAGAGGGTTGAAGATTGAGTATTGGGGACTGAAGATTGAGGATTGAGGACTGAGGATTGAGGATTGACGATGAGGGCTGAGGGTTGAGGATTGAGGTTTGAGGACTGAAGACTGAGGATTGAGGATTGAGAATTGAGGATTGAGTGTTGAGGATTGAAGATTGAGGATTGGGTATTGAGGTTTGAAGAATGAGGATTGAGGATTGAGTGTTGACGATGGAGGATTGAAGATTGAGGATTGGGTATTGAGGATTGAAGAATGAGGATTGTGGATTCAGGGTTGAGGATTGAGGATTGAAGACTGAGTGTTGAGGATTGAAGACTGACGATTGAGGATTGAGGATTGAAGATTGACGATTGAGGATTGAGGATTGAGGATTGAGGATTGAATATTGAGGACTGAGTGTTGAGGGTTGAGTGATGAGAATTGATGTTTGTGGATAGAGGTTTGAAGATTGCAGATTGAGTATTGAGTATTCAAAACTGTGAATTGAGGATATTCTATTGAGGATTGAGGATTGACAACTGATTGTTGAGGACTGAGGGCCGTAGATTGAGAATTCAGGATTGATGATTCAGAATTGAGGTTTGAGGACTGAGGATTGAGGATTGAGGATTGAGGATTGAGGATTGAAGATTGAGGATTGGCGATTGAGGATTGAAGATTGAGGATTCAGGATTGAGGATTCAGAATTGAGGTTTGAGGACTGAGGATTGAGGATTGAAGTTTGAGTATTGAGGATTGAGGGTAGAGGATTGAAGATTGAGGATTGAGGATTGAAGATTGAGGTTTGAGGATTGAGGATTGAGGATTGAGGATAGAGGATTGAGGATTGAATATTGAGGATGGAGGATTGAGAATTGAGGATCGAGGATTGAGGATTGAAGACTGAGGATTGGGTATTGAGGATTGTAGAATGAGGATTGAGGATTCAGGATTGAGGATTGAGGATTGAAGACTGAGTATTGAGGATTGAAGACTGACGATTGAGGATTGAGGATTGAGGATTGAGGATTGAGGATGAGGGCCGAGTGTTGAGGATTGAGGTTTGAGGGCTGAGGTCTGAGGATTGAGGATTGAGAATTGAGAATTGAGGATTGAGGATTGAAGATTGAGCATTGGGTATTGAGGATTAAAGAATGAGGGTTGAGGATTGAGGATTGAGGATTGCGGATTGAAGATTGAGTATTGAGGATTGAAGACAGGCGACTGAGGATTAAGGATTGAGGATTGAGCATTGAGGATAGAGGATTGAAGATTGAGTATTGATGATTGAAGATTGAGGATTGAGGATTGGGGGTTGTGGATTGAGGACGAGGACTGATAGTTGAGTATTGATGTTTGAAGTGTGAGGATTAAGGATTCAGGATTGAGAATTGAGGATTGAGGAATGAGTATTGAAGATTGAGGATTCGCTATTGAGGATTGAAGAATGAGATTTGGGGATTGAGGATTGAGGATTGAGAATTGCAGGTTGAGTATTGAGGATTGAAGATTGAGGATTGGGGATTGAGGATTGAGGATTGAGGATTGAGGATTGAGGATTGATGATTGAAGATTGAGTATTGAGGATTGAAGTTTGAGGATTGGGGATTGAGGATTGAAGATTGAGGATTCAGGATTGAGGATTCAGAGTTGAGGATTGAGGATGGAGGATTGAGGATTGAGGATTGAGGATTGAGAACTGAGGACAGAGGGTTGAAGATTGAGTATTGGGGACTGAAGATTGAGGATTGAGGATTGACGATGAGGGCTGAGGGTTGAGGATTGAGGTTTGAGGACTGAAGACTGAGGATTGAGGATTGAGAATTGAGGATTGAGTGTTGAGGATTGAAGATTGAGGATTGGGTATTGAGGTTTGAAGAATGAGGATTGAGGATTGAGTGTTGAGGATGGAGGATTGAAGATTGAGGATTGGGTATTGAGGATTGAAGAATGAGGATTGAGGATTCAGGTTTGAGGATTGAGGATTGAAGACTGAGTGTTGAGGATTGAAGACTGACGATTGAGGATTGAGGATTGAAGATTGACGATTGAGGATTGAGGATTGAGGATTGAGGATTGAATATTGAGGACTGAGTGTTGAGGGCTGAGTGATGAGAATTGATGTTTGTGGATAGAGGTTTGAAGATTGCAGATTGAGTATTGAGTATTCAAAACTGTGAATTGAGGATATTCTATTGAGGATTGAGGATTGACAACTGATTGTTGAGGACTGTGGGCCGTAGATTGAGAATTCAGGATTGATGATTCAGAATTGTGGTTTGAGGACTGAGGATTGAGGATTGAGGATTGAGGATTGAGGATTGAAGATTGAGGATTGTTGATTGAGGATTGAAGATTGAGGATTCAGGATTGAGGATTCAGAATTGAGGTTTGAGGACTGAGGATTGAGGATTGAAGTTTGAGTATTGAGGATTGAGTATAGAGGATTGAAGATTGAGGATTGAGGATTGAAGATTGAGGTTTGAGGATTGAGGATTGAGGATTGAGGATAGAGGATTGAGGATTGAAGATTGAGTATTGAGGATTGAAGATTGAGGATTGAGGATTGAGGATTGAGGATTGAGGATTGAAGATTGAGGATTGGGGATTGAGGATTGAAGATTGAGGATGCAGGATTGAGGATTCAGAATTGAGGTTTGAGGACTGAGGATTGAGGGTTGAAGATTGAGTATTGAGGATTGAGTATTGAGAATTGTAGATTGAGGATTGAGGATTGAGTATGAGGGCTGAGGGTTGAGGATTGAGGTTTGAGGTCTGAGGACTGAGGAATGAGGATTGAGAATTGAGGATTGAGGATTCAGGATTGAAGATTGAGGATTAGGTATTGAGGATTGAAGAATGAGGATTGAGGATTGAGAATGGAGGATTGAGGAATGAGGATTGAAGATTGGGTATTGAGGATTGAAGACTGACGATTGAGGATTGAGGATTGAGGATTGAGGATTGAGGATTGAGGATTGAAGGTTGAGGATTGAGGACTGAGGATTGAGGATTGACGATGAGGGCTGATGGTTGAGGATTGAGGTGTGAGGACTGAGGACAGAGGATTGAGGACTGAGAATTGAGGATTGAGGATTGAGGATTGAAGATTGTGTATTGGGTATTGAGGATTGAAGAATGAGGATTGAAGATTGAGGATTGAGGATTGAGAATTGAGGATTGAGGATTGAGGATTGAAGATTGAGGATTGCGTTTTGAGGATTGAAGAATGAGGATTGAGGATTGCGGATTGGGGATTGAGGATTGAAGATTGCGTATTGAGGATTGAAGGTTGACGATTGCGGATTGAGGATTGAGGACAGAGTGCTGAAGATTGAGTATTGGGTATTGAAGATTGAGGATTGAGGACTGAGGATTGAGGATTGACGATGAGGGCTGAGGTTGAGGATTGAGGTTTGAGGACTGAAGACTGAGGATTGAGGATTGAGAATTGAGGATTGAGGATTGAGGATCGAAGATTGAGGATTGGGTATTGAGGATTGAAGAATGAGGATTGAAGATTGAGGATTGAGGATTGTGAATTGAGGATTGAGGGTTGAGGATTGAAAATTGAGGATTGGGTATTGAGGATTGAAGAATGAGGATTGAGGCTTGAGGATTGAGGATTGAGGATTGAAGATTGCGTATTGAAGATTGAGGATTCGCTATTGAGGATTGAAGAATGAGGTTTGAGGATTGAGGATTGAGGATTGAGAATTGCAGATTGAGTATTGAGGATTGAAGATTGAGGATTGGGGATTGAGGATTGAGGATTGAGGATTGAGGATTGATGATTGAAGATTGAGTATTGAGGATTGAAGTTTGAGGATTGGGGATTGAGGATTGAAGATTGAGGATTCAGGATTGAGGATTCAGAGTTGAGGATTGAGGACTGAGGATTGAGGATTGATGATTGAATATTGTGTATTGCGGATTGAGGATTGAAGATTGAGGATTGAGGATTGAGGAGGAGGGCTGAGGGTTGAGAATAGAGGTTTGAGCACTGAGGACTGAGGATGGAGGATTGAGAATTGAGGTTTGAGGATTGAGGATTGAAGATTGAGGATTGGGTATTGAGGATTGAAGAATGAGGATTGAGGATTCAAGGTTGAGGATTGAGGATTGAAGACTGAGTGTTGAGGATTGAAGACTGACGATTGAGGATTGAGGATTGAGGATGGAGGATTGAGGATTGAGGATTGAGGATTGAGAATTGAGGACAGAGGGTTGAAGATTGAGTATTGGGGACTGAAGATTGAGGATTGAGGACTGAGGATTGAGGATTGACGATGAGGGCTGAGGGTTGAGGATTGAGGTTTGAGGACTGAAGACTGAGGATTGAGGATTGAGAATTGAGGATTGAGTGTTGAGGATTGAAGATTGAGGATTGGGTATTGAGGTTTGAAGAATGAGGATTGAGGATTGAGTGTTGACGATGGAGGATTGAAGATTGAGGATTGGGTATTGAGGATTGAGAATTGAGGATTGAGTGTTGAGGATCGAAGATTGAGGATTGGGTATTGAGGATTGAAGAATGAGGATTGAAGATTGAGGATTGAGGATTGTGAATTGAGGATTGAGGGTTGAGGATTGAAGATTGAGGATTGGCGATTGAGGATTGAAGATTGAGGATTCAGGATTGAGGATTCAGAATTGAGGTTTGAGGACTGAGGATTGAGGATTGAAGATTGAGCATTGGGTATTGAGGATTAAAGAATGAGGGTTGAGGATTGAGGATTGAGGATTGCGGATTGAAGATTGAGTATTGAGGATTGAAGACAGGCGACTGAGGATTAAGGATTGAGGATTGAGCATTGAGGATAGAGGATTGAAGATTGAGTATTGATGATTGAAGATTGAGGATTGAGGATTGGGGGTTGTGGATTGAGGACGAGGACTGATAGTTGAGTATTGATGTTTGAAGTGTGAGGATTAAGGATTCAGGATTGAGAATTGAGGATTGAGGAATGAGTATTGAAGATTGAGGATTCGCTATTGAGGATTGAAGAATGAGATTTGGGGATTGAGGATTGAGGATTGAGAATTGCAGATTGAGTATTGAGGATTGAAGATTGAGGATTGGGGATTGAGGATTGAGGATTGAGGATTGAGGATTGAGGATTGATGATTGAAGATTGAGTATTGAGGATTGAAGTTTGAGGATTGGGGATTGAGGATTGAAGATTGAGGATTCAGGATTGAGGATTCAGAGTTGAGGATTGAGGATGGAGGATTGAGGATTGAGGATTGAGGATTGAGAACTGAGGACAGAGGGTTGAAGATTGAGTATTGGGGACTGAAGATTGAGGATTGAGGATTGACGATGAGGGCTGAGGGTTGAGGATTGAGGTTTGAGGACTGAAGACTGAGGATTGAGGATTGAGAATTGAGGATTGAGTGTTGAGGATTGAAGATTGAGGATTGGGTATTGAGGTTTGAAGAATGAGGATTGAGGATTGAGTGTTGAGGATGGAGGATTGAAGATTGAGGATTGGGTATTGAGGATTGAAGAATGAGGATTGAGGATTCAGGTTTGAGGATTGAGGATTGAAGACTGAGTGTTGAGGATTGAAGACTGACGATTGAGGATTGAGGATTGAAGATTGACGATTGAGGATTGAGGATTGAGGATTGAGGATTGAATATTGAGGACTGAGTGTTGAGGGCTGAGTGATGAGAATTGATGTTTGTGGATAGAGGTTTGAAGATTGCAGATTGAGTATTGAGTATTCAAAACTGTGAATTGAGGATATTCTATTGAGGATTGAGGATTGACAACTGATTGTTGAGGACTGTGGGCCGTAGATTGAGAATTCAGGATTGATGATTCAGAATTGTGGTTTGAGGACTGAGGATTGAGGATTGAGGATTGAGGATTGAGGATTGAAGATTGAGGATTGTTGATTGAGGATTGAAGATTGAGGATTCAGGATTGAGGATTCAGAATTGAGGTTTGAGGACTGAGGATTGAGGATTGAAGTTTGAGTATTGAGGATTGAGTATAGAGGATTGAAGATTGAGGATTGAGGATTGAAGATTGAGGTTTGAGGATTGAGGATTGAGGATTGAGGATAGAGGATTGAGGATTGAAGATTGAGTATTGAGGATTGAAGATTGAGGATTGAGGATTGAGGATTGAGGATTGAGGATTGAAGATTGAGGATTGGGGATTGAGGATTGAAGATTGAGGATGCAGGATTGAGGATTCAGAATTGAGGTTTGAGGACTGAGGATTGAGGGTTGAAGATTGAGTATTGAGGATTGAGTATTGAGAATTGTAGATTGAGGATTGAGGATTGAGTATGAGGGCTGAGGGTTGAGGATTGAGGTTTGAGGTCTGAGGACTGAGGAATGAGGATTGAGAATTGAGGATTGAGGATTCAGGATTGAAGATTGAGGATTAGGTATTGAGGATTGAAGAATGAGGATTGAGGATTGAGAATGGAGGATTGAGGAATGAGGATTGAAGATTGGGTATTGAGGATTGAAGACTGACGATTGAGGATTGAGGATTGAGGATTGAGGATTGAGGATTGAGGATTGAAGGTTGAGGATTGAGGACTGAGGATTGAGGATTGACGATGAGGGCTGATGGTTGAGGATTGAGGTGTGAGGACTGAGGACAGAGGATTGAGGACTGAGAATTGAGGATTGAGGATTGAGGATTGAAGATTGTGTATTGGGTATTGAGGATTGAAGAATGAGGATTGAAGATTGAGGATTGAGGATTGAGAATTGAGGATTGAGGATTGAGGATTGAAGATTGAGGATTGCGTTTTGAGGATTGAAGAATGAGGATTGAGGATTGCGGATTGGGGATTGAGGATTGAAGATTGCGTATTGAGGATTGAAGGTTGACGATTGCGGATTGAGGATTGAGGACAGAGTGCTGAAGATTGAGTATTGGGTATTGAAGATTGAGGATTGAGGACTGAGGATTGAGGATTGACGATGAGGGCTGAGGTTGAGGATTGAGGTTTGAGGACTGAAGACTGAGGATTGAGGATTGAGAATTGAGGATTGAGGATTGAGGATCGAAGATTGAGGATTGGGTATTGAGGATTGAAGAATGAGGATTGAAGATTGAGGATTGAGGATTGTGAATTGAGGATTGAGGGTTGAGGATTGAAAATTGAGGATTGGGTATTGAGGATTGAAGAATGAGGATTGAGGCTTGAGGATTGAGGATTGAGGATTGAAGATTGCGTATTGAGGATTGAAGATTGACGATTGAGGATTGAGGATTGAGGACTGAGGATTGAGGATTGAATATTGAGGACTGAGTGTTGAGGGTTGAGTGATGAGAATTGATGTTTGTGGATAGAGGTTTGAAGATTGTAGATTGAGTATTGAGTATTGAAAACTGTGAATTGAGGATATTCTATTGAGGATTGAGTATTGACAACTGATTGTTGAGGACTGAGGGCCCTAGATTGAGAATTCAGGATTGAGGATTCAGAATTGAGGTTTGAGGACTGAGGATTGAGGATTGAAGATTGAGTATTGAGGATTGAAGATTGAGGATTGGGGATTGAGGATTGAAGATAGAGGATTCATGATTGAGGATTCAGAGTTGAGGTTTAAGGACTGAGGATTGAGGATTAATGATTGAATATTGAGGATTGCGGATTGAGGATTGAAGATTGAGGATTGAGGATTGAGGATGAGGGCTGAGGGTTGAGGATAGAGGTTTGAGCACTGAGGACTGAGGATGGAGGATTGGGAATTGAGGATTGAGGATTGAGGATTGAAGATTGAGGATTGGGTATTGAGGATTGAAGAATGAGGATTGAGGATTCAGGGTTGAGGATTGAGGATTGAAGACTGAGTGTTGAGGATTGAAGACTGACGATTGAGGATTGAGGATTGAGGATGGAGGATTGAGGATTGAGGATTGAGGATTGAGAATTCAGGACAGAGGGTTGAAGATTGAGTATTGGGGACTGAAGATTGAGGATTGAGGACTGAGGATTGAGCATTGACGATGAGGGCTGAGGGTTGAGGATTGAGGTTTGAGGACTGAAGACTGAGGTTTGAGGATTGAGAATTGAGGATTGAGTGTTGAGGATTGAAGATTGAGGATTGGGTATTGAGGTTTGAAGAATGAGGATTGAGGATTGAGTGTTGAGGATGGAGGATTGAAGATTGAGGATTGGGTATTGAGGATTGATGAATGAGGATTGAGGATTCAGGGTTGAGGATTGAGGATTGAAGACTGTGTGTTGAGGATTGAAGACTGACGATTGAGGATTGAGGATTGAAGATTGACGATTGAGGATTGAGGATTGAGGATTGAGGATTGAATATTGAGGACTGAGTGTTGAGGGTTGAGTGATGAGTATTGATGTTTTTGGATAGAGGTTTGAAGATTGCAGATTGAGTATTGAGTATTCAAAACTGTGAATTGAGGATATTCTATTGAGGATTGAGGATTGACAACTGATTGTTGAGGACTGAGGGCCGTAGATTGAGAATTCAGGATTGAGGATTCAGAATTGAGGTTTGAGGACTGAGGATTGAGGATTGAGGATTGAGGATTGAGGATTGAAGATTGAGGATTGGCGATTGAGGATTGAAGATTGAGGATTCAGGATTGAGGATTCAGAATTGATGTTTGAGGACTGAGGATTGAGGATTGAAGTTTGAGTATTGAGGATTGAGGGTAGAGGATTGAAGATTGAGGATTGAGGATTGAAGATTGAGGTTTGAGGATTGAGGATTGAGGATTGAGGATAGAGGATTGAGGATTGAAGATTGAGTATTGAGGATTGAAGATTGAGGTTTGAGGATTGAGGATTGAGGATTGAGGATAGAGGATTGAGGATTGAAGATTGAGTATTGAGGATTGAAGATTGAGGATTGCGGATTGAGGATTGAGGATTGAGGATTGAAGATTGAGGATTGGGGACTGAGGATTGAATATTGAGGATGCAGGATTGAGGATTCAGAATTGAGGTTTGAGGACTGAGGATTGAGGATTGAAGATTGAGTATTGAGGATTGAGTATTGAGGATTGTAGATTGAGGATTGAGGATTGAGGATGAGGGCTGAGGGTTGAGGATTGAGGTTTGAGGTCTGAGGACTGAGGAATGAGGATTGAGAATTGAGGATTGAGGATTCAGGATTGAAGATTGAGGATTAGGTATTGAGGATTGAAGAATGAGGATTGAGGATTGAGAATGGAGTATTGAGGAGTGAGGATTGAAGATTGGGTATTGAGGATTGAAGACTGACGATTGAGGATTGAGTACTGAGGATTGAAGATTGAGGATTGAGGACTGAGGATTGAGGATTGACGATGAGGGCTGAGGGTTGAGGATTGAGGTGTGAGGACTGGGGACAGAGGATTGAGGACTGAGAATTGAGGATTGAGGATTGAGGATTGAAGATTGAGTATTGGGTATTGAGGATTGAAGAATGAGGATTGAATATTGAGGATGGAGGATTGAGAATTGAGGATCGAGGATTGAGGATTGAAGACTGAGGATTGGGTATTGAGGATTGTAGAATGAGGATTGAGGATTCAGGATTGAGGATTGAGGATTGAAGACTGAGTATTGAGGATTGAAGGCTGACGATTGAGGATTGAGGATTGAGGATTGAGGATTGAGGATTGAGGATGAGGGCCGAGTGTTGAGGATTGAGGTTTGAGGGCTGAGGTCTGAGGATTGAGGATTGAGAATTGAGAATTGAGGATTGAGGATTGAAGATTGAGCATTGGGTATTGAGGATTAAAGAATGAGGGTTGAGGATTGAGGATTGAGGATTGCGGATTGAAGATTGAGTATTGAGGATTGAAGACAGGCGACTGAGGATTAAGGATTGAGGATTGAGCATTGAGGATAGAGGATTGAAGATTGAGTATTGATGATTGAAGATTGAGGATTGAGGATTGGGGGTTGTGGATTGAGGACGAGGACTGAGGGTTGAGTATTGATGTTTGAAGTGTGAGGATTAAGGATTCAGGATTGAGAATTGAGGATTGAGGAATGAGTATTGAAGATTGAGGATTCGCTATTGAGGATTGAAGAATGAGGTTTGAGGATTGAGGATTGAGGATTGAGAATTGCAGATTGAGTATTGAGGATTGAAGATTGAGGATTGGGGATTGAGGATTGAGGATTGAGGATTGAGGATTGATGATTGAAGATTGAGTATTGAGGATTGAAGTTTGAGGATTGGGGATTGAGGATTGAAGATTGAGGATTCAGGATTGAGGATTCAGAGTTGAGGATTGAGGACTGAGGATTGAGGATTGATGATTGAATATTGTGTATTGCGGATTGAGGATTGAAGATTGAGGATTGAGGATTGAGGAGGAGGGCTGAGGGTTGAGAATAGAGGTTTGAGCACTGAGGACTGAGGATGGAGGATTGAGAAATGAGGTTTGAGGATTGAGGATTGAAGATTGAGGATTGGGTATTGAGGATTGAAGAATGAGGATTGAGGATTCAAGGTTGAGGATTGAGGATTGAAGACTGAGTGTTGAGGATTGAAGACTGACGATTGAGGATTGAGGATTGAGGATGGAGGATTGAGGATTGAGGATTGAGGATTGAGAACTGAGGTCAGAGGGTTGAAGATTGTGTATTGGGGACTGAAGATTGAGGATTGAGGATTGACGATGAGGGCTGAGGGTTGAGGATTGAGGTTTGAGGACTGAAGACTGAGGATTGAGGATTGAGAATTGAGGATTGAGTGTTGAGGATTGAAGATTGAGGATTGGGTATTGAGGTTTGAAGAATGAGGATTGAGGATTGAGTGTTGAGGATGGAGGATTGAAGATTGAGGATTGGGTATTGAGGATTGAAGAATGAGGATTGAGGATTCAGGGTTGAGGATTGAGGATTGAAGACTGAGTGTTGAGGATTGAAGACTGACGATTGAGGATTGAGGATTGAAGATTGACGATTGAGGATTAAGGATTGAGGATTGAGGATTGAATATTGAGGACTGAGTGTTGAGGGCTGAGTGATGAGAATTGATGTTTGTGGATAGAGGTTTGAAGATTGCAGATTGAGTATTGAGTATTCAAAACTGTGAATTGAGGATATTCTATTGAGGATTGAGGATTGACAACTGATTGTTGAGGACTGAGGGCCGTAGATTGAGAATTCAGGATTGATGATTCAGAATTGTGGTTTGAGGACTGAGGATTGAGGATTGAGGATTGAGGATTGAGGATTGAAGATTGAGGATTGGCGATTGAGGATTGAAGATTGAGGATTCAGGATTGAGGATTCAGAATTGAGGTTTGAGGACTGAGGATTGAGGATTGAAGTTTGAGTATTGAGGATTGAGGGTAGAGGATTGAAGATTGAGGATTGAGGATTGAAGATTGAGGTTTGAGGATTGAGGATTGAGGATTGAGGATAGAGGATTGAGGATTGAAGATTGAGTATTGGGGATTGAAGATTGAGGTTTGAGGATTGAGGATTGAGGATTGAGGATAGAGGATTGAGGATTGAAGATTGAGTATTGAGGATTGAAGATTGAGGATTGGGGATTGAGGATTGAGGATTGAGGATTGAAGATTGAGGATTGGGGACTGAGGATTGAAGATTGAGGATGCAGGATTGAGGATTCAGAATTGAGGTTTGAGGACTGAGGATTGAGGATTGAAGATTGAGTATTGAGGATTGAGTATTGAGGATTGTAGATTGAGGATTGAGGATTGAGGATGAGGGCTGAGGGTTGAGGATTGAGGTTTGAGGTCTGAGGACTGAGGAATGAGGATTGAGAATTGAGGATTGAGGATTCAGGATTGAAGATTGAGGATTAGGTATTGAGGATTGAAGAATGAGGATTGAGGATTGAGAATGGAGTATTGAGGAGTGAGGATTGAAGATTGGGTATTGAGGATTGAAGACTGACGATTGAGGATTGAGTATTGAGGATTGAAGATTGAGGATTGAGGACTGAGGATTGAGGATTGACGATGAGGGCTGAGGGTTGAGGATTGAGGTGTGAGGACTGGGGACAGAGGATTGAGGACTGAGAATTGAGGATTGAGGATTGAGGATTGAAGATTGAGTATTGGGTATTGAGGATTGAAGAATGAGGATTGAATATTGAGGATGGAGGATTGAGAATTGAGGATCGAGGATTGAGGATTGAAGACTGAGGATTGGGTATTGAGGATTGTAGAATGAGGATTGAGGATTCAGGATTGAGGATTGAGGATTGAAGACTGAGTATTGAGGATTGAAGACTGACGATTGAGGATTGAGGATTGAGGATTGAGGATTGAGGATGAGGGCTGAGTGTTGAGGATTGAGGTTTGAGGGCTGAGATCTGAGGATTGAGGATTGAGAATTGAGAATTGAGGATTGAGGATTGAAGATTGAGCATTGGGTATTGAGGATTAAAGAATGAGGGTTGAGGATTGAGGATTGAGGATTGCGGATTGAAGATTGAGTATTGAGGATTGAAGACAGGCGACTGAGGACTGAGGATTGAGGATTGAGCATTGAGGATTGAGGATTGAAGATTGAGTATTGATGATTGAAGATTGAGGATTGAGGATTGGGGGTTGTGGATTGAGGACGAGGACTGAGGGTTGAGTATTGATGTTTGAAGTGTGAGGATTAAGGATTCAGGATTGAGAATTGAGGATTGAGGAATGAGTATTGAAGATTGAGGATTCGGTATTGAGGATTGAAGAATGAGGTTTGAGGATTGAGGATTGAGGATTGAGAATTGCAGATTGAGTATTGAGGATTGAAGATTGAGGATTGGGGATTGAGGATTGAGGATTGAGGATTGAGGATTGATGATTGAAGATTGAGTATTGAGGATTGAAGTTTGAGGATTGGGGATTGAGGATTGAAGATTGAGGATTCAGGATTGAGGATTCAGAGTTGAGGTTTGAGGACTGAGGATTGAGGATTGATGATTGAATATTGAGGATTGCGGATTGAGGATTGAAGATTGAGGATTGAGGATTGAGGAGGAGGGCTGAGGGTTGAGAATAGAGGTATGAGCACTCAGGACTGAGGATGGAGGATTGAGAATTGAGGTTTGAGGATTGAGGATTGAAGATTGAGGATTGGGTATTGAGGATTGAAGAATGAGGATTGAGGATTCAGGGTTGAGGATTGAGGATTGAAGACTGAGTGTTGAGGATTGAAGACTGACGATTGAGGATTGAGGATTGAGGATGGAGGATTGAGGATTGAGGATTGAGGATTGAGAATTGAGGACAGAGGGTTGAAGATTGAGTATTGGGGACTGAAGATTGAGGATTGAGGACTGAGGATTGAGGATTGACGATGAGGGCTGAGGGTTGAGGATTGAGGTTTGGGGACTGAAGACTGAGGATTGAGGATTGAGAATTGAGGATTGAGTGTTGAGGATTGAAGATTGAGGATTGGGTATTGAGGTTTGAAGAATGAGGATTGAGGATTGAGTGTTGAGGATGGAGGATTGAAGATTGAGGATTGGGTATTGAGGATTGAAGAATGAGGATTGAGGATTCAGGGTTGAGGATTGAGGATTGAAGACTGAGTGTTGAGGATTGAAGACTGACGATTGAGGATTGAGGATTGAAGATTGACGATTGAGGATTGAGGATTGAGGATTGAGGATTGAATATTGAGGACTGAGTGTTGAGGGTTGAGTGATGAGAATTGATGTTTGTGGATAGAGGTTTGAAGATTGCAGATTGAGTATTGAGTATTCAAAACTGTGAATTGAGGATATTCTATTGAGGATTGAGGATTGACAACTGATTGTTGAGGACTGAGGGCCGTAGATTGAGAATTCAGGATTGATGATTCAGAATTGAGGTTTGAGGACTGAGGATTGAGGATTGAGGATTGAGGATTGAGGATTGAAGATTGAGGATTGGCGATTGAGGATTGAAGATTGAGGATTCAGGATTGAGGATTCAGAATTGAGGTTTGAGGACTGAGGATTGAGGATTGAAGTTTGAGTATTGAGGATTGAGGGTAGAGGATTGAAGATTGAGGATTGAGGATTGAAGATTGAGGTTTGAGGATTGAGGATTGAGGATTGAGGATAGAGAATTGAGGATTGAAGATTGAGTATTGGGGATTGAAGATTGAGGTTTGAGGATTGATGATTGAGGATTGAGGATAGAGGATTGAGGATTGAAGATTGAGTATTGAGGATTGAAGATTGAGGATTGAGGATTGAGGATTGAGGATTGAGGATTGAAGATTGAGGATTGGGGATTGAGGATTGAAGATTGAGGATGCAGGATTGAGGATTCAGAATTGAGGTTTGAGGACTGAGGATTGAGGATTGAAGATTGAGTATTGAGGATTGAGTATTGAGGATTGTAGATTGAGGATTGAGGATTGAGGATGAGGGCTGAGGGTTGAGGATTGAGGTTTGAGGTCTGAGGACTGAGGAATGAGGATTGAGAATTGAGGATTGAGGATTGAGGATTGAAGATTGAGGATTAGGTATTGAGGATTGAAGAATGAGGATTGAGGATTGAGAATGGAGTATTGAGGAGTGAGGATTGAAGATTGGGTATTGAGGATTGAAGACTGACGATTGAGGATTGAGTATTGAGGATTGAAGATTGAGGATTGAGGACTGAGGATTGAGGATTGACGATGAGGGCTGAGGGTTGAGGATTGAGGTGTGAGGACTGGGGACAGAGGATTGAGGACTGAGAATTGAGGATTGAGGATTGAGGATTGAAGATTGAGTATTGGGTATTGAGGAATGAAGAATGAGGATTGAATATTGAGGATTGAGGATTGAGAATTGAGGATTGAGGATTGAGGATTGAAGATTGAGGATTGGGTTTTGAGGATTGAAGAATGAGGATTGAGGATTGCGGATTGAGGATTGAGGATTGAAGATTGCGTGTTGAGGATTGAAGATTGACGATTGAGGATTGAGGATTGAGGATTGAGCATTGAATATTGAGGACTGAGTGTTGAGGGTTGAATGGTGAGAATTGATGTTTGTGGATAGAGGTTTGAAGATTGCAGATTGAGTATTGAGTATTGAAAGCTGTGAATTGAGGATATTCTATTGAGGATTGAGGATTGACAACTGATTGTTGATGACTGAGGGCCGTAGATTGGGAATTCAGGATTGAGGATTCAGAATTGATATTTAAGGACTGAGGATTGAGGATTGAAGATTGAGTATTGAGGATTGAAGATTGAGGATTGAGGATTGTGGATTGAGGATTGAGGATGAGGGCTGAGGGTTGAGGGTTGAGGATTGAGGTTTGAGGACTGAGGACTGAGGATTGAGGATTGAGAATTGAGAATTGAGGATTGAGGATTGAAGACTGAGGATTGGGTATTGAGGATTGAAGAATGACGATTGAGGATTGAGGATTGAAGATTGAGGATTGAAGATTGAGTATTGTGGATTGAAGACTGGCGATTGAGGATTGAGGATTGAGGATTGAGTATTGGGGATTGTGGATTGAAGATTGAGTATTGAGGATTGAAGATTGAGGATTGAAGAATGAGGATTGAGGATTGAGGATTGAGGATTGAGGATTGAGGATTGATGATTGAAGATTGAGTATTGAGGATTGAAGATTGAGGATTGGGGATTGAGGATCGAAGATTGAGGATTCAGGATTGAGGATTCAGAATTGAGGTTTGAGTACTGAGGATTGAGGATTGATGATTGAATATTGAGCATTGCGGATTGAGGATTGAAGGTTGAGCATTGAGGATTGAGGATGAGGGCTGAGGGTTGAGGATAGAGGTTTGAGGACTGAGGACTGAGGACTGGGGATGGAGGATTGAGAATTGAGGATCGAGGATTGAGGATTGAAGATTGAGGATTGGGTATTGAGGATTGTAGAATGAGGATTGAGGATTCAGGATTGAGGATTGAGGATCGAAGACTGAGTATTGAGGATTGAAGACTGACGATTGAGCATTGAGGATTGAGGATTGAGGATTGAGAATTGAGGACAGAGGGCTGAAGATTGAGTATTGGGTATTGAAGATTGAGGATTGATGACTGAGGATTGAGGGTTGACGATGAGGGCTGAGGGTTGAGGAGTGAGGTTTGAGGACTGAAGACTGAGGATTGAGGATTGAGAATTGAGGATTGAGGATTGAGGATTGAAGATTTAGTATTGGGTATTGAGGATTGAAGAATGAGGATTGAAGATTGAGGATTGAGGATCGAGAATTGAGGATTGAGGGTTGAGGATTGAAAATTGAGGATTGGGTATTGAGGATTGAAGAATGAGGATTGAGGCTTGTGGATTGAGGATTGAGGATTGAAGATTGCGTATTGAGGATTGAAGATTGACGATTGAGGATTGAGGATTGAGGATTGAGGATTGAGGATTGAATATTGAGGACTGAGTGTTGAGGGTTGAGTGATGAGAATTGATGTTTGTGGATAGAGGTTTGAAGATTGCAGATTGAGTATTGAGTATTGAAAACTGTGAATTGAGGATATTCTATTGAGGATTGAGTATTGACAACTGATTGTTGAGGACTGATGGCCCTAGATTGAGAATTCAGGATTGATGATTCTGAATTGAGGTTTGAGGACTGAGGATTGAGGATTGAGGATTGAGGATTGAGGATTGAAGATTGAGGATTGGCGATTGAGGATTGAAGATTGAGGATTCAGGATTGAGGATTCAGAATTGATGTTTGAGGACTGAGGATTGAGGATTGAAGTTTGAGTATTGAGGATTGAGGGTAGAGGATTGAAGATTGAGGATTGAGGATTGAAGATTGAGGATTGGGGATTGAGGATCGAAGATTGAGGATTCAGGATTGAGGATTCAGAATTGAGGTTTGAGTACTGAGGATTGAGGATTGATGATTGAATATTGAGCATTGCGGATTGAGGATTGAAGGTTGAGCATTGAGGATTGAGGATGAGGGCTGAGGGTTGAGGATAGAGGTTTGAGGACTGAGGACTGAGGACTGGGGATGGAGGATTGAGAATTGAGGATCGAGGATTGAGGATTGAAGATTGAGGATTGGGTATTGAGGATTGTAGAATGAGGATTGAGGATTCAGGATTGAGGATTGAGGATCGAAGACTGAGTATTGAGGATTGAAGACTGACGATTGAGCATTGAGGATTGAGGATTGAGGATTGAGAATTGAGGACAGAGGGCTGAAGATTGAGTATTGGGTATTGAAGATTGAGGATTGATGACTGAGGATTGAGGGTTGACGATGAGGGCTGAGGGTTGAGGAGTGAGGTTTGAGGACTGAAGACTGAGGATTGAGGATTGAGAATTGAGGATTGAGGATTGAGGATTGAAGATTTAGTATTGGGTATTGAGGATTGAAGAATGAGGATTGAAGATTGAGGATTGAGGATCGAGAATTGAGGATTGAGGGTTGAGGATTGAAAATTGAGGATTGGGTATTGAGGATTGAAGAATGAGGATTGAGGCTTGTGGATTGAGGATTGAGGATTGAAGATTGCGTATTGAGGATTGAAGATTGACGATTGAGGATTGAGGATTGAGGATTGAGGATTGAGGATTGAATATTGAGGACTGAGTGTTGAGGGTTGAGTGATGAGAATTGATGTTTGTGGATAGAGGTTTGAAGATTGCAGATTGAGTATTGAGTATTGAAAACTGTGAATTGAGGATATTCTATTGAGGATTGAGTATTGACAACTGATTGTTGAGGACTGATGGCCCTAGATTGAGAATTCAGGATTGATGATTCTGAATTGAGGTTTGAGGACTGAGGATTGAGGATTGAGGATTGAGGATTGAGGATTGAAGATTGAGGATTGGCGATTGAGGATTGAAGATTGAGGATTCAGGATTGAGGATTCAGAATTGATGTTTGAGGACTGAGGATTGAGGATTGAAGTTTGAGTATTGAGGATTGAGGGTAGAGGATTGAAGATTGAGGATTGAGGATTGAAGATTGAGGTTTGAGGATTGAGGATTGAGGATTCAGGATAGAGGATTGAGGATTGAAGATTGAGTATTGAGGATTGAAGATTGAGGTTTGAGGATTGAGGATTGAGGATTGAGGATAGAGGATTGAGGATTGAAGATTGAGTATTGAGGATTGAAGATTGAGGATTGCGGATTGAGGATTGAGGATTGAGGATTGAAGATTGAGGATTGGGGACTGAGGATTGAATATTGAGGATGCAGGATTGAGGATTCAGAATTGAGGTTTGAGGACTGAGGATTGAGGATTGAAGATTGAGTATTGAGGATTGAGTATTGAGGATTGTAGATTGAGGATTGAGGATTGAGGATGAGGGCTGAGGGTTGAGGATTGAGGTTTGAGGTCTGAGGACTGAGGAATGAGGATTGAGAATTGAGGATTGAGGATTCAGGATTGAAGATTGAGGATTAGGTATTGAGGATTGAAGAATGAGGATTGAGGATTGAGAATGGAGTATTGAGGAGTGAGGATTGAAGATTGGGTATTGAGGATTGAAGACTGACGATTGAGGATTGAGTATTGAGGATTGAAGATTGAGGATTGAGGACTGAGGATTGAGGATTGACGATGAGGGCTGAGGGTTGAGGATTGAGGTGTGAGGACTGGGGACAGAGGATTGAGGACTGAGAATTGAGGATTGAGGATTGAGGATTGAAGATTGAGTATTGGGTATTGAGGATTGAAGAATGAGGATTGAATATTGAGGATGGAGGATTGAGAATTGAGGATCGAGGATTGAGGATTGAAGACTGAGGATTGGGTATTGAGGATTGTAGAATGAGGATTGAGGATTCAGGATTGAGGATTGAGGATTGAAGACTGAGTATTGAGGATTGAAGGCTGACGATTGAGGATTGAGGATTGAGGATTGAGGATTGAGGATGAGGGCCGAGTGTTGAGGATTGAGGTTTGAGGGCTGAGGTCTGAGGATTGAGGATTGAGAATTGAGAATTGAGGATTGAGGATTGAAGATTGAGCATTGGGTATTGAGGATTAAAGAATGAGGGTTGAGGATTGAGGATTGAGGATTGCGGATTGAAGATTGAGTATTGAGGATTGAAGACAGGCGACTGAGGATTAAGGATTGAGGATTGAGCATTGAGGATAGAGGATTGAAGATTGAGTATTGATGATTGAAGATTGAGGATTGAGGATTGGGGGTTGTGGATTGAGGACGAGGACTGAGGGTTGAGTATTGATGTTTGAAGTGTGAGGATTAAGGATTCAGGATTGAGAATTGAGGATTGAGGAATGAGTATTGAAGATTGAGGATTCGCTATTGAGGATTGAAGAATGAGGTTTGAGGATTGAGGATTGAGGATTGAGAATTGCAGATTGAGTATTGAGGATTGAAGATTGAGGATTGGGGATTGAGGATTGAGGATTGAGGATTGAGGATTGATGATTGAAGATTGAGTATTGAGGATTGAAGTTTGAGGATTGGGGATTGAGGATTGAAGATTGAGGATTCAGGATTGAGGATTCAGAGTTGAGGATTGAGGACTGAGGATTGAGGATTGATGATTGAATATTGTGTATTGCGGATTGAGGATTGAAGATTGAGGATTGAGGATTGAGGAGGAGGGCTGAGGGTTGAGAATAGAGGTTTGAGCACTGAGGACTGAGGATGGAGGATTGAGAATTGAGGTTTGAGGATTGAGGATTGAAGATTGAGGATTGGGTATTGAGGATTGAAGAATGAGGATTGAGGATTCAAGGTTGAGGATTGAGGATTGAAGACTGAGTGTTGAGGATTGAAGACTGACGATTGAGGATTGAGGATTGAGGATGGAGGATTGAGGATTGAGGATTGAGGATTGAGAACTGAGGTCAGAGGGTTGAAGATTGTGTATTGGGGACTGAAGATTGAGGATTGAGGATTGACGATGAGGGCTGAGGGTTGAGGATTGAGGTTTGAGGACTGAAGACTGAGGATTGAGGATTGAGAATTGAGGATTGAGTGTTGAGGATTGAAGATTGAGGATTGGGTATTGAGGTTTGAAGAATGAGGATTGAGGATTGAGTGTTGAGGATGGAGGATTGAAGATTGAGGATTGGGTATTGAGGATTGAAGAATGAGGATTGAGGATTCAGGGTTGAGGATTGAGGATTGAAGACTGAGTGTTGAGGATTGAAGACTGACGATTGAGGATTGAGGATTGAAGATTGACGATTGAGGATTAAGGATTGAGGATTGAGGATTGAATATTGAGGACTGAGTGTTGAGGGCTGAGTGATGAGAATTGATGTTTGTGGATAGAGGTTTGAAGATTGCAGATTGAGTATTGAGTATTCAAAACTGTGAATTGAGGATATTCTATTGAGGATTGAGGATTGACAACTGATTGTTGAGGACTGAGGGCCGTAGATTGAGAATTCAGGATTGATGATTCAGAATTGTGGTTTGAGGACTGAGGATTGAGGATTGAGGATTGAGGATTGAGGATTGAAGATTGAGGATTGGCGATTGAGGATTGAAGATTGAGGATTCAGGATTGAGGATTCAGAATTGAGGTTTGAGGACTGAGGATTGAGGATTGAAGTTTGAGTATTGAGGATTGAGGGTAGAGGATTGAAGATTGAGGATTGAGGATTGAAGATTGAGGTTTGAGGATTGAGGATTGAGGATTGAGGATAGAGGATTGAGGATTGAAGATTGAGTATTGGGGATTGAAGATTGAGGTTTGAGGATTGAGGATTGAGGATTGAGGATAGAGGATTGAGGATTGAAGATTGAGTATTGAGGATTGAAGATTGAGGATTGGGGATTGAGGATTGAGGATTGAGGATTGAAGATTGAGGATTGGGGACTGAGGATTGAAGATTGAGGATGCAGGATTGAGGATTCAGAATTGAGGTTTGAGGACTGAGGATTGAGGATTGAAGATTGAGTATTGAGGATTGAGTATTGAGGATTGTAGATTGAGGATTGAGGATTGAGGATGAGGGCTGAGGGTTGAGGATTGAGGTTTGAGGTCTGAGGACTGAGGAATGAGGATTGAGAATTGAGGATTGAGGATTCAGGATTGAAGATTGAGGATTAGGTATTGAGGATTGAAGAATGAGGATTGAGGATTGAGAATGGAGTATTGAGGAGTGAGGATTGAAGATTGGGTATTGAGGATTGAAGACTGACGATTGAGGATTGAGTATTGAGGATTGAAGATTGAGGATTGAGGACTGAGGATTGAGGATTGACGATGAGGGCTGAGGGTTGAGGATTGAGGTGTGAGGACTGGGGACAGAGGATTGAGGACTGAGAATTGAGGATTGAGGATTGAGGATTGAAGATTGAGTATTGGGTATTGAGGATTGAAGAATGAGGATTGAATATTGAGGATGGAGGATTGAGAATTGAGGATCGAGGATTGAGGATTGAAGACTGAGGATTGGGTATTGAGGATTGTAGAATGAGGATTGAGGATTCAGGATTGAGGATTGAGGATTGAAGACTGAGTATTGAGGATTGAAGACTGACGATTGAGGATTGAGGATTGAGGATTGAGGATTGAGGATGAGGGCTGAGTGTTGAGGATTGAGGTTTGAGGGCTGAGATCTGAGGATTGAGGATTGAGAATTGAGAATTGAGGATTGAGGATTGAAGATTGAGCATTGGGTATTGAGGATTAAAGAATGAGGGTTGAGGATTGAGGATTGAGGATTGCGGATTGAAGATTGAGTATTGAGGATTGAAGACAGGCGACTGAGGACTGAGGATTGAGGATTGAGCATTGAGGATTGAGGATTGAAGATTGAGTATTGATGATTGAAGATTGAGGATTGAGGATTGGGGGTTGTGGATTGAGGACGAGGACTGAGGGTTGAGTATTGATGTTTGAAGTGTGAGGATTAAGGATTCAGGATTGAGAATTGAGGATTGAGGAATGAGTATTGAAGATTGAGGATTCGGTATTGAGGATTGAAGAATGAGGTTTGAGGATTGAGGATTGAGGATTGAGAATTGCAGATTGAGTATTGAGGATTGAAGATTGAGGATTGGGGATTGAGGAATGAGGATTGAGGATTGAGGATTGATGATTGAAGATTGAGCATTGAGGATTGAAGTTTGAGGATTGGGGATTGAGGATTGAAGATTGAGGATTCAGGATTGAGGATTCAGAGTTGAGGTTTGAGGACTGAGGATTGAGGATTGATGATTGAATATTGAGGATTGCGGATTGAGGATTGAAGATTGAGGATTGAGGATTGAGGAGGAGGGCTGAGGGTTGAGAATAGAGGTATGAGCACTCAGGACTGAGGATGGAGGATTGAGAATTGAGGTTTGAGGATTGAGGATTGAAGATTGAGGATTGGGTATTGAGGATTGAAGAATGAGGATTGAGGATTCAGGGTTGAGGATTGAGGATTGAAGACTGAGTGTTGAGGATTGAAGACTGACGATTGAGGATTGAGGATTGAGGATGGAGGATTGAGGATTGAGGATTGAGGATTGAGAATTGAGGACAGAGGGTTGAAGATTGAGTATTGGGGACTGAAGATTGAGGATTGAGGACTGAGGATTGAGGATTGACGATGAGGGCTGAGGGTTGAGGATTGAGGTTTGGGGACTGAAGACTGAGGATTGAGGATTGAGAATTGAGGATTGAGTGTTGAGGATTGAAGATTGAGGATTGGGTATTGAGGTTTGAAGAATGAGGATTGAGGATTGAGTGTTGAGGATGGAGGATTGAAGATTGAGGATTGGGTATTGAGGATTGAAGAATGAGGATTGAGGATTCAGGGTTGAGGATTGAGGATTGAAGACTGAGTGTTGAGGATTGAAGACTGACGATTGAGGATTGAGGATTGAAGATTGACGATTGAGGATTGAGGATTGAGGATTGAGGATTGAATATTGAGGACTGAGTGTTGAGGGTTGAGTGATGAGAATTGATGTTTGTGGATAGAGGTTTGAAGATTGCAGATTGAGTATTGAGTATTCAAAACTGTGAATTGAGGATATTCTATTGAGGATTGAGGATTGACAACTGATTGTTGAGGACTGAGGGCCGTAGATTGAGAATTCAGGATTGATGATTCAGAATTGAGGTTTGAGGACTGAGGATTGAGGATTGAGGATTGAGGATTGAGGATTGAAGATTGAGGATTGGCGATTGAGGATTGAAGATTGAGGATTCAGGATTGAGGATTCAGAATTGAGGTTTGAGGACTGAGGATTGAGGATTGAAGTTTGAGTATTGAGGATTGGGGGTAGAGGATTGAAGATTGAGGATTGAGGATTGAAGATTGAGGTTTGAGGATTGAGGATTGAGGATTGAGGATAGAGAATTGAGGATTGAAGATTGAGTATTGGGGATTGAAGATTGAGGTTTGAGGATTGATGATTGAGGATTGAGGATAGAGGATTGAGGATTGAAGATTGAGTATTGAGGATTGAAGATTGAGGATTGAGGATTGAGGATTGAGGATTGAGGATTGAAGATTGAGGATTGGGGATTGAGGATTGAAGATTGAGGATGCAGGATTGAGGATTCAGAATTGAGGTTTGAGGACTGAGGATTGAGGATTGAAGATTGAGTATTGAGGATTGAGTATTGAGGATTGTAGATTGAGGATTGAGGATTGAGGATGAGGGCTGAGGGTTGAGGATTGAGGTTTGAGGTCTGAGGACTGAGGAATGAGGATTGAGAATTGAGGATTGAGGATTGAGGATTGAAGATTGAGGATTAGGTATTGAGGATTGAAGAATGAGGATTGAGGATTGAGAATGGAGTATTGAGGAGTGAGGATTGAAGATTGGGTATTGAGGATTGAAGACTGACGATTGAGGATTGAGTATTGAGGATTGAAGATTGAGGATTGAGGACTGAGGATTGAGGATTGACGATGAGGGCTGAGGGTTGAGGATTGAGGTGTGAGGACTGGGGACAGAGGATTGAGGACTGAGAATTGAGGATTGAGGATTGAGGATTGAAGATTGAGTATTGGGTATTGAGGAATGAAGAATGAGGATTGAATATTGAGGATTGAGGATTGAGAATTGAGGATTGAGGATTGAGGATTGAAGATTGAGGATTGGGTTTTGAGGATTGAAGAATGAGGATTGAGGATTGCGGATTGAGGATTGAGGATTGAAGATTGCGTGTTGAGGATTGAAGATTGACGATTGAGGATTGAGGATTGAGGATTGAGCATTGAATATTGAGGACTGAGTGTTGAGGGTTGAATGGTGAGAATTGATGTTTGTGGATAGAGGTTTGAAGATTGCAGATTGAGTATTGAGTATTGAAAGCTGTGAATTGAGGATATTCTATTGAGGATTGAGGATTGACAACTGATTGTTGATGACTGAGGGCCGAAGATTGGGAATTCAGGATTGAGGATTCAGAATTGATATTTAAGGACTGAGGATTGAGGATTGAAGATTGAGTATTGAGGATTGAAGATTGAGGATTGAGGATTGTGGATTGAGGATTGAGGATGAGGGCTGAGGGTTGAGGGTTGAGGATTGAGGTTTGAGGACTGAGGACTGAGGATTGAGGATTGAGAATTGAGAATTGAGGATTGAGGATTGAAGACTGAGGATTGGGTATTGAGGATTGAAGAATGACGATTGAGGATTGAGGATTGAAGATTGAGGATTGAAGATTGAGTATTGTGGATTGAAGACTGGCGATTGAGGATTGAGGATTGAGGATTGAGTATTGGGGATTGTGGATTGAAGATTGAGTATTGAGGATTGAAGATTGAGGATTGAAGAATGAGGATTGAGGATTGAGGATTGAGGATTGAGGATTGAGGATTGATGATTGAAGATTGAGTATTGAGGATTGAAGATTGAGGATTGGGGATTGAGGATCGAAGATTGAGGATTCAGGATTGAGGATTCAGAATTGAGGTTTGAGTACTGAGGATTGAGGATTGATGATTGAATATTGAGCATTGCGGATTGAGGATTGAAGGTTGAGCATTG